>NW_027316056.1:41320744-41455533 GCF_026437365.1 Eucyclogobius newberryi
AGGCTTTAATGACAGGACAGGAGCGACAGGCTCTGAAGGCTTTAATGACAGGACCAGGAGCGACAGGCTCTGAAGGCTTTAATGACAGGACCAGGAGCGACAGGCTCTGAAGGCTTTAATGACAGGACCAGGAGCGACAGGCTCTGAAGGCTTTAATGACAGGACCAGGAGCGACAGGCTCTGAAGGCTTTAATGACGAGGACCAGGAGCGACAGGCTCTGAAGGCTTTAATGACAGGACCAGGAGCGACAGGCTCTGAAGGCTTTAATGACAGGACCAGGAGCGACAGGCTCTGAAGGCTTTAATGACAGGGACCAGGAGCGACAGGCTCTGAAGGCTTTAATGACAGGACCAGGAGCGACAGGCTCTGAAGGCTTTAATGACAGGACCAGGAGCGACAGGCTCTGAAGGCTTTAATGACAGGACCAGGAGCGACAGGCTCTGAAGGCTTTAATGACAGGACCAGGAGCGACAGGCTCTGAAGGCTTTAATGACAGGACCAGGAGCGACAGGCTCTGAAGGCTTTAATGACAGGACCAGGAGCGACAGGCTCTGAAGGCTTTAATGACAGGACCAGGAGCGACAGGCTCTGAAGGCTTTAATGACAGGACCAGGAGCGACAGGCTCTGAAGGCTTTAATGACAGGACCAGGAGCGACAGGCTCTGAAGGCTTTAATGACAGGACCAGGAGCGACAGGCTCTGAAGGCTTTAATGACAGGACCAGGAGCGACAGGCTCTGAAGGCTTTAATGACAGGACCAGGAGCGACAGGCTCTGAAGGCTTTAATGACAGGACCAGGAGCGACAGGCTCTGAAGGCTTTAATGACAGGACCAGGAGCGACAGGCTCTGAAGGCTTTAATGACAGGACCAGGAGCGACAGGCTCTGAAGGCTTTAATGACAGGACCAGGAGCGACAGGCTCTGAAGGCTTTAATGACAGGACCAGGAGCGACAGGCTCTGAAGGCTTTAATGACAGGACCAGGAGCGACAGGCTCTGAAGGCTTTAATGACAGGACCAGGAGCGACAGGCTCTGAAGGCTTTAATGACAGGACCAGGAGCGACAGGCTCTGAAGGCTTTAATGACAGGACCAGGAGCGACAGGCTCTGAAGGCTTTAATGACAGGACCAGGAGCGACAGGCTCTGAAGGCTTTAATGACAGGACCAGGAGCGACAGGCTCTGAAGGCTTTAATGACAGGACCAGGAGCGACAGGCTCTGAAGGCTTTAATGACAGGACCAGGAGCGACAGGCTCTGAAGGCTTTAATGACAGGACCAGGAGCGACAGGCTCTGAAGGCTTTAATGACAGGACCAGGAGCGACAGGCTCTGAAGGCTTTAATGACAGGACCAGGAGCGACAGGCTCTGAAGGCTTTAATGACAGGACCAGGAGCGACAGGCTCTGAAGGCTTTAATGACAGGACCAGGAGCGACAGGCTCTGAAGGCTTTAATGACAGGACCAGGAGCGACAGGCTCTGAAGGCTTTAATGACAGGACCAGGAGCGACAGGCTCTGAAGGCTTTAATGACAGGACCAGGAGCGACAGGCTCTGAAGGCTTTAATGACAGGACCAGGAGCGACAGGCTCTGAAGGCTTTAATGACAGGACCAGGAGCGACAGGCTCTGAAGGCTTTAATGACAGGACCAGGAGCGACAGGCTCTGAAGGCTTTAATGACAGGACCAGGAGCGACAGGCTCTGAAGGCTTTAATGACAGGACCAGGAGCGACAGGCTCTGAAGGCTTTAATGACAGGACCAGGAGCGACAGGCTCTGAAGGCTTTAATGACAGGACCAGGAGCGACAGGCTCTGAAGGCTTTAATGACAGGACCAGGAGCGACAGGCTCTGAAGGCTTTAATGACAGGACCAGGAGCGACAGGCTCTGAAGGCTTTAATGACAGGACCAGGAGCGACAGGCTCTGAAGGCTTTAATGACAGGACCAGGAGCGACAGGCTCTGAAGGCTTTAATGACAGGGACCAGGAGCGACAGGCTCTGAAGGCTTTAATGACAGGACCAGGAGCGACAGGCTCTGAAGGCTTTAATGACAGGACCAGGAGCGACAGGCTCTGAAGGCTTTAATGACAGGGACCAGGAGCGACAGGCTCTGAAGGCTTTAATGACAGGACCAGGAGCGACAGGCTCTGAAGGCTTTAATGACAGGGCCAGGAGCGACAGGCTCTGAAGGCTTTAATGACAGGACCAGGAGCGACAGGCTCTGAAGGCTTTAATGACAGGACCAGGAGCGACAGGCTCTGAAGGCTTTAATGACAGGACCAGGAGCGACAGGCTCTGAAGGCTTTAATGACAGGACCAGGAGCGACAGGCTCTGAAGGCTTTAATGACAGGACCAGGAGCGACAGGCTCTGAAGGCTTTAATGACAGGACCAGGAGCGACAGGCTCTGAAGGCTTTAATGACAGGACCAGGAGCGACAGGCTCTGAAGGCTTTAATGACAGGACCAGGAGCGACAGGCTCTGAAGGCTTTAATGACAGGGCCAGGAGCGACAGGCTCTGAAGGCTTTAATGACAGGACCAGGAGCGACAGGCTCTGAAGGCTTTAATGACAGGACCAGGAGCGACAGGCTCTGAAGGCTTTAATGACAGGACCAGGAGCGACAGGCTCTGAAGGCTTTAATGACAGGACCAGGAGCGACAGGCTCTGAAGGCTTTAATGACAGGGCCAGGAGCGACAGGCTCTGAAGGCTTTAATGACAGGACCAGGAGCGACAGGCTCTGAAGGCTTTAATGACAGGACCAGGAGCGACAGGCTCTGAAGGCTTTAATGACAGGACCAGGAGCGACAGGCTCTGAAGGCTTTAATGACAGGACCAGGAGCGACAGGCTCTGAAGGCTTTAATGACAGGACCAGGAGCGACAGGCTCTGAAGGCTTTAATGACAGGACCAGGAGCGACAGGCTCTGAAGGCTTTAATGACAGGACCAGGAGCGACAGGCTCTGAAGGCTTTAATGACAGGACCAGGAGCGACAGGCTCTGAAGGCTTTAATGACAGGACCAGGAGCGACAGGCTCTGAAGGCTTTAATGACAGGACCAGGAGCGACAGGCTCTGAAGGCTTTAATGACAGGACCAGGAGCGACAGGCTCTGAAGGCTTTAATGACAGGACCAGGAGCGACAGGCTCTGAAGGCTTTAATGACAGGACCAGGAGCGACAGGCTCTGAAGGCTTTAATGACAGGGACCAGGAGCGACAGGCTCTGAAGGCTTTAATGACAGGACCAGGAGCGACAGGCTCTGAAGGCTTTAATGACAGGACCAGGAGCGACAGGCTCTGAAGGCTTTAATGACAGGACCAGGAGCGACAGGCTCTGAAGGCTTTAATGACAGGACCAGGAGCGACAGGCTCTGAAGGCTTTAATGACAGGACCAGGAGCGACAGGCTCTGAAGGCTTTAATGACAGGACCAGGAGCGACAGGCTCTGAAGGCTTTAATGACAGGACCAGGAGCGACAGGCTCTGAAGGCTTTAATGACAGGGCCAGGAGCGACAGGCTCTGAAGGCTTTAATGACAGGACCAGGAGCGACAGGCTCTGAAGGCTTTAATGACAGGACCAGGAGCGACAGGCTCTGAAGGCTTTAATGACAGGACCAGGAGCGACAGGCTCTGAAGGCTTTAATGACAGGACCAGGAGCGACAGGCTCTGAAGGCTTTAATGACAGGACCAGGAGCGACAGGCTCTGAAGGCTTTAATGACAGGACCAGGAGCGACAGGCTCTGAAGGCTTTAATGACAGGGCCAGGAGCGACAGGCTCTGAAGGCTTTAATGACAGGACCAGGAGCGACAGGCTCTGAAGGCTTTAATGACAGGACCAGGAGCGACAGGCTCTGAAGGCTTTAATGACAGGACCAGGAGCGACAGGCTCTGAAGGCTTTAATGACAGGACCAGGAGCGACAGGCTCTGAAGGCTTTAATGACAGGACCAGGAGCGACAGGCTCTGAAGGCTTTAATGACAGGACCAGGAGCGACAGGCTCTGAAGGCTTTAATGACAGGACCAGGAGCGACAGGCTCTGAAGGCTTTAATGACAGGGCCAGGAGCGACAGGCTCTGAAGGCTTTAATGACAGGGCCAGGAGCGACAGGCTCTGAAGGCTTTAATGACAGGACCAGGAGCGACAGGCTCTGAAGGCTTTAATGACAGGACCAGGAGCGACAGGCTCTGAAGGCTTTAATGACAGGCCAGGAGCGACAGGCTCTGAAGGCTTTAATGACAGGACCAGGAGCGACAGGCTCTGAAGGCTTTAATGACAGGACCAGGAGCGACAGGCTCTGAAGGCTTTAATGACAGGACCAGGAGCGACAGGCTCTGAAGGCTTTAATGACAGGACCAGGAGCGACAGGCTCTGAAGGCTTTAATGACAGGACCAGGAGCGACAGGCTCTGAAGGCTTTAATGACAGGACCAGGAGCGACAGGCTCTGAAGGCTTTAATGACAGGACCAGGAGCGACAGGCTCTGAAGGCTTTAATGACAGGACCAGGAGCGACAGGCTCTGAAGCTTTAATGACAGGACCAGGAGCGACAGGCTCTGAAGGCTTTAATGACAGGACCAGGAGCGACAGGCTCTGAAGGCTTTAATGACAGGACCAGGAGCGACAGGCTCTGAAGGCTTTAATGACAGGACCAGGAGCGACAGGCTCTGAAGGCTTTAATGACAGGACCAGGAGCGACAGGCTCTGAAGGCTTTAATGACAGGACCAGGAGCGACAGGCTCTGAAGGCTTTAATGACAGGACCAGGAGCGACAGGCTCTGAAGGCTTTAATGACAGGACCAGGAGCGACAGGCTCTGAAGGCTTTAATGACAGGACCAGGAGCGACAGGCTCTGAAGGCTTTAATGACAGGACCAGGAGCGACAGGCTCTGAAGGCTTTAATGACAGGACCAGGAGCGACAGGCTCTGAAGGCTTTAATGACAGGACCAGGAGCGACAGGCTCTGAAGGCTTTAATGACAGGACCAGGAGCGACAGGCTCTGAAGGCTTTAATGACAGGACCAGGAGCGACAGGCTCTGAAGGCTTTAATGACAGGACCAGGAGCGACAGGCTCTGAAGGCTTTAATGACAGGACCAGGAGCGACAGGCTCTGAAGGCTTTAATGACAGGACCAGGAGCGACAGGCTCTGAAGGCTTTAATGACAGGACCAGGAGCGACAGGCTCTGAAGGCTTTAATGACAGGGCCAGGAGCGACAGGCTCTGAAGGCTTTAATGACAGGACCAGGAGCGACAGGCTCTGAAGGCTTTAATGACAGGACCAGGAGCGACAGGCTCTGAAGGCTTTAATGACAGGACCAGGAGCGACAGGCTCTGAAGGCTTTAATGACAGGACCAGGAGCGACAGGCTCTGAAGGCTTTAATGACAGGACCAGGAGCGACAGGCTCTGAAGGCTTTAATGACAGGACCAGGAGCGACAGGCTCTGAAGGCTTTAATGACAGGACCAGGAGCGACAGGCTCTGAAGGCTTTAATGACAGGACCAGGAGCGACAGGCTCTGAAGGCTTTAATGACAGGACCAGGAGCGACAGGCTCTGAAGGCTTTAATGACAGGACCAGGAGCGACAGGCTCTGAAGGCTTTAATGACAGGACCAGGAGCGACAGGCTCTGAAGGCTTTAATGACAGGACCAGGAGCGACAGGCTCTGAAGGCTTTAATGACAGGACCAGGAGCGACAGGCTCTGAAGGCTTTAATGACAGGACCAGGAGCGACAGGCTCTGAAGGCTTTAATGACAGGACCAGGAGCGACAGGCTCTGAAGGCTTTAATGACAGGACCAGGAGCGACAGGCTCTGAAGGCTTTAATGACAGGGCCAGGAGCGACAGGCTCTGAAGGCTTTAATGACAGGACCAGGAGCGACAGGCTCTGAAGGCTTTAATGACAGGGCCAGGAGCGACAGGCTCTGAAGGCTTTAATGACAGGACCAGGAGCGACAGGCTCTGAAGGCTTTAATGACAGGACCAGGAGCGACAGGCTCTGAAGGCTTTAATGACAGGACCAGGAGCGACAGGCTCTGAAGGCTTTAATGACAGGGCCAGGAGCGACAGGCTCTGAAGGCTTTAATGACAGGGCCAGGAGCGACAGGCTCTGAAGGCTTTAATGACAGGACCAGGAGCGACAGGCTCTGAAGGCTTTAATGACAGGACCAGGAGCGACAGGCTCTGAAGGCTTTAATGACAGGACCAGGAGCGACAGGCTCTGAAGGCTTTAATGACAGGACCAGGAGCGACAGGCTCTGAAGGCTTTAATGACAGGACCAGGAGCGACAGGCTCTGAAGGCTTTAATGACAGGACCAGGAGCGACAGGCTCTGAAGGCTTTAATGACAGGACCAGGAGCGACAGGCTCTGAAGGCTTTAATGACAGGACCAGGAGCGACAGGCTCTGAAGGCTTTAATGACAGGACCAGGAGCGACAGGCTCTGAAGGCTTTAATGACAGGGCCAGGAGCGACAGGCTCTGAAGGCTTTAATGACAGGACCAGGAGCGACAGGCTCTGAAGGCTTTAATGACAGGACCAGGAGCGACAGGCTCTGAAGGCTTTAATGACAGGACCAGGAGCGACAGGCTCTGAAGGCTTTAATGACAGGACCAGGAGCGACAGGCTCTGAAGGCTTTAATGACAGGACCAGGAGCGACAGGCTCTGAAGGCTTTAATGACAGGACCAGGAGCGACAGGCTCTGAAGGCTTTAATGACAGGACCAGGAGCGACAGGCTCTGAAGGCTTTAATGACAGGACCAGGAGCGACAGGCTCTGAAGGCTTTAATGACAGGACCAGGAGCGACAGGCTCTGAAGGCTTTAATGACAGGACCAGGAGCGACAGGCTCTGAAGGCTTTAATGACAGGACCAGGAGCGACAGGCTCTGAAGGCTTTAATGACAGGACCAGGAGCGACAGGCTCTGAAGGCTTTAATGACAGGACCAGGAGCGACAGGCTCTGAAGGCTTTAATGACAGGACCAGGAGCGACAGGCTCTGAAGGCTTTAATGACAGGACCAGGAGCGACAGGCTCTGAAGGCTTTAATGACAGGACCAGGAGCGACAGGCTCTGAAGGCTTTAATGACAGGACCAGGAGCGACAGGCTCTGAAGGCTTTAATGACAGGACCAGGAGCGACAGGCTCTGAAGGCTTTAATGACAGGACCAGGAGCGACAGGCTCTGAAGGCTTTAATGACAGGACCAGGAGCGACAGGCTCTGAAGGCTTTAATGACAGGACCAGGAGCGACAGGCTCTGAAGGCTTTAATGACAGGACCAGGAGCGACAGGCTCTGAAGGCTTTAATGACAGGACCAGGAGCGACAGGCTCTGAAGGCTTTAATGACAGGACCAGGAGCGACAGGCTCTGAAGGCTTTAATGACAGGACCAGGAGCGACAGGCTCTGAAGGCTTTAATGACAGGACCAGGAGCGACAGGCTCTGAAGGCTTTAATGACAGGACCAGGAGCGACAGGCTCTGGGCGGGACTCGAACCCAACGCCTTCTAACGCGCCAATTTTAAAGACTCGTTCTGATTAGATATTGTCTTTATCTTAATCCAAAGAAACTGCATTTAGACCTTTTTATTTTAAATTTTGTTTTAATTATGTATTCTTAAGATTTTATAAATTCCAAAACAGATATATTTTATTAAAATTTTAAATTATATAAGATTCATTTTAAGGATTTTTATTATTATGATTTCTTTATTTCGTACGTCAGTATTTATGTCGGTCCCTGAAGGTGGAGCCTGCGCGCTTTGAAAAAAGAATCCAGAGTGACCCTGACCTTTGACCTGCAGATGTCTAGAAGCAGGGCCCGGCACACGTGACCCCGGGGGCCCGGTCACGTGTGCCGGGCGGGGGCCCGGCACACGTGACCTTTAATGTAACACTCATAACGTCCCGTGAGGCTTGTGTCTTTGGGTCTGAAGTGTAAAGTCCAGTGAGACGAGGGTCATAATAATACATCACATATTAAACATGATAAAGATAATCAACTGTCTCAATAACATACGTGACCTGCTCAAGAGGGAGGGGGAGGGGCTTCCAGGAGGGAGGGGGAGGGGCTTCCAGGAGGGAGGGGGAGGGGCTTCCAGGAGGGAGGGAGGGGCTTCCAATCTGAGAAATATAACCTTAAATAAATCAACAAATGTGCGACAGCTTTTGTGGAATAAAATGATGGAGCAGCGTAAACATGACAAAGTGTTTTCAGGACTAAGGACAGCGCTGTAAATGTGACAACACGGATCACAACATGTGCATCAAACTGACACTAAATAATTAGTGATGGGATCAAATTATAAGGAAATAAAAGGTAAAAAATATGATTTATTGTGCAGTGAGGAAAAAGGGGAGGGACTGAATAAACAATTAGTGAGGCTGAGCAAAATAATATGTCTGTAACCCGACCGACCCGGTATGAAACGAGCCGACTGAAAAAAATGTATCAGAATTTTGTTAAGAAAACGCCAAATTCTTTTATTTTCCAATTATTTCGCCGACTCACCGACTCGTCTTCCCCAAAGCGCTGGTGAAACCGTTCTTTCATCCCAATGGACAAGTAACACATTCGCAACACATATTTGTCCACATATTCGGTCGTCCATGAGCGTCTGTAACAGAACAGACCCCTAGAGGAGGGAACTTAGATTGTCTTTAGCAAGTTGTTTTGCCTCCGTCGGCGCCACTGACCTGAGGAGGGAAAGACGCCCAGCAGCGCCATCACAACAAAGATGGCGGCGCCCGTGTCCTACGCATGTTCCCCCCGCTCGCCTTCACTACCAAAATAAAGGATAACGGCGTAAAAAAGGTCGATTGAAATATCTTAAAATGGGGAGATTTAGTCTCATGATCGGGTTGAAGCCTCTGACCCCTGACCCCTGGACTGTTGAAGCCTGACCCCTGGACTGTTGAAGCCTGACCCCTGGACTGTTGAAGCCTCTGACCCCTGGACTGTTGAAGTCTGACCCCTGGACTGTTGAAGCTTGACCCCTGGACTGTTGAAGTCTGACCCCTGGACTGTTGAAGTCTGACCCCTGGACTGTTGAAGTCTGACCCCTGGACTGTTGAAGTCTGACCCCTGGACTGTTGAAGTCCGACCCCTGGACTATTGTTGTCTGAACCCTGGACTGTTGAAGCCCGACCCCTGGACTGTTGAAGCCTGACCCCTGGACTGTTGAAACCTGACCCCTGGACTGTTGAAGCCTGACCCCTGGACTGTTGAAGCCTGACCCCTGGACTGTTGAAACCTGACCCCTGGACTGTTGAAGCCTGACCCCTGGACTGTTGAAGCCTGACCCCTGGACTGTTGAAGCCTGACCCCTGGACTGTTGAAGCCTGACCCCTGGCGGTCACTCCGAGTCCAAAAATGGCAAAATTTGGATCTTTTTCTTTTGCCTTCAAAGTAAAAAAAATAAGAATTTACCGACCGAGCCACTTGAAACATATTGGGTCGGTTACAGCAAACAGACATTTATTTGGGGCGCCTGATATTCGTTTATGAAGTAATGATGTTATTTTCATGAAGTAATAATGTTATTTTCATGAAGTAATAATGTTATTTACATGAAGTAATAATGTTATTTACATGAAATAATAATGTTATTTACATGAAGTAATAATGTTATTTACATGAAGTAATAATGTTATTTACATGAAGTAATAATGTTATTTACATGAAATAATAATGTTATTTACATGAAGTAATAATGTTATTTACATGAACGTAATAATGTTATTTTCATGAAGTAATAATTGAAGTAATAATGTTATTTACATGAAGTAATAATGTTATTTACATGAAATAATAATGTTATTTTCATGAAGTAATAATGTTATTTTCATGAAGTAATAATGTTATTTACATGAAGTAATAATGTTATTTTCATGAAGTAATAATGTTATTTACATGAAATAATAATGTTATTTTCATGAAGTAATAATGTTATTTTCATGAAGTAATAATGTTATTTTCATGAAGTAATAATGTTATTTTCATGAAGTAATAATGTTATTTTCATGAAGTAATGAGGGTGTTATTGGTTTTCTGAGCAGGTGAAGCAGGTTTGAGTTCAGACACACACGCGGTGCACAGAGCTCTGGACGCGTGTTCAGTCCGTGTACAACATGCTCAGAACACGCTTCACACGCTCAGGCCAGTCACACGTGAGGAGGCGCTGCAGAAGCTAACAAGAGGATTGTTACGGCCCGTTACAGGGCTGTTAGGGGAACAAAGAAGATTATGATCAGGAGAAACTTAGACAGTGTAAACAAATAGATGAATATATATAATATTATCAGGAGGTTCCGGCCAGTGGGCGGAGCTTATTCCGACTGGAGCCACAGATTGAGAATGACTCTTGGATGAATCGATTCTTTTTCTTCGAGTGCAGTAGAAAGTTCAAATACTGCAAATATCAACCAAACAAATACCTTCAGAAAGTACAGATACCTAAGCTTTGTCTGGAATTTCCATTCTGTTCCATTCTGTGGCATTCATCTTGTCTCCGTTTAATGCTTTACAGTGGAACATTCCGCATCTTTAAAGGACGAAACATGCTCTTTTAACCCTGTTCTATCTGTTCCAGTCGTTGATCTTCTTTCTCTTCGTTTCATCGATGCTGTTCACGAGATCCTCTTCTCTGCTCCGTCCTGAGCATTCATGTTTTTTCCCGAGCTCTTGGTCTAAACCGTGTGTCCCGTGTGACTTTGAGTGACCTCAGATCTCTGTCCCTGTGTCTGAAGCTCATGTGACTCTCATTCAATTCACTCCAAATGTCACAGGAATTATCAGTCATCTGCTTTAGTCCTGCTTTAGACCTGGTTTAGTCCTGGTTTAGACCTGGTTTAATCCTGGTTTAGTCCTGGTTTAGTCCTGCTTTAGTCCTGGTTTAGACCTGCTTTAGTCCTGCTTTAGACCTGGTTTAGTCCTGGTTTAGACCTGGTTTAGTCCTGGTTTAGTCCTGGTTTAGTCCTGCTTTAGTCCTGGTTTAGTCCTGCTTTAGTCCTGGTTTAGACCTGCTTTAGTCCTGCTTTAGTCCTGCTTTAGTCCTGCTTTAGTCCTGGTTTAGACCTGCTTTAATCCTACTTTAGTCCTGCTTTAGTCCTGGTTTAGACCTGGTTTAGTCCTGGTTTAGTCCTGGTTTAGTCCTGGTTTAGACCTGGTTTAGTCCTGGTTTAGACCTGGTTTAGTCCTGGTTTAGTTCTGGTTTAGTCCTGGTTTAGACCTGCTTTAGTCCTGCTTTAGTCCTGGTTTAGTCCTGCTTTAGACCTGGTTTAGTCCTGGTTTAGACCTGGTTTAGTCCTGGTTTAGTCCTGGTTTAGTCCTGCTTTAGTCCTGCTTTAGTCCTGGTTTAGACCTGCTTTAATCCTACTTTAGTCCTGCTTTAGTCCTGGTTTAGACCTGGTTTAGTCCTGGTTTAGTCCTGGTTTAGTCCTGGTTTAGACCTGGTTTAGTCCTGGTTTAGACCTGGTTTAGTCCTGGTTTAGTTCTGGTTTAGTCCTGGTTTAGTCCTGGTTTAGTCCTGGTTTAGACCTGGTTTAGTCCTGGTTTAGACCTGGTTTAGTCCAGGTTTAGTCCTGCTTTAGTCCTGGTTTAGTCCTGGTTTAGTCCTGGTTCAGTCCTGGTTTAGTTCTGGTTTAGACCTGCTTTAGTCCTGGTTTAGTCCTGGTTTAGTCCTGGTTCAGTCCTGGTTTAGTTCTGGTTTAGACCTGCTTTAGTCCTGGTTTAGACCTGGTTTAGTCCAGGTTTAGTCCTGCTTTAGTCCTGGTTTAGTCCTGGTTTAGTCCTGGTTCAGTCCTGGTTTAGTTCTGGTTTAGACCTGCTTTAGTCCTGGTTTAGTCCTGGTTTAGTCCTGCTTGTTAATAAATGGCACACACGTTTGGACTTGGTTTGGTTTCTCTCGTAAACACAGCCGCTTTATCTCAGATTCAGACGTCACTTTCTGATCTTCTGGTGGCGCAGGAGCTTCTGGTCACGCACATGTGCAGCATGAGTCAGGCCAGCTCCAGCCCCAGGCACACAGCAGCACTCGCGCATGAGCTGCACATGACGCTCTGACTTTTATAAAAACAAATCAATAAAAAAAATAAAGTCACATTTCATAATGCGAAGAATCTGACATTTACACATTATCACAGCGGCGGGAGCAGGCGTCACGCTCGCTTTATTGGATTTAGTCGGACGACAGAGCGTCACTTTATGTCTTTGGGGCTGACATGAGTTACCACGGCGACGCAGACGGCTCTGAATGCATGAAATATCAACTTTAAGCTATGATTATTATGCTAACGTCCAAGTACAGAATATGCAAAATGTAAAATAGTTTGGAACCACAAACAGAACTGAAACTCTGGCCTCAAAGAGCGGACCACATGACCTCAGCCGACCTCCTGCCGACCACATGACCTCAGCCGACCTGGTGCTCAGAGCTGCTCTTCAGGAAAACAACATCTGTTCCTCCAGAGCTGAAGCTCCAGACGAAAGCTCCAGACTGAAGCTCCAGACTGAGGCTCCAGACTGAGGCTCCAGACTGAAGCTCCGGACTGAAACTCCGGACTGAAGCTCCAGACTGAAGCTCCAGACTGAGGCTCCAGACTGAGGCTCCAGACTGAAGCTTCAGACTGAGGCTCCAAACTGAAACTCCAGACTGAAGCTCCAGACTGAAGCTCAAGACTGAAGCTCAAGACTGAGGCTCCAGGCTGAGGCTCCAGACTGAGGTTCCAGACTGAAGCTCCAGACTGAAGCTCCAGACTGAAGCTCCAGACTGAGGCTCCAGACTGAAGCTCCAGACTGAAGCTCCAGACTGAAGCTCCAGACTGAGGCTCCAGACTGAAGCTCCAGACTGAAGCACCGGACTGAAGCTCCAGACTGAAGCTCCAGACTGAGGCTCCAGACTGAGGCTCCAGACTGAGGCTCCAGACTGAAGCTCCAGACTGAAGCTCCAGACTGAGGCTCCAGACTGAGGTTCCAGACTGAAGCTCCGGACTGAGGCTCCAGACTGAAGCTCCTGACTGAGGCTCCAGACTGAAGCTCCAGACTGAGGCTCCAGACTGAGGCTCCAGACTGAAGCTCCACACTGAGGCTCCAGACTGAAGCTCCAGACTGAAGTTCCAGACTGAGGCTCCAGACTGAGGTTCCAGACTGAAGCTCCATACTGAAGCTCCAGACTGAAGCTCCAGACTGAAGCTCCAGTTTGAAGCTCCAGACTGAGGCTCCTGACTGAGGCTCCAGACTGTCCAGACTGAAGCTCCAGACTGAAGCACCAGACTGAGGCTCCAGACTGAGGCTCCAGACTGAAGCTCCAGACTGAAGCTCCAGACTGAAGCACCAGACTGAGGCTCCAGACTGAGGCTCCTGACTGAGGCTCAAGACTGAAGCTCCAGACTGAGGTTCTAGACTGAAGCTCCAGACTGAAGCTCCAGACTGAAGCTCCAGACTGAAGCTCAAGACTGAAGCTCCAGACTGAAGCTTCAGACTGAAGCTCCAAACTGAAACTCCAGACTGAGGCTCCAGACTGAGGCTCCAGGCTGAGTCTTCTAGACTGAGGTTCCAGACTGAAGCTCCAGACTGAAGTTCCAGACTGAGTCTCCAGACTCAGGCTCCAGACATAAAATCCAGACTGAAGCTCCAGACTGAGGCTCAAGACTGAGGCTCCAGACTGAGGCTCCAGACTGAAGCTCCAGACTGAGGCTCCAGACTGAAGCTCCAGACTGAGGCTCCAGACTGAAACTCCAGACTGAAGCTCCAGACTGAGGCTCCAGACTGAGGCTCCAGACTGAGGCTCCAGACTGAAGCTCCAAACTGAAACTCCAGACGGAGGCTCCAGACTGAGGCTCCAGACTGAAGCTCCAGACTGAGGCTCCAGACTGAAGCTCCAGACTGAGGCTCCAGACTGAGGCTCCAGACTGAAGCTCCAGACTGAGGCTCCAGGCTGAGGCTTCTAGACTGAGTTTCCAGACTTAAGCTCTAGACTGAAGTTCCAGACTGAGGCTCCAGACTCAGGCTCCAGACTGAAAATCCAGACTGAAGCTCCAGACTGAGGCTCCAGACTGAGGCTCCAGACTGAGGCTCCAGACTGAAGCTCCAGACAGAAGCTCCAGACTGAAGCTCCAGACTGAAGCTCCAGACTGAAGCCCCGGACTGAGGTTCCAGACTGAAGCTCCAGACTGAAGCTCCAGACTGAGGCTCCAGACTGAGGCTCCAAACTGAAGCTCCAGACTGAAGCTCCAGACTTAAGCTCCTGACTGAAGCTCCTGACTGAGGTTCCAGACTGAGGTTCCAGACTGAAGCTCCAGACAGAAGCTCCAGACTGAGGCTCCAGACTGAAGCTCCAGACTGAGGTTCCAGACTGAGGTTCCAGACTGATGCTCCAGACTGAAGCTTCAGACTGAGGCTCCAGACTGAAGCTCCAGACTGAAGCTCCAGACTGAGGCTCCAGACTGAGGCTCCAGACTGAAGCTCCAGACTGAAGCTCCAGACTGAGGCTCCAGACTGAGGTTCCAGACTGAATTTCCAGACTGAAGCTCCAGACTGAGGCTCCAGACTGAGGCTCCAGACTGAAGCTCCAGACTGAAGCTCCAGACTGAAGCTCCAGACTGAGGCTCCAGACTGAGGCTCCAGACTGAAGCTCCAGACTGAGGCTCCATACTGAGGTTCCAGACTGAAGCTCCAGACTGAGGCTCCAGACTGAGGCTCCAGACTGAAGCTCCAGACTGAGGCTCCAGACTGAGGCTCCAGACTGAAGCTCCAGACTGAGGCTCCAGACTGAGGCTCCAGACTGAAGCTCCAGACTGAGGCTCCAGACTGAGGCTCCAGACTGAAGCTCCAGACTGAAGCTCCAGACTGAAGCTTCCTCTGACCAATTGCCTGTCGATAAAGTCAAATATTTACATTTGATCAAGAAGATTATTGTTAAAAAAAACAGCTTGACATTTTTATCTTGACATGTTTTTGTCTGAACGGCAGCTGTGAGTTTGGTTGTTCTCTGTGTTTGGTTGTTCTCTCTGTGTTTGGTTGTTCTCTCAGTGTTTGGTTGTTCTCTCTCTGTGTTTGGTTGTTCTCTCTGTGTTTGGTTGTTCTCTCTGTGTTTGGTTGTTCTCTGTGTGTTTGGTTGTTCTCTCTCTGTGTTTGGTTGTTCTCTCTGTGTTTGGTTGTTCTCTATGTTTGGTTGTTCTCTGTGTTTGGTTGGTCTCTGTGTTTTGTTGTTCTCTGTGTTTGGTTGTTCTCTGTGTGTTTGGTTGTTCTCTGTGTTTTGTTGTTCTCCCTGTGTTTGGTTGTTCTCTGTGTTTGGTTGTTCTTCCTATGTTTTGTTGTTCTCTGTGTTTGGTTGTTCTCTGTGTTTGGTTGTTCTCTGTGTTTGGTTGTTCTCTCAGTGTTTGGTTGTTCTCTCTCTGTGTTTGGTTGTTCTCTCTGTGTTTGGTTGTTCTCTCTGTGTTTGGTTGTTCTCTGTGTGTTTGGTTGTTCTCTCTCTGTGTTTGGTTGTTCTCTCTGTGTTTGGTTGTTCTCTATGTTTGGTTGTTCTCTGTGTTTGGTTGGTCTCTGTGTTTTGTTGTTCTCTGTGTTTGGTTGTTCTCTGTGTGTTTGGTTGTTCTCTGTGTTTTGTTGTTCTCCCTGTGTTTGGTTGTTCTCTGTGTTTGGTTGTTCTTCCTATGTTTTGTTGTTCTCTGTGTTTGGTTGTTCTCTGTGTTTGGTTGTTCTCTGTGTTTGGTTGTTCTCTATGTTTGGTTGTTCTCTGTGTTTGGTTGTTCTCTCTGTGTTTGGTTGTTCTCTATGTTTGGTTGTTCTCTGTGTTTGGTTTTTCTCCCTGTGTTTGGTTGTTCTTTGTGTTTCGTTTGTTCTCTGTGTTTTGTTGTTCTCTGTGTTTGGTTGTTCTCCCTATGTTTGGTTTTTCTCTGTGTTTGGTTGTTCTTTCTGTGTTTGGTTTTTTTCCCTGTGTTTGGTTGTTCTTTGTGTTTCGTTTGTTCTCTGTGTTTTGCTGTTTTCTGTGTTTGGTTGTTCTCCCTGTGTTTGGTTGTTCTCTGTGTTTGGTTGTTCTCCCTGTGTTTGGTTGTTCTCTGTGTTTGGTGGTTCTCTGTGTTTGGTTGTTCTCTGTGTTTGGTTGTTCTCTATGTTTGGTTGTTCTCTGTGTTTGGTTGTTCTCTCTGTGTTTGGTTGTTCTCTTTGTTTGGTTGTTCTCAGTGTGTTTGGTTGTTCTCTCTGTGTTTGGTTGTTCTCTGTGTGTTTGGTTGTTCTCCCTTAGTTTGGTTGTTCTCTCTGTGTTTGGTTCTTCTCTATGTTTGGTTGTTCTCTGCGTTTGGTTGTTCTCTGTGTTTTGTTGTTCTCTATGTTTGGTTTTTCTCTGTGTTTGGTTGTTCTGTGTTTGGTTGTTCTCTGTGTTTGGTTGTTCTCTGTGTTTGGTTGTTCTCTCTGTGTTTGGTTGTTCTCTGTGTTTGGTTGTTCTCTCTGTGTTTGGTTGTTATCTGTGTTTGGTTGTTCTCTGTATGTTTGATTGTTCTCTCTGTGTTTGGTTGTTCTCTGTGTGTTTGGTTGTTCTCCCTGTGTTTGGTTGTTCTCTCTGTGTTTGGTGCTTCTCTATGTTTGGTTGTTCGCTGTGTTTGGTTGTTCTCTGTGTTTGGCTGTTCTCTATGTTTGGTTGTTCTCTGTGTTTGGTTGTTCTCTGTTTGGTCGTTCTCTGTGTTTGGTTGTTCTCTATGTTTGGTTGTTCTCTCTGTTTGGTTGTTCTCTATCTTTGGTTGTTCTCTGTGTTTGGTTGTTCTCTGTGTTTGGTTGTTCTCTGTGTTTGGTTGTTCTCCATGTGTTTGGTTGTTCTCTGTGTTTGGTTGTTCTCTCTGTGTTTGGTTTTTCTCTATGTTTGGTTGTTCTCTGTGTTTGGTTGTGTTCTTTGTGTTTGGTTGTTCTCTCTGTGTTTGGTTGTTCTCTGTGTTTGGTTGTTCTCTCTGTGTTTGGTTGTTCTCTGTGTTTGGTTGTTCTCTCTGTGTTTGGTTGTTCTCTGTGTTTGGTTGTTCTCCCTCCGACCCTTGTGCTCCTCTGCATGTTCTCCAGGTTCGGGCGTAAGTCGATGCTGCTCGTGGCGTTGGTCCTCACGATGGTCACGAGCGGCGCCTCGGCCTTCGCCACGTCCTACGTGATGTTCGCCGTGTCGCGGGCGCTCAGCGGCGCCGCCCTCAGCGGGATGTCCATCATCGTGACCGTCCTGGGTCAGTCGCCTTGTACTTCTACTCCAGTAATCGTGAAAGTACTCGAGTAATCATGACCGTCCTGGGTCAGTCGCCTTGTACTTCTACTCCAGTAATCGTGAAAGTACTCGAGTAATCATGACCGTCCTGGGTCAGTCGCCTTGTACTTCTACTCCAGTAATCGTGAAAGTACTCGAGTAATCATGACCGTCCTGGGTCAGTCGCCTTGTACTTCTACTCCAGTAATCGTGAAAGTACTCGAGTAATCATGACCGTCCTGGGTCAGTCGCCTTGTACTTCTACTCCAGTAATCGTGAAAGTACTCGAGTAATCATGACCGTCCTGGGTCAGTCGCCTTGTACTTCTACTCCAGTAATCGTGAAAGTACTCGAGTAATCATGACCGTCCTGGGTCAGTCGCCTTGTACTTCTACTCCAGTAATCGTGAAAGTACTCGAGTAATCATGACCGTCCTGGGTCAGTCGCCTTGTACTTCTACTCCAGTAATCGTGAAAGTACTCGAGTAATCATGACCGTCCTGGGTCAGTCGCCTTGTACTTCTACTCCAGTAATCGTGAAAGTACTCGAGTAATCATGACCGTCCTGGGTCAGTCGCCTTGTACTTCTACTCCAGTAATCGTGAAAGTACTCGAGTAATCATGACCGTCCTGGGTCAGTCGCCTTGTACTTCTACTCCAGTAATCGTGAAAGTACTCGAGTAATCATGACCGTCCTGGGTCAGTCGCCTTGTACTTCTACTCCAGTAATCGTGAAAGTACTCGAGTAATCATGACCGTCCTGGGTCAGTCGCCTTGTACTTCTACTCCAGTAATCGTGAAAGTACTCGAGTAATCATGACCGTCCTGGGTCAGTCGCCTTGTACTTCTACTCCAGTAATCGTGAAAGTACTCGAGTAATCATGACCGTCCTGGGTCAGTCGTTTTGTACTTTTACTCGAGTAATCCTGAAAGTACTCAAGTAATCCTGACACTTTTGATGAATAGTAGAAAAAGCTTCAGTTGTTTCATCTGGACTCAGTTAGAAAAATGAGTTGTTTCGACTTCATCCAAGAGTCATTGTCAATAAAAGAATTTAGGTGGAGAACTCCGATATTTGTACTATTCTGTGGTAAGCCCCGCCCATTGGGCGGAGCCTCCTGAAGAGGAAAGAGTTGTTTGTTTCGACACAAACTTCCCTCTTTGTATCTACCGAGCCTATTCAGCCCTTTAATGGGCTCTTAGTCTCCCCTTTGTCTTTGTGAGACCCTGGCTCACCCTGAGGACCTGATTCACATCTAAATGTCCTGGTCCTGGTCCTCTACCTCTCCAGGGGTTCAGTATACCATTGTACACTACAGGAAGATTGAACCTTAGCCCTCCGTTTCTGTTTAAAGAAGGTTTTTCTTTTTTAACAAAAATAGCTTCTTTAACTCCTCTTTCAAACCATCTTTTCTCCTGATTAAACCTTCACCTCACGTCTTCAAACGAGTGATTAGAGGCTTCAAGATGCAGATGCACGGCGCTCTGAGGTCCTGAACTGAACTGTTGGACATCTGTCTGAACACCACTTACTTTCAATTCCGGGGACAATTTTACAGACAGATTCACGGCTGTGCCATGGGCTCGCCCGTCTCTCCCACAGTGGCCAACCTGTACATGGAGCACAGGCTCCGCCCCAAAACTCATTCACTTCAAATTAGAAATCCAATCTCACTACAATACTTTTACTAACACTAACCAGGTCTAACCAGGACTAACCAGGTCTAACCAGGTCTAACCAGGACTAAACCAGGATTAACCAGGTCTAACCAGGTCTAACCAGGACTAACCAGGACTAACCAGGTCTAACCAGGTCTAACCAGGACTAAACCAGGATTAACCAGGTCCAACCAGGACTAACCAGGACTAACCAGGACTAAACCAGGATTAACCAGGACTAACCAGGTCTAACCAGGTCTAACCAGGACTAACCAGGACTAAACCAGGTCTAACCAGGTCTAACCAGGACTAACCAGGACTAACCAGGACTAAGCAGGTCTAACCAGGACTAACCAGGTCTAACCAGGTCTAACCAGGACTAACCAGGACTAACCAGGTCTAACCAGGTCTAACCAGGACTAACCAGGTCTAACCAGGTCTAACCAGGTCTAACCAGGACTAACCAGGACTAACCAGGTCTAACCAGGTCTAACCAGGACTAACCAGGACTAACCAGGTCTAACCAGGTCTAACCAGGACTAACCAGGTCTAACCAGGTCTAACCAGGACTAACCAGGACTAAACCAGGACTAACCAGGTCTAACCAGGACTAAGCAGGTCTAACCAGGACTAACCAGGACTAACCAGGACTAAACCAGGATTAACCAGGACTAACCAGGTCTAACCAGGTCTAACCAGGACTAACCAGGACTAAACCAGGACTAACCAGGTCTAACCAGGTCTAACCAGGACTAACCAGGACTAAACCAGGACTAACCAGGACTAACCAGGACTAACCAGGACTAACCAGGACTAAACCAGGACTAACCAGGTCTAACCAGGACTAACCAGGACTAAACCAGGATTAACCAGGACTAACCAGGTCTAACCAGGTCTAACCAGGACTAACCAGGACTAAACCAGGACTAACCAGGTCTAACCAGGACTAACCAGGACTAAGCAGGTCTAACCAGGTCCAACCAGGACTAAACCAGGACTAAGCAGGTCTAACCAGGACTAACCAGGACTAACCAGGTCTAACCAGGACTAAACCAGGTCCAACCAGGACTAAACCAGGACTAACCAGGTCTAACCAGGACTAACCATGTCTAACCAGGACTAACACAGGACTAAACCAGGACTAACCAGGACAAACCAGCTCTGACCGGGTCTGTGTGGTGCAGGGATCGAGTGGACAGACGTGGGACATCGCACCTTCACTGGGACCATCTCCGGTTTGTCCTGGAGCTTTGGAGCCATGTTTCTGGCTCTTCTGGCTTTTCTGATCCGGGACTGGAGACAACTGAGCCTGGCAGTGACCGTCCCCTGTGTCCTGGCTATAGTCTGCTGGTGGTGAGACTGGGACTGGGACTGGAACTGAGACTGGGACTGGGACTGGGACTGAGACTGGGACTGAGACTGGGACTGAGACTGCGACTGGGACTGGGAACGGGACTGGGACTGGGACTGGGACTGGGACTGAGACTGGGACTGAGACTGGGACTGGGACTGGGATCAGAACTGAGACTGGGACTGGCACTGGGACTGGGAACGGGACTGAGACTGAGACTGAGACTGGGACTGGGAACGGGACTGAGACTGAGACTGGGACTGAGACTGAGACTGGGACTGGGACTGCGATCAGGACTGAGACTGGGACTGGGACTGGGATCGGGACTGGGACCGGGTCTGGGATCGAGACTGGGATCAAGACTGGGACCGAAACTGGGACTTGAACTGGAGTGGGACCGGACTAAACCAGGACTAAACACCAAACTAGACCTGGACAAGCTCAGGACAAATAAGGACTAGAACAGGACCAAAACAAGTCCACGTCAGGACAAAAATGAGCTCAAATTAAGACCAAAAACTGAAGTCTGAACGCACCCCGGACTGGACTGAACCAGGACTGAACCAGGACTGAACCAGGACTGAACCAGGACTGAACCAGGTCTAAACCAGGTCTAAACCAGGTCTAACCCAGGTCTAAACCAGGTCTAACCCAGGTCTAAACCAGGTCTAAACCAGGTCTAACCCAGGTCTAAACCAGGTCTAACCCAGGTCTAAACCAGGTCTAAACCAGGTCTAAACCAGGTCTAAACCAGGTCTCGGTTCAGGTGGCTGCCAGAGTCGGCTCGGTGGCTGTTGGTGAACGGGAAAACGAAGGAGGCGAGGAAGTTCCTGGTGCGATGTGCCAAGATGAACGGCAAGAACGAGCAGAACTCCAAACTGGACCCGGAGGTGAGTCCTTCAGCCGGACACAGACCATCTCCGGGGCGTTTGGAGATGTATTTACGTGTTTGTATTTAGGGCCGCGCCCCGGACCGGTTCAGTTTAGTGTGTGAGGGGCGTGGCTAAAGGTAGTGTGTGTGAGGGGCGTGGCTAAAGGTAGTGTGTGTGAGGGGCGTGGCTAAAGGTAGTGTGTGTGAGGGGCGTGGCTAAAGCTAGTGTGTGTGAGGGGCGTGGCTAAAGGTAGTGTGTGTGAGGGGCGTGGCTAAAGCTAGTGTGTGTGAGGGGCGTGGCTAAAGCTAGCGCATGTGAGGGGCGTGGCTAAAGGTAGTGTGTGTGAGGGGCGTGGCTAAAGCTAGCGCGTGTGAGGGGCATGGCAAAAGCTAGTGTGTGTGAGGGGCGTGACTAAAGCTAGCGTGTGTGAGGGGCGTGGCTAAAGGTAGTGTGTGTGAGGGGCGTGGCTAAAGGTAGTGTGTGTGAGGGGCGTGACTAAAGCTAGTGTGTGTGAGGGGCGTGACTAAAGGTAGTGTGTGTGAGGGGCGTGGCTAAAGCTAGTGTGTGTGAGGGGCGTGACTAAAGCTAGTGTGTCTGAGGGGCGTGGCTAAAGCTAGCGTGTGTGAGGGGCGTGGCTAAAGCTAGCGTGTGTGAGGGGCGTGGCAAAAGCGAGCCTGCACAGGAACAATAAGGTCATTGCTCTGTAAGGTCATTGTTCTGTCAGGTCATTGTTCTGTCAGGACATTGTTCTGTAAGGTCATTGTTCTGTAGGGTCATTGTTCTGTCAGGACATTGTTCTGTAAGGTCATTGCTCTGTAAGGTCATTGTTCTGTCAGGTCATTGTTCTGTCAGGACATTGTTCTGTAAGGTCATTGTTCTGTAGGGTCATTGTTCTGTCAGGACATTGTTCTGTAAGGTCATTGTTCTGTAGGGTCATTGTTCTGTCAGGACATTGTTCTGTAAGGTCATTGTTCTGTAGGGTCATTGTTCTGTCAGGACATTGTTCTGTAAGGTCATTGTTCTGTCAGGTCATTGTTCTGTCAGGACATTGTTCTGTAAGGTCATTGTTCTGTAGGGTCATTGTTCTGTCAGGACATTGTTCTGTAAGGTCATTGTTCTGTAGGGTCATTGTTCTGTCAGGACATTGTTCTGTAAGGTCATTGTTCTGTAAGTTCATTGTTCTGTAGGGTCATTGTTCTATAAGTTCATTGTTCTGTCAGGACATTGTTCTGTCAGGACATTGTTCTGTAAGGTCATTGTTCTATAAGTTCATTGTTCTGTCAGGACATTGTTCTGTCAGGACATTGTTCTGTAAGGTCATTGTTCTATAAGTTCATTGTTCTGTCAGGACATTGCTCTCTAA
The DNA here is from genome assembly GCF_026437365.1 of Eucyclogobius newberryi. Classification (NCBI taxonomy): domain Eukaryota; kingdom Metazoa; phylum Chordata; class Actinopteri; order Gobiiformes; family Gobiidae; genus Eucyclogobius; species Eucyclogobius newberryi. Next base: position 41,343,199 of record NW_027316056.1, read on the forward strand.
GATCATTGTTCTGTAAGGTCATTGTTCTGTAAGGTCATTGCTCTCTAAGATCATTGTTCTGTAAGGTCATTGTTCTGTAAGGTCATTGTTCTGTAAGGTCATTTCTCTCCAAGATCATTGTTCTGTAAGGTCATTGTTCTGTAAGGTCATTGTTCTGTCATTTATCGTCATTATATATCGCGTGCCCCTTTTAAAATGGCTGCTACGGGAAAGTCCCGGCTGTGATATTACCGCGAACGCATGTATTTACCACAGATGCCCTCCCGCCAAACTGAGTCGGAATTAGAAAAACACGAAAACCTTCAGACGGACTTGAAGTAAAAGAACACGTATTCTCGTCGTGGAAAGTACAAAGTACAAATGTAAAGTGCTGAAATATTCGTGCGTTTCATCCGCTGCACTTGAGTCGAGTCCTCGTTTCATCACCGACTTTGTTCCCCGGTGCTCGTCTTCGTCCCTTAGGTCCTGGCAAAGGTGGGCGTGTCTGAGGGGATGAGGAAGACCTACACGTACCTGGATCTGGTGAAGACGCCTCAGCTGCGGAAGATCACGCTCTTCTCGGGACTGTCCTGGTGCGTAACACACACGGCGCCCGCGCTCTCCGAGGGAAAGGTCACGACGCCGTGGACAGGTCACGACGCCGTGGACAGGTCACGACGCCGGGACAGGTCACGACGCCGTGGACAGGTCACGACGCCGGGACAGGTCACGACGCCGTGGACAGGTCACGACGCCGGGACAGGTCACGACGCCGTGGACAGGTCACGACGCCGTGGACAGGTCACGACGCCGTGGACAGGTCACGACGTGGGACATTGCGTTCAAACTAATAACACACGACCACGATAAAAGCCAAAACCACAAAGGCACCGAACGGTTTGTTTACAGGTCAGAGGTCAGGCGACAGACGGTTTGTTTACAGGTCAGAGGTCAGGCGACAGACGGTTTGTTTACAGGTCAGAGGTCAGGCGACAGACGGTTTGTTTACAGGTCAGAGGTCAGGCGACGGACAGAGAGAAGTAAAAGTACAAAGTGTCGTCAAAGAAAGGAAAAGTAACTTGAGGAGAAGTGGAAGAACTCAAAGTGCAAGTAGTGATGGTTTCTGGGTTTTTGGGATCGGGACTGGGACCAGGACCGGGACCAGGACTGTAGCGGGACTGGGATCGGGACTGGGATCGGGACTGGGACCAGGACCAGGACTTGTATCGGGACTTGTATCGGGACTTTGATCGGAACTGGGACCAGGACTGGGACCAGGACTAGGACTGAGACTGGGATCGGGACTGGGACCAGGACCAGGACCAGGACTTGGATCGGGACTGGGACTGGGACCAGGACAGTAGCGGAACTGGGATCGGGACTGGGACCAGGACTGGGACCAGGACTGGGACCAGGACTTGGATCGGGACTGGGACTGGGACCAGGACTTGTATCGGGACTTTGATCGGAACTGGGACCAGGACTGGGACCAGGACTGAGACTGGGATCGGGACTGGGACCAGGACCAGGACTTGGATCGGGACTGGGACTGGGACCAGGACAGTAGCGGAACTGGGATCGGGACTGGGACCAGGACTGGGACCAGGACTGGGACCAGGACTGGGACTGGGACTGGGATCGGAACTGGAACTGGGACCAGGACTGTAGCGGGACTGGGATTGGGACTGGGACCAGGACTGGGACCAGGACTGGGACCAGGACTGTAGCGGGACTGGGATTGGGACTGGGACCAGGACTGGGACCAGGACTGGGACCAGGACTGTAGCGGGACTGGGACCAGGACTGTAGCGGGACTGGGATCGGGACTGGGACAGGAGTGGGACCCAAACTGGGACTTGAACTGGAGCGGGACTGGACTAAACCAGGACTACACAAAACTAGACCTGGACCAGCTCAGGACCAACGAGGACTAGAACAGGACCAAAACAAGTCCACGTGAACTGAAAAAGCTGGATCGGCGCATCGTTATTATTAAAACTATGAAACTAAAGGTCCACAGATGATGGCAACTGCCTGAATAAGAAGGTCTCTGTTCCGGACCATTCTCCAGATCTCCAGGGGCTTGTCCCAGACCCTCTGTCGACGCCCCTGACCCGGTTCCTTCTGCGTCGTGTCTCAGGTTCGCCGTGGCCTTCCTGTACTACGGCATCAGCAACAACATCTCGGGTTTCGGCGTGAGCATCTACCTCACGCAGCTCATCTACGGCGCCATCGAGGTCCCGGCGAAGATCGGAGCCTACTTTGTCCTGGACCGGATCGGCCGCCGGAACGGACAGGCCTGGTTCCTCATCATCACCGGAGCGCTCATCGGGGTCAACACGGCCATCCCTCTGGGTTTGTACTGACCTGCTTTAGACCTGCTTTAGTCCTGCTTTAGACCTGCTTTAGTCCTGCTTTAGACCTGGTTTAGACCTGCTTTAGTCCTGCTTTAGACCTGCTTTAGTCCTGCTTTAGACCTGGTTTAGACCTGCTTTAGTCCTGCTTTAGTCCTGCTTTAGACCTGCTTTAGACCTGCTTTAGACCTGCTTTAGTCCTGCTTTAGTCCTGCTTTAGACCTGCTTTAGTCCTGCTTTAGACCTGCTTTAGTCCTGCTTTAGTCCTGCTTTAGTCCTGCTTTAGACCTGCTTTAGTCCTGCTTTAGACCTGCTTTAGTCCTGCTTTAGTCCTGCTTTAGTCCTGCTTTAGTCCTGCTTTAGACCTGCTTTAGACCTGCTTTAGTCCTGCTTTAGACCTGCTTTAGACCTGCTTTAGTCCTGCTTTAGTCCTGCTTTAGTCCTGCTTTAGTCCTGCTTTAGACCTGCTTTAGACCTGCTTTAGTCCTGCTTTAGACCTGCTTTAGTCCTGCTTTAGACCTGCTTTAGACCTGCTTTAGTCCTGCTTTAGTCCTGCTTTAGACCTGCTTTAGTCCTGCTTTAGACTTGCTTTAGTCCTGCTTTAGACCTGCTTTAGACCTGCTTTAGTCCTGATTTAGACCTGCTTTAGACCTGCTTTAGACCTGGTTTAGTCCTGCTTTAGTCCTGCTTTAGACCTGCTTTAGTCCTGCTTTAGTCCTGCTTTAGACCTGCTTTAGTCCTGCTTTAGACCTGCTTTAGACCTGCTTTAGACCTGGTTTAGTCCTGCTTTAGTCCTGGTTTAGTCCAGCTTTAGACCTGCTTTAGACCTGCTTTAGTCCTGCTTTAGACCTGCTTTAGACCTGCTTTAGACCTGGTTTAGTCCTGCTTTAGTCCTGGTTTAGTCCAGCTTTAGACCTGCTTTAGACCTGCTTTAGACCTGCTTTAGTCCTGTTTTAGTCCTGCTTTAGTCCAGCTTTAGACCTGCTTTAGTCCTGGTTTAGTCCTGCTTTAGTCCTGCTTTAGTCCTGGTTTAGTCCTGCTTTAGTCCTGCTTTAGTCCTGCTTTAGACCTGCTTTAGTCCTGGTTTAGTCCTGCTTTAGTCCTGCTTTAGTCCTGCTTTAGACCTGCTTTAGTCCTGGTTTAGTCCTGCTTTAGTCCTGCTTTAGTCCTGCTTTAGTCCTGGTTTAGTCCTGCTTTAGTCCTGTTTTAGTCCTGCTTTAGACCTGCTTTAGTCCTGGTTTAGTCCTGCTTTAGTCTTGCTTTAGTCCTGCTTTAGTCTTCTTATGTTTCTTGTGTCCAGATCTGGCCGTTACTCGGACGTGTGTTGCTGTCATCGCCAAAGGCTTTTCTGAAGCCGCCTTCACCACAGCGTTTCTTTACTCTGCAGAGCTCTACCCCACGACCCTGAGGTAACCCTAGCCTGAGGGTCAGAGGTCAGAGGACAAAGGGTCAGAGGGTCAGAGGACATAGGGTCAGAGGGTCAGAGGCTCAGATGTCAGAGGTCAGAGGGTCAGAGGGTCAGAGGGTCAGAGGGTCAGAGAGTCAGAGAGTCAGAGGTTAGAGGTCAGAGGGTCAGATGTCAGAGGTCAGAGGGTCAGAGGTAAAAGGGTCAGAGAGTAAGAGGGTCAGAGGTCAGAGGGTCAGAGGAAAAAAATGCCTTGAACTGGTTTGAGTGAAACCTCAAACACAGGTTTGAATTAATCATTCTTCAGGAGGTGAATAATGAAGATGAAGAATGTGATGAAGAGCGATAAAAGTAGAGGTTGTGTCCGAATCTGTCACAAAACTGGTGTTCTCTTAAACCTTTCTGGTGTTCTCTGCAGACAGAACGGTCTGGACTAAACCCTTCTGGTGTTCTCTTAAACCTTTCTGGTGTTCGCTGCAGGCAGAGTGGTCGGGACTAAACCCTTCTGGTGTTCTCTTAAACCTTTCTGGTATTCGCTGCAGGCAGAGTGGTCAGGACTAAACCTTTCTGGTGTTCTCTTAAACCTTTCTGGTGTTCTCTGCAGACAGAACGGTCTGGACTAAACCTTTCTGGTGTTCTCTGCAGACAGAGTGGTCAGGACTACACCTTTCTGGTGTTCTCTGCAGACAGAGCGGTCTGGACTAAACCCTTCTGGTGTCTCTTAAACCTTTCTGGTGTTCTCTGCAAACAGAGCGGTCAGGGCTAAACCCTTCTGGTGTTCTCTTAAACCTTTCTGGTGTTCTCTGCAGACAGAGCGGTCAGGACTAAACCCTTCTGGTGTTCTCTGCAGACAGAGCGGTCAGGACTAAACCTTTCTGGTGTTCTCTGCAGACAAAGCGGTCAGGACTAAACCTTTCTGGTGTCTCTTAAACCTTTCTGGTGTTCTCTGCAGACAGAGTGGTCAGGACTAAACCCTTCTGGTGTTCTCTGCAGCCAGAGCGGTCAGGACTAAAACCCTTCTGGTGTTCTCTTAAACCCTTCTGGTGTTCTCTTAAACCTTTCTGGTGTTCTCTTAAACCCTTCTGGTATTCTCTTAAACCCTTCTGGTGTTCTCTTAAACCCTTCTGGTGTTCTCTTAAACCCTTCTGGTGTTCTCTTAAACCCTTCTGGTGTTCTCTTAAACCTTTCTGGTGTCCTCTTAAACCCTTCTTGTGTTCTCTTAAACCCTTCTGGTGTTCTCTTAAACCTTTCTGGTGTTCTCTGCAGACAGAGCGGTCAGGACTAAACCCTTCTGGTGTTCTCCTAAACCCTTCTGGTGTCTCTTAAACCCTTCTGGTGTCCTCTTAAACCTTTCTGGTGTTCTCTGCAGACAGAGCGGTCAGGACTAAACCCTTCTGGTGTTCTCTTAAACCCTTCTGGTGTTCTCTTAATCCCTTCTGGTGTTCTCTTAAACCCTTCTGGTGTTCTCTTAAACCCTTCTGGTGTTCTCTTAAACCGTTCTGGTGTTCTCTTAAACCCTTCTGGTGTTCTCTTTAACCCTTCTGGTGTACTCTTAAACCCTTCTGGTGTTCTCTGCAGACAGAGCGGTCAGGACTAAACCCTTCTGGTGTTCTCTTAGACCCTTCTGGTGTTCTCTTAAACCTTTCTGGTGTTCTCTTAAACCTTTCTGGTGTTCTCTGCAGACAGAGCGGTCAGGACTAAACCCTTCTGGTGTTCTCTTAAACCCTTCTGGTGTTCTCTTAAATCTTTCTGGTGTTCTCTTAAACCCTTCTGGTGTTCTCTTAAACCCTTCTGGTGTTCTCTTAAACCCTTCTGGTGTTCTCTTAAACCTTTCTGGTATTCTCTTAAACCCTTCTGGTGTTCTCTGCAGACAGAGCGGTCAGGACTAAACCCTTCTGGTGTTCTCTTAAACCCTTCTGGTGTTCTCTTAAACCTTTCTGGTTTTCTCTTAAACCCTTCTGGTGTTCTCTGCAGACAGAGCGGTCAGGACTAAACCCTTCTGGTGTTCTCTTAAACCTTTCTGGTGTTCTCTGCAGACAGAGCGGTCAGGACTAAACCCTTCTGGTGTTCTCTTAAACCCTTCTGGTGTTCTCTTAAACCCTTCTGGTGTTCTCTTAAACCCTTCTGGTGTTCTCTTAAACCCTTCTGGTGTTCTCTGCAGACAGAGTGGTCAGGACTAAACCCTTCTGGTGTTCTCTTAAACCGTTCTGGTGTTCTCTTAAACGTTTCTGGTGTTCTCTTAAACCTTTCTGGTGTTCTCTGCAGACAGAGCGGTCAGGACTAAACCCTTCTGGTGTTCTCTTAAACCCTTCTGGTGTTCTCTTAAATCTTTCTGGTGTTCTCTTAAACCCTTCTGGTGTTCTCTTAAACCCTTCTGGTGTTCTCTTAAACCCTTCTGGTGTTCTCTTAAACCTTTCTGGTATTCTCTTAAACCCTTCTGGTGTTCTCTGCAGACAGAGCGGTCAGGACTAAACCCTTCTGGTGTTCTCTTAAACCCTTCTGGTGTTCTCTTAAACCTTTCTGGTATTCTCTTAAACCCTTCTGGTGTTCTCTGCAGACAGAGCGGTCAGGACTAAACCCTTCTGGTGTTCTCTTAAACCCTTCTGGTGTTCTCTGCAGACAGAGCGGTCAGGACTAAACCCTTCTGGTGTTCTCTTAAACCCTTCTGGTGTTCTCTTAAATCCTTCTGGTGTTCTCTTAAACCCTTCTGGTGTTCTCTTAAACCCTTCTGGTGTTCTCTTAAACCCTTCTGGTGTTCTCTGCAGACAGAGCGGTCAGGACTAAACCCTTCTGGTGTTCTCTTAAACCCTTCTGGTGTTCTCTTAAATCTTTCTGGTGTTCTCTTAAACCCTTCTGGTGTTCTCTTAAACCCTTCTGGTGTTCTCTTAAACCCTTCTGGTGTTCTCTTAAATCTTTCTGGTGTTCTCTTAAACCTTTCTGGTGTTCTCTTAAACCCTTCTGGTGTTCTCTGCAGACAGAGCGGTCAGGACTAAACCCTTCTGGTGTTCTCTTAAACCCTTCTGGTGTTCTCTTAAACCTTTCTGGTATTCTCTTAAACCCTTCTGGTGTTCTCTGCAGACAGAGCGGTCAGGACTAAACCCTTCTGGTGTTCTCTTAAACCCTTCTGGTGTTCTCTGCAGACAGAGCGGTCAGGACTAAACCCTTCTGGTGTTCTCTTAAACCCTTCTGGTGTTCTCTGCAGACAGAGCGGTCAGGACTAAACCCTTCTGGTGTTCTCTTAAACCCTTCTGGTGTTCTCTTAAATCCTTCTGGTGTTCTCTTAAACCCTTCTGGTGTTCTCTTAAACCCTTCTGGTGTTCTCTTAAACCCTTCTGGTGTTCTCTGCAGACAGAGCGGTCAGGACTAAACCCTTCTGGTGTTCTCTTAAACCCTTCTGGTGTTCTCTTAAATCTTTCTGGTGTTCTCTTAAACCCTTCTCGGTTCTCTTAAACCCTTCTGGTGTTCTCTTAAACCCTTCTGGTGTTCTCTTAAACCCTTCTGGTGTTCTCTGCAGACAGAGCGGTCAGGACTAAACCCTTCTGGTGTTCTCTTAAACCGTTCTGGTGTTCTCTTAAACGTTTTTGGTGTTCTCTTAAACCTTTCTGGTGTTCTCTACAGACAGAGCGGTCAGGACTAAACCCTTCTGGTGTTCTCTTAAACCCTTCTGGTGTTCTCTTAAATCTTTCTGGTGTTCTCTTAAACCCTTCTGGTGTTCTCTTAAACCCTTCTGGTGTTCTCTTAAACCCTTCTGGTGTTCTCTTAAACCTTTCTGGTATTCTCTTAAACCCTTCTGGTGTTCTCTGCAGACAGAGCGGTCAGGACTAAACCCTTCTGGTGTTCTCTTAAACCCTTCTGGTGTTCTCTTAAACCTTTCTGGTATTCTCTTAAACCCTTCTGGTGTTCTCTGCAGACAGAGCGGTCAGGACTAAACCCTTCTGGTGTTCTCTTAAACCCTTCTGGTGTTCTCTTAAACCTTTCTGGTTTTCTCTTAAACCCTTCTGGTGTTCTCTGCAGACAGAGCGGTCAGGACTAAACCCTTCTGGTGTTCTCTTAAACCTTTCTGGTGTTCTCTGCAGACAGAGCGGTCAGGACTAAACCCTTCTGGTGTTCTCTTAAACCCTTCTGGTGTTCTCTTAAACCCTTCTGGTGTTCTCTTAAACCCTTCTGGTGTTCTCTTAAACCCTTCTGGTGTTCTCTGCAGACAGAGTGGTCAGGACTAAACCCTTCTGGTGTTCTCTTAAACCGTTCTGGTGTTCTCTTAAACGTTTCTGGTGTTCTCTTAAACCTTTCTGGTGTACTCTGCAGACAGAGCGGTCAGGACTAAACCCTTCTGGTGTTCTCTTAAACCCTTCTGGTGTTCTCTTAAATCTTTCTGGTGTTCTCTTAAACCCTTCTGGTGTTCTCTTAAACCCTTCTGGTGTTCTCTTAAACCCTTCTGGTGTTCTCTTAAACCTTTCTGGTATTCTCTTAAACCCTTCTGGTGTTCTCTGCAGATAGAGCGGTCAGGACTAAACCCTTCTGGTGTTCTCTTAAACCCTTCTGGTGTTCTCTGCAGACAGAGCGGTCAGGACCAAACCCTTCTGGTGTTCTCTTAAACCCTTCTGGTGTTCTCTTAAACCCTTCTGGTGTTCTCTTAAACCCTTCTGGTGTTCTCTGCAGGCAGAGCGGTCAGGACTAAACCCTTCTGGTGTCCTCTTAAACCCTTCTGGTGTTCTCTGCAGACAGAGCGGTCAGGACTAAACCCTTCTGGTGTTCTCTTAAATCTTTCTGGTGTTCTCTTAAACCCTTCTGGTGTTCTCTTAAACCCTTCTGGTGTTCTCTTAAACCCTTCTGGTGTTCTCTTAAATCTTTCTGGTGTTCTCTTAAACCTTTCTGGTGTTCTCTTAAACCCTTCTGGTGTTCTCTGCAGACAGAGCGGTCAGGACTAAACCCTTCTGGTGTTCTCTTAAACCCTTCTGGTGTTCTCTTAAACCTTTCTGGTATTCTCTTAAACACTTCTGGTGTTCTCTGCAGACAGAGCGGTCAGGACTAAACCCTTCTGGTGTTCTCTTAAACCCTTCTGGTGTTCTCTGCAGACAGAGCGGTCAGGACCAAACCCTTCTGGTGTCCTCTTAAACCCTTCTGGTGTTCTCTTAAACCCTTCTGGTGTTCTCTTAAACCCTTCTGGTGTTCTCTTAAACCCTTCTGGTGTTCTCTTAAACCCTTCTGGTGTTCTCTGCAGACAGAGCGGTCAGGACCAAACCCTTCTGGTGTTCTCTTAAACCCTTCTGGTTTTCTCTTAAACCCTTCTGGTGTTCTCTTAAACCCTTCTGGTGTCTCTGCAGACAGAGCGATCAGGACTAAACCCTTCTGGTGTTCTCTTAAACCTTTCTGGTGTTCTCTTAAACCTTTCTGGTGTTCTCCGCAGACAGAGCGGTCAGGACTAAACCCTTCTGGTGTCTCTTAAACCCTTCTGGTGTTCTCTTAAACCCTTCTGGTGTTCTCTTAAACCCTTCTGGTGTTCTCTTAAACCCTTCTGGTGTTCTCTGCAGACAGAGCGGTCAGGACTAAACCCTTCTGGTGTTCTCTTAAACCGTTCTGGTGTTCTCTTAAACGTTTCTGGTGTTCTCTTAAACCTTTCTGGTGTTCTCTGCAGACAGAGCGGTCAGGACTAAACCCTTCTGGTGTTCTCTTAAATCTTTCTGGTGTTCTCTTAAACCCTTCTGGTGTTCTCTTAAACCCTTCTGGTGTTCTCTTAAACCCTTCTGGTGTTCTCTTAAACCTTTCTGGTGTTCTCTTAAACCCTTCTGGTGTTCTCTGCAGACAGAGCGGTCAGGACTAAACCCTTCTGGTGTTCTCTTAAACCCTTCTGGTGTCCTCTTAAACCTTTCTGGTATTCTCTTAAACCCTTCTGGTGTTCTCTGCAGACAGAGCGGTCAGGACTAAACCCTTCTGGTGTTCTCTTAAACCCTTCTGGTGTTCTCTGCAGACAGAGCGGTCAGGACTAAACCCTTCTGGTGTTCTCTTAAACCCTTCTGGTGTTCTCTGCAGACAGAGCGGTCAGGACTAAACCCTTCTGGTGTTCTCTTAAACCCTTCTGGTGTTCTCTTAAATCCTTCTGGTGTTCTCTTAAACCCTTCTGGTGTTCTCTTAAACCCTTCTGGTGTTCTCTTAAACCCTTCTGGTGTTCTCTGCAGACAGAGCGGTCAGGACTAAACCCTTCTGGTGTTCTCTTAAACCCTTCTGGTGTTCTCTTAAATCTTTCTGGTGTTCTCTTAAACCCTTCTGGTGTTCTCTTAAACCCTTCTGGTGTTCTCTTAAACCCTTCTGGTGTTCTCTTAAACCCTTCTGGTGTTCTCTTAAACCTTTCTGGTGTTCTCTTAAACCCTTCTGGTGTTCTCTTAAACCCTTCTGGTGTTCTCTTAAACCCTTCTGGTGTTCTCTTAAACCCTTCTGGTGTTCTCTTAAACCCTTCTGGTGTTCTCTGCAGACAGAGCGGTCAGGACTAAACCCTTCTGGTATTCTCTTAAACCGTTCTGGTGTTCTCTTAAACGTTTCTGGTGTTCTCTTAAACCTTTCTGGTGTTCTCTGCAGACAGAGCGGTCAGGACTAAACCCTTCTGGTGTTCTCTTAAACCCTTCTGGTGTTCTCTTAAACCCTTCTGGTGTTCTCTTAAACCCTTCTGGTGTTCTCTGCAGACAGAGTGGTCAGGACTAAACCCTTCTGGTGTTCTCTTAAACCGTTCTGGTGTTCTCTTAAACGTTTCTGGTGTTCTCTTAAACCTTTCTGGTGTTCTCTGCAGACAGAGCGGTCAGGACTAAACCCTTCTGGTGTTCTCTTAAACCCTTCTGGTGTTCTCTTAAATCTTTCTGGTGTTCTCTTAAACCCTTCTGGTGTCCTCTTAAACCCTTCTGGTGTTCTCTTAAACCCTTCTGGTGTTCTCTTAAACCTTTCTGGTGTTCTCTTAAACCCTTCTGGTGTTCTCTGCAGACAGAGCGGTCAGGACTAAACCCTTCTGGTGTTCTCTTAAACCCTTCTGGTGTTCTCTTAAACCTTTCTGGTATTCTCTTAAACCCTTCTGGTGTTCTCTGCAGACAGAGCGGTCAGGACTAAACCCTTCTGGTGTTCTCTTAAACCCTTCTGGTGTTCTCTGCAGACAGAGCAGTCAGGACTAAACCCTTCTGGTGTTCTCTTAAACCCTTCTGGTGTTCTCTTAAATCCTTCTGGTGTTCTCTTAAACCCTTCTGGTGTTCTCTTAAACCCTTCTGGTGTTCTCTTAAACCCTTCTGGTGATCTCTGCAGACAGAGCGGTCAGGACTAAACCCTTCTGGTGTTCTCTTAAACCCTTCTGGTGTTCTCTTAAATCTTTCTGGTGTTCTCTTAAACCCTTCTGGTGTTCTCTTAAACCCTTCTGGTGTTCTCTTAAACCCTTCTGGTGTTCTCTTAAATCTTTCTGGTGTTCTCTTAAACCTTTCTGGTGTTCTCTTAAACCCTTCTGGTGTTCTCTGCAGACAGAGCGGTCAGGACTAAACCCTTCTGGTGTTCTCTTAAACCCTTCTGGTGTTCTCTTAAACCTTTCTGGTATTCTCTTAAACCCTTCTGGTGTTCTCTGCAGACAGAGCGGTCAGGACTAAACCCTTCTGGTGTTCTCTTAAACCCTTCTGGTGTTCTCTGCAGACAGAGCGGTCAGGACTAAACCCTTCTGGTGTTCTCTTAAACCCTTCTGGTGTTCTCTGCAGACAGAGCGGTCAGGACTAAACCCTTCTGGTGTTCTCTTAAACCCTTCTGGTGTTCTCTTAAATCCTTCTGGTGTTCTCTTAAACCCTTCTGGTGTTCTCTTAAACCCTTCTGGTGTTCTCTTAAACCCTTCTGGTGTTCTCTGCAGACAGAGCGGTCAGGACTAAACCCTTCTGGTGTTCTCTTAAACCCTTCTGGTGTTCTCTTAAATCTTTCTGGTGTTCTCTTAAACCCTTCTCGGTTCTCTTAAACCCTTCTGGTGTTCTCTTAAACCCTTCTGGTGTTCTCTTAAACCCTTCTGGTGTTCTCTGCAGACAGAGCGGTCAGGACTAAACCCTTCTGGTGTTCTCTTAAACCGTTCTGGTGTTCTCTTAAACGTTTTTGGTGTTCTCTTAAACCTTTCTGGTGTTCTCTGCAGACAGAGCGGTCAGGACTAAACCCTTCTGGTGTTCTCTTAAACCCTTCTGGTGTTCTCTTAAATCTTTCTGGTGTTCTCTTAAACCCTTCTGGTGTTCTCTTAAACCCTTCTGGTGTTCTCTTAAACCCTTCTGGTGTTCTCTTAAACCTTTCTGGTATTCTCTTAAACCCTTCTGGTGTTCTCTGCAGACAGAGCGGTCAGGACTAAACCCTTCTGGTGTTCTCTTAAACCCTTCTGGTGTTCTCTTAAACCTTTCTGGTATTCTCTTAAACCCTTCTGGTGTTCTCTGCAGACAGAGCGGTCAGGACTAAACCCTTCTGGTGTTCTCTTAAACCCTTCTGGTGTTCTCTGCAGACAGAGCGGTCAGGACTAAACCCTTCTGGTGTTCTCTTAAACCCTTCTGGTGTTCTCTTAAACCCTTCTGGTGTTCTCTTAAACCCTTCTGGTGTTCTCTTAAACCCTTCTGGTGTTCTCTGCAGACAGAGTGGTCAGGACTAAACCCTTCTGGTGTTCTCTTAAACCCTTTTGGTGTTCTCTTAAATCTTTCTGGTGTTCTCTTAAACCCTTCTGGTGTTCTCTTAAACCCTTCTGGTGTTCTCTTAAACCCTTCTGGTGTTCTCTTAAACCCTTCTGGTGTTCTCTTAAATCTTTCTGGTGTTCTCTTAAACCTTTCTGGTGTTCTCTTAAACCCTTCTGGTGTTCTCTTAAATCCTTCTGGTGTTCTCTTAAACCCTTCTGGTGTTCTCTTAAACCCTTCTGGTGTTCTCTTAAACCCTTCTGGTGTTCTCTGCAGACAGAGCGGTCAGGACTAAACCCTTCTGGTGTTCTCTTAAACCCTTCTGGTGTTCTCTTAAATCTTTCTGGTGTTCTCTTAAACCATTCTGGTGTTCTCTTAAACCCTTCTGGTGTTCTCTTAAACCCTTCTGGTGTTCTCTTAAACCCTTCTGGTGTTCTCTGTAGACAGAGCGGTCAGGACTAAACCCTTCTGGTGTTCTCTTAAACCCTTCTGGTGTTCTCTGCAGACAGAGCGGTCAGGACTAAACCCTTCTGGTGTTCTCTTAAACCGTTCTGGTGTTCTCTTAAACGTTTTTGGTGTTCTCTTAAACCTTTCTGGTGTTCTCTGCAGACAGAGCGGTCAGGACTAAACCCTTCTGGTGTTCTCTTAAACCCTTCTGGTGTTCTCTTAAATCTTTCTGGTGTTCTCTTAAACCCTTCTGGTGTTCTCTCAAACCCTTCTGGTGTTCTCTTAAACCCTTCTGGTGTTCTCTTAAACCTTTCTGGTATTCTCTTAAACCCTTCTGGTGTTCTCTGCAGACAGAGCGGTCAGGACTAAACCCTTCTGGTGTTCTCTTAAACCCTTCTGGTGTTCTCTTAAACCTTTCTGGTATTCTCTTAAACCCTTCTGGTGTTCTCTGCAGACAGAGCGGTCAGGACTAAACCCTTCTGGTGTTCTCTTAAACCCTTCTGGTGTTCTCTGCAGACAGAGCGGTCAGGACTAAACCCTTCTGGTGTTCTCTTAAACCCTTCTGGTGTTCTCTGCAGACAGAGCGGTCAGGACTAAACCCTTCTGGTGTTCTCTTAAACCCTTCTGGTGTTCTCTTAAACCCTTCTGGTGTTCTCTTAAACCCTTCTGGTGTTCTCTTAAACCCTTCTGGTGTTCTCTGCAGACAGAGTGGTCAGGACTAAACCCTTCTGGTGTTCTCTTAAACCCTTTTGGTGTTCTCTTAAATCTTTCTGGTGTTCTCTTAAACCCTTCTGGTGTTCTCTTAAACCCTTCTGGTGTTCTCTTAAACCCTTCTGGTGTTCTCTTAAACCCTTCTGGTGTTCTCTTAAATCTTTCTGGTGTTCTCTTAAACCTTTCTGGTGTTCTCTTAAACCCTTCTGGTGTTCTCTTAAATCCTTCTGGTGTTCTCTTAAACCCTTCTGGTGTTCTCTTAAACCCTTCTGGTGTTCTCTTAAACCCTTCTGGTGTTCTCTGCAGACAGAGCGGTCAGGACTAAACCCTTCTGGTGTTCTCTTAAACCCTTCTGGTGTTCTCTTAAATCTTTCTGGTGTTCTCTTAAACCATTCTGGTGTTCTCTTAAACCCTTCTGGTGTTCTCTTAAACCCTTCTGGTGTTCTCTTAAACCCTTCTGGTGTTCTCTGTAGACAGAGCGGTCAGGACTAAACCCTTCTGGTGTTCTCTTAAACCCTTCTGGTGTTCTCTGCAGACAGAGCGGTCAGGACTAAACCCTTCTGGTGTTCTCTTAAACCCTTCTGGTGTTCTCTTAAACCCTTCTGGTGTTCTCTTAAACCCTTCTGGTGTTCTCTTAAATCTTTCTGGTGTTCTCTTAAACCTTTCTGGTGTTCTCTTAAACCCTTCTGGTGTTCTCTGCAGACAGAGCGGTCAGGACTAAACCCTTCTGGTGTTCTCTTAAACCCTTCTGGTGTTCTCTTAAACCTTTCTGGTATTCTCTTAAACCCTTCTGGTGTTCTCTGCAGACAGAGCGGTCAGGACTAAACCCTTCTGGTGTTCTCTTAAACCCTTCCTGTGTTCTCTTAAATCTTTCTGGTGTTCTCTTAAACCCTTCTGGTGTTCTCTTAAACCCTTCTGGTGTTCTCTTAAACCCTTCTGGTGTTCTCTTAAACCCTTCTGGTGTTCTCTTAAACCCTTCTGGTGTTCTCTGCAGACAGAGCGGTCAGGACTAAACCCTTCTGGTGTTCTCTTAAACCGTTCTGGTGTTCTCTTAAACGTTTCTGGTGTTCTCTTAAACCTTTCTGGTGTTCTCTGCAGACAGAGCGGTCAGGACTAAACCCTTCTGGTGTTCTCTTAAACCCTTCTGGTGTTCTCTTAAACCGTTCTGGTGTTCTCTTAAACCCTTCTGGTGTTCTCTTAAACCCTTCTGGTGTTCTCTTAAACCCTTCTGGTGTTCTCTGCAGACAGAGCGGTCAGGACTAAACCCTTCTGGTGTTCTCCTAAACCCTTCTGGTGTTCTCTTAAACCCTTCTGGTGTTCTCTTAAACCCTTCTGGTGTTCTCTTAAACCGTTCTGGTGTTCTCTTTAACCCTTCTGGTGTTCTCTTAAACCCTTCTGGTGTTCTCTGCAGACAGAGCGGTCAGGACTAAACCCTTCTGGTGTTCTCTTAAACCCTTCTGGTGTTCTCTTAAACCGTTCTGGTGTTCTCTTAAACCCTTCTGGTGTTCTCTTAAACCCTTCTGGTGTTCTCTGCAGACAGAGCGGTCAGGACTAAACCCTTCTGGTGTTCTCTTAAACCCTTCTGGTGTTCTCTTAAACCCTTCTGGTGTTCTCTTAAACCGTTCTGGTGTTCTCTTAAACCCTTCTGGTGTTCTCTTTAACCCTTCTGGTGTACTCTTAAACCCTTCTGGTGTTCTCTGCAGACAGAGCGGTCAGGACTAAACCCTTCTGGTGTTCTCTTAGACCCTTCTGGTGTTCTCTTAAACCTTTCTGGTGTTCTCTTAAACCTTTCTGGTGTTCTCTGCAGACAGAGCGGTCAGGACTAAACCCTTCTGGTGTTCTCTTAAACCCTTCTGGTGTTCTCTTAAATCTTTCTGGTGTTCTCTTAAACCCTTCTGGTGTTCTCTTAAACCCTTCTGGTGTTCTCTTAAACCCTTCTGGTGTTCTCTTAAACCTTTCTGGTATTCTCTTAAACCCTTCTGGTGTTCTCTGCAGACAGAGCGGTCAGGACTAAACCCTTCTGGTGTTCTCTTAAACCCTTCTGGTGTTCTCTTAAACCTTTCTGGTATTCTCTTAAACCCTTCTGGTGTTCTCTGCAGACAGAGCGGTCAGGACTAAACCCTTCTGGTGTTCTCTTAAACCTTTCTGGTGTTCTCTGCAGACAGAGCGGTCAGGACTAAACCCTTCTGGTGTTCTCTTAAACCCTTCTGGTGTTCTCTTAAACCCTTCTGGTGTTCTCTTAAACCCTTCTGGTGTTCTCTGCATACAGAGTGGTCAGGACTAAACCCTTCTGGTGTTCTCTTAAACCGTTCTGGTGTTCTCTTAAACGTTTCTGGTGTTCTCTTAAACCTTTCTGGTGTTCTCTGCAGACAGAGCGGTCAGGACTAAACCCTTCTGGTGTTCTCTTAAACCCTTCTGGTGTTCTCTTAAATCTTTCTGGTGTTCTCTTAAACCCTTCTGGTGTTCTCTTAAACCATTCTTGTGTTCTCTTAAACCCTTCTGGTGTTCTCTTAAACCTTTCTGGTATTCTCTTAAACCCTTCTGGTGTTCTCTGCAGACAGAGCGGTCAGGACTAAACCCTTCTGGTGTTCTCTTAAACCCTTCTGGTGTTCTCTGCAGACAGAGCGGTCAGGACTAAACCCTTCTGGTGTTCTCTTAAACCCTTCTGGTGTTCTCTGCAGACAGAGCGGTCAGGACTAAACCCTTCTGGTGTTCTCTTAAACCCTTCTGGTGTTCTCTTAAATCCTTCTGGTGTTCTCTTAAACCCTTCTGGTGTTCTCTTAAACCCTTCTGGTGTTCTCTTAAACCCTTCTGGTGTTCTCTGCAGACAGAGCGGTCAGGACTAAACCCTTCTGGTGTTCTCTTAAACCCTTCCTGTGTTCTCTTAAATCTTTCTGGTGTTCTCTTAAACCCTTCTGGTGTTCTCTTAAACCCTTCTGGTGTTCTCTTAAACCCTTCTGGTGTTCTCTTAAACCCTTCTGGTGTTCTCTGCAGACAGAGCGGTCAGGACCAAACCCTTCTGGTGTTCTCTTAAACCCTTCTGGTTTTCTCTTAAACCCTTCTGGTGTTCTCTTAAACCCTTCTGGTGTTCTCTGCAGACAGAGCGATCAGGACTAAACCCTTCTGGTGTTCTCTTAAACCTTTCTGGTGTTCTCTGCAGACAGAGCGGTCAGGACTAAACCCTTCTGGTGTTCTCTTAAACCCTTCTGGTGTTCTCTTAAATCTTTCTGGTGTTCTCTTAAACCCTTCTGGTGTTCTCTTAAACCCTTCTGGTGTTCTCTTAAACCCTTCTGGTGATCTCTTAAACCCTTCTGGTGTTCTCTGCAGACAGAGCGGTCAGGACTAAACCCTTCTGGTGTTCTCTTAAACCCTTCTGGTGTTCTCTTAAACCCTTCTGGTGTTCTCTTAAACCGTTCTGGTGTTCTCTTTAACCCTTCTGGTGTACTCTTAAACCCTTCTGGTGTTCTCTGCAGACAGAGCGGTCAGGACTAAACCCTTCTGGTGTTCTCTTAGACCCTTCTGGTGTTCTCTTAAACCTTTCTGGTGTTCTCTTAAACCTTTCTGGTGTTCTCTGCAGACAGAGCGGTCAGGACTAAACCCTTCTGGTGTTCTCTTAAACCCTTCTGGTGTTCTCTTAAATCTTTCTGGTGTTCTCTTAAACCCTTCTGGTGTTCTCTTAAACCCTTCTGGTGTTCTCTTAAACCCTTCTGGTGTTCTCTTAAACCTTTCTGGTATTCTCTTAAACCCTTCTGGTGTTCTCTGCAGACAGAGCGGTCAGGACTAAACCCTTCTGGTGTTCTCTTAAACCCTTCTGGTGTTCTCTTAAACCTTTCTGGTATTCTCTTAAACCCTTCTGGTGTTCTCTCCACACAGAGCGGTCAGGACTAAACCCTTCTGGTGTTCTCTTAAACCTTTCTGGTGTTCTCTGCAGACAGAGCGGTCAGGACTAAACCCTTCTGGTGTTCTCTTAAACCCTTCTGGTGTTCTCTTAAACCCTTCTGGTGTTCTCTTAAACCCTTCTGGTGTTCTCTTAAACCCTTCTGGTGTTCTCTGCAGACAGAGTGGTCAGAACTAAACCCTTCTGGTGTTCTCTTAAACCGTTCTGGTGTTCTCTTAAACGTTTCTGGTGTTCTCTTAAACCTTTCTGGTGTTCTCTGCAGACAGAGCGGTCAGGACTAAACCCTTCTGGTGTTCTCTTAAACCCTTCTGGTGTTCTCTTAAATCTTTCTGGTGTTCTCTTAAACCCTTCTGGTGTTCTCTTAAACCCTTCTGGTGTTCTCTTAAACCCTTCTGGTGTTCTCTTAAACCTTTCTGGTATTCTCTTAAACCCTTCTGGTGTTCTCTGCAGACAGAGCGGTCAGGACTAAACCCTTCTGGTGTTCTCTTAAACCCTTCTGGTGTTCTCTGCAGACAGAGCGGTCAGGACTAAACCCTTCTGGTGTTCTCTTAAACCCTTCTGGTGTTCTCTGCAGACAGAACGGTCAGGACTAAACCCTTCTGGTGTTCTCTTAAACCCTTCTGGTGTTCTCTTAAATCCTTCTGGTGTTCTCTTAAACCCTTCTGGTTTTCTCTTAAACCCTTCTGGTGTTCTCTTAAACCCTTCTGGTGTTCTCTGCAGACAGAGCGGTCAGGACTAAACCCTTCTGGTGTTCTCTTAAACCCTTCTGGTGTTCTCTTAAATCTTTCTGGTGTTCTCTTAAACCCTTCTGGTGTTCTCTTAAACCCTTCTGGTGTTCTCTTAAACCCTTCTGGTGTTCTCTTAAATCTTTCTGGTGTTATCTTAAACCTTTCTGGTGTTCTCTTAAACCCTTCTGGTGTTCTCTGCAGACAGAGCGGTCAGGACTAAACCCTTCTGGTGTTCTCTTAAACCCTTCTGGTGTTCTCTTAAACCTTTCTGGTATTCTCTTAAACCCTTCTGGTGTTCTCTGCAGACAGAGCGGTCAGGACTAAACCCTTCTGGTGTTCTCTTAAACCCTTCTGGTGTTCTCTTAAACCCTTCTGGTGTTCTCTTAAACCCTTCTGGTGTTCTCTTAAACCCTTCTGGTGTTCTCTGCAGACAGAGTGGTCAGGACTAAACCCTTCTGGTGTGCTCTTAAACCGTTCTGGTGTTCTCTTAAACGTTTCTGGTGTTCTCTTAAACCTTTCTGGTGTTCTCTGCAGACAGAGCGGTCAGGACTAAACCCTTCTGGTGTTCTCTTAAATCTTTCTGGTGTTCTCTTAAACCCTTCTGGTGTTCTCTTAAACCCTTCTGGTGTTCTCTTAAACCCTTCTGGTGTTCTCTTAAACCTTTCTGGTACTCTCTTAAACCCTTCTGGTGTTCTCTGCAGACAGAGCGGTCAGGACTAAACCCTTCTGGTGTTCTCTTAAACCCTTCTGGTGTTCTCTTAAACCTTTCTGGTATTCTCTTAAACCCTTCTGGTGTTCTCTGCAGACAGAGCGGTCAGGACTAAACCCTTCTGGTGTTCTCTTAAACCCTTCTGGTGTTCTCTGCAGACAGAGCGGTCAGGACTAAACCCTTCTGGTGTTCTCTTAAACCCTTCTGGTGTTCTCTGCAGACAGAGCGGTCAGGACTAAACCCTTCTGGTGTTCTCTTAAACCCTTCTGGTGTTCTCTTAAATCCTTCTGGTGTTCTCTTAAACCCTTCTGGTGTTCTCTTAAACCCTTCTGGTGTTCTCTTAAACCCTTCTGGTGTTCTCTGCAGACAGAGCGGTCAGGACTAAACCCTTCTGGTGTTCTCTTAAACCCTTCTGGTGTTCTCTTAAATCTTTCTGGTGTTCTCTTAAACCCTTCTGGTGTTCTCTTAAACCCTTTTGGTGTTCTCTTAAACCATTCTGGTGTTCTCTTAAACCCTTCTGGTGTTCTCTTAAACCTTTCTGGTGTTCTCTTAAACCCTTCTGGTGTTCTCTTAAACCCTTCTGGTGTTCTCTTAAACCCTTCTGGTGTTCTCTTAAACCCTTCTGGTGTTCTCTTAAACCCTTCTGGTGTTCTCTGCAGACAGAGCGGTCAGGACTAAACCCTTCTGGTGTTCTCTTAAACCGTTCTGGTGTTCTCTTAAACGTTTCTGGTGTTCTCTTAAACCTTTCTGGTGTTCTCTGCAGACAGAGCGGTCAGGACTAAACCCTTCTGGTGTTCTCTTAAACCCTTCTGGTGTTCTCTTAAACCCTTCTGGTGTTCTCTTAAACCCTTCTGGTGTTCTCTGCAGACAGAGTGGTCAGGACTAAACCCTTCTGGTGTTCTCTTAAACCGTTCTGGTGTTCTCTTAAACGTTTCTGGTGTTCTCTTAAACCTTTCTGGTGTTCTCTGCAGACAGAGCGGTCAGGACTAAACCCTTCTGGTGTTCTCTTAAACCCTTCTGGTGTTCTCTTAAATCTTTCTGGTGTTCTCTTAAACCCTTCTGGTGTTCTCTTAAACCCTTCTGGTGTTCTCTTAAACCCTTCTGGTGTTCTCTTAAACCTTTCTGGTGTTCTCTTAAACCCTTCTGGTGTTCTCTGCAGACAGAGCGGTCAGGACTAAACCCTTCTGGTGTTCTCTTAAACCCTTCTGGTGTTCTCTTAAACCTTTCTGGTATTCTCTTAAACCCTTCTGGTGTTCTCTGCAGACAGAGCGGTCAGGACTAAACCCTTCTGGTGTTCTCTTAAACCCTTCTGGTGTTCTCTGCAGACAGAGCGGTCAGGACTAAACCCTTCTGGTGTTCTCTTAAACCCTTCTGGTGTTCTCTTAAATCCTTCTGGTGTTCTCTTAAACCCTTCTGGTGTTCTCTTAAACCCTTCTGGTGTTCTCTTAAACCCTTCTGTTGTTCTCTGCAGACAGAGCGGTCAGGACTAAACCCTTCTGGTGTTCTCTTAAACCCTTCTGGTGTTCTCTTAAATCTTTCTGGTGTTCTCTTAAACCCTTCTGGTGTTCTCTTAAACCCTTCTGGTGTTCTCTTAAACCCTTCTGGTGTTCTCTTAAACCCTTCTGGTGTTCTCTTAAATCTTTCTGGTGTTCTCTTAAACCTTTCTGGTGTTCTCTTAAACCCTTCTGGTGTTCTCTGCAGACAGAGCGGTCAGGACTAAACCCTTCTGGTGTTCTCTTAAACCCTTCTGGTGTTCTCTTAAACCTTTCTGGTATTCTCTTAAACCCTTCTGGTGTTCTCTGCAGACAGAGCGGTCAGGACTAAACCCTTCTGGTGTTCTCTTAAACCCTTCTGGTGTTCTCTTAAATCTTTCTGGTGTTCTCTTAAACCCTTCTGGTGTTCTCTTAAACCCTTCTGGTGTTCTCTTAAACCCTTCTGGTGTTCTCTTAAACCCTTCTGGTGTTCTCTTAAACCCTTCTGGTGTTCTCTGCAGACAGAGCGGTCAGGACTAAACCCTTCTGGTGTTCTCTTAAACCGTTCTGGTGTTCTCTTAAACGTTTCTGGTGTTCTCTTAAACCTTTCTGGTGTTCTCTGCAGACAGAGCGGTCAGGACTAAACCCTTCTGGTGTTCTCTTAAACCCTTCTGGTGTTCTCTTAAACCGTTCTGGTGTTCTCTTAAACCCTTCTGGTGTTCTCTTAAACCCTTCTGGTATTCTCTTAAACCCTTCTGGTGTTCTCTGCAGACAGAGCGGTCAGGACTAAACCCTTCTGGTGTTCTCTTAAACCCTTCTGGTGTTCTCTGCAGACAGAGCGGTCAGGACTAAACCCTTCTGGTGTTCTCTTAAACCCTTCTGGTGTTCTCTGCAGACAGAGCGGTCAGGACTAAACCCTTCTGGTGTTCTCTTAAACCCTTCTGGTGTTCTCTTAAATCCTTCTGGTGTTCTCTTAAACCCTTCTGGTGTTCTCTTAAACCCTTCTGGTGTTCTCTTAAACCCTTCTGGTGTTCTCTGCAGACAGAGCGGTCAGGACTAAACCCTTCTGGTGTTCTCTTAAACCCTTCTGGTGTTCTCTTAAATCTTTCTGGTGTTCTCTTAAACCCTTCTGGTGTTCTCTTAAACCCTTTTGGTGTTCTCTTAAACCATTCTGGTGTTCTCTTAAACCCTTCTGGTGTTCTCTTAAACCTTTCTGGTGTTCTCTTAAACCCTTCTGGTGTTCTCTTAAACCCTTCTGGTGTTCTCTTAAACCCTTCTGGTGTTCTCTTAAACCCTTCTGGTGTTCTCTTAAACCCTTCTGGTGTTCTCTGCAGACAGAGCGGTCAGGACTAAACCCTTCTGGTGTTCTCTTAAACCGTTCTGGTGTTCTCTTAAACGTTTCTGGTGTTCTCTTAAACCTTTCTGGTGTTCTCTGCAGACAGAGCGGTCAGGACTAAACCCTTCTGGTGTTCTCTTAAACCCTTCTGGTGTTCTCTTAAACCCTTCTGGTGTTCTCTTAAACCCTTCTGGTGTTCTCTGCAGACAGAGTGGTCAGGACTAAACCCTTCTGGTGTTCTCTTAAACCGTTCTGGTGTTCTCTTAAACGTTTCTGGTGTTCTCTTAAACCTTTCTGGTGTTCTCTGCAGACAGAGCGGTCAGGACTAAACCCTTCTGGTGTTCTCTTAAACCCTTCTGGTGTTCTCTTAAATCTTTCTGGTGTTCTCTTAAACCCTTCTGGTGTTCTCTTAAACCCTTCTGGTGTTCTCTTAAACCCTTCTGGTGTTTTCTTAAACCTTTCTGGTGTTCTCTTAAACCCTTCTGGTGTTCTCTGCAGACAGAGCGGTCAGGACTAAACCCTTCTGGTGTTCTCTTAAACCCTTCTGGTGTTCTCTTAAACCTTTCTGGTATTCTCTTAAACCCTTCTGGTGTTCTCTGCAGACAGAGCGGTCAGGACTAAACCCTTCTGGTGTTCTCTTAAACCCTTCTGGTGTTCTCTGCAGACAGAGCGGTCAGGACTAAACCCTTCTGGTGTTCTCTTAAACCCTTCTGGTGTTCTCTTAAATCCTTCTGGTGTTCTCTTAAACCCTTCTGGTGTTCTCTTAAACCCTTCTGGTGTTCTCTTAAACCCTTCTGTTGTTCTCTGCAGACAGAGCGGTCAGGACTAAACCCTTCTGGTGTTCTCTTAAACCCTTCTGGTGTTCTCTTAAATCTTTCTGGTGTTCTCTTAAACCCTTCTGGTGTTCTCTTAAACCCTTCTGGTGTTCTCTTAAACCCTTCTGGTGTTCTCTTAAACCCTTCTGGTGTTCTCTTAAATCTTTCTGGTGTTCTCTTAAACCTTTCTGGTGTTCTCTTAAACCCTTCTGGTGTTCTCTGCAGACAGAGCGGTCAGGACTAAACCCTTCTGGTGTTCTCTTAAACCCTTCTGGTGTTCTCTTAAACCTTTCTGGTATTCTCTTAAACCCTTCTGGTGTTCTCTGCAGACAGAGCGGTCAGGACTAAACCCTTCTGGTGTTCTCTTAAACCCTTCTGGTGTTCTCTTAAATCTTTCTGGTGTTCTCTTAAACCCTTCTGGTGTTCTCTTAAACCCTTCTGGTGTTCTCTTAAACCCTTCTGGTGTTCTCTTAAACCCTTCTGGTGTTCTCTTAAACCCTTCTGGTGTTCTCTGCAGACAGAGCGGTCAGGACTAAACCCTTCTGGTGTTCTCTTAAACCGTTCTGGTGTTCTCTTAAACGTTTCTGGTGTTCTCTTAAACCTTTCTGGTGTTCTCTGCAGACAGAGCGGTCAGGACTAAACCCTTCTGGTGTTCTCTTAAACCCTTCTGGTGTTCTCTTAAACCGTTCTGGTGTTCTCTTAAACCCTTCTGGTGTTCTCTTAAACCCTTCTGGTGTTCTCTGCAGACAGAGCGGTCAGGACTAAACCCTTCTGGTGTTCTCCTAAACCCTTCTGGTGTTCTCTTAAACCCTTCTGGTGTTCTCTTAAACCCTTCTGGTGTTCTCTTAAACCGTTCTGGTGTTCTCTTTAACCCTTCTGGTGTTCTCTTAAACCCTTCTGGTGTTCTCTGCAGACAGAGCGGTCAGGACTAAACCCTTCTGGTGTTCTCTTAAACCCTTCTGGTGTTCTCTTAAACCGTTCTGGTGTTCTCTTAAACCCTTCTGGTGTTCTCTTAAACCCTTCTGGTGTTCTCTGCAGACAGAGCGGTCAGGACTAAACCCTTCTGGTGTTCTCTTAAACCCTTCTGGTGTTCTCTTAAACCCTTCTGGTGTTCTCTTAAACCGTTCTGGTGTTCTCTTAAACCCTTCTGGTGTTCTCTTTAACCCTTCTGGTGTACTCTTAAACCCTTCTGGTGTTCTCTGCAGACAGAGCGGTCAGGACTAAACCCTTCTGGTGTTCTCTTAGACCCTTCTGGTGTTCTCTTAAACCTTTCTGGTGTTCTCTTAAACCTTTCTGGTGTTCTCTGCAGACAGAGCGGTCAGGACTAAACCCTTCTGGTGTTCTCTTAAACCCTTCTGGTGTTCTCTTAAATCTTTCTGGTGTTCTCTTAAACCCTTCTGGTGTTCTCTTAAACCCTTCTGGTGTTCTCTTAAACCCTTCTGGTGTTCTCTTAAACCTTTCTGGTATTCTCTTAAACCCTTCTGGTGTTCTCTGCAGACAGAGCGGTCAGGACTAAACCCTTCTGGTGTTCTCTTAAACCCTTCTGGTGTTCTCTTAAACCTTTCTGGTATTCTCTTAAACCCTTCTGGTGTTCTCTGCAGACAGAGCGGTCAGGACTAAACCCTTCTGGTGTTCTCTTAAACCTTTCTGGTGTTCTCTGCAGACAGAGCGGTCAGGACTAAACCCTTCTGGTGTTCTCTTAAACCCTTCTGGTGTTCTCTTAAACCCTTCTGGTGTTCTCTTAAACCCTTCTGGTGTTCTCTGCAGACAGAGTGGTCAGGACTAAACCCTTCTGGTGTTCTCCTAAACCGTTCTGGTGTTCTCTTAAACGTTTCTGGTGTTCTCTTAAACCTTTCTGGTGTTCTCTGCAGACAGAGCGGTCAGGACTAAACCCTTCTGGTGTTCTCTTAAACCCTTCTGGTGTTCTCTTAAATCTTTCTGGTGTTCTCTTAAACCCTTCTGGTGTTCTCTTAAACCCTTCTTGTGTTCTCTTAAACCCTTCTGGTGTTCTCTTAAACCTTTCTGGTATTCTCTTAAACCCTTCTGGTGTTCTCTGCAGACAGAGCGGTCAGGACTAAACCCTTCTGGTGTTCTCTTAAACCCTTCTGGTGTTCTCTGCAGACAGAGCGGTCAGGACTAAACCCTTCTGGTGTTCTCTTAAACCCTTCTGGTGTTCTCTGCAGACAGAGCGGTCAGGACTAAACCCTTCTGGTGTTCTCTTAAACCCTTCTGGTGTTCTCTTAAATCCTTCTGGTGTTCTCTTAAACCCTTCTGGTGTTCTCTTAAACCCTTCTGGTGTTCTCTTAAACCCTTCTGGTGTTCTCTGCAGACAGAGCGGTCAGGACTAAACCCTTCTGGTGTTCTCTTAAACCCTTCCTGTGTTCTCTTAAATCTTTCTGGTGTTCTCTTAAACCCTTCTGGTGTTCTCTTAAACCCTTCTGGTGTTCTCTTAAACCCTTCTGGTGTTCTCTTAAACCCTTCTGGTGTTCTCTTAAACCCTTCTGGTGTTCTCTGCAGACAGAGCGGTCAGGACCAAACCCTTCTGGTGTTCTCTTAAACCCTTCTGGTTTTCTCTTAAACCCTTCTGGTGTTCTCTTAAACCCTTCTGGTGTTCTCTGCAGACAGAGCGATCAGGACTAAACCCTTCTGGTGTTCTCTTAAACCTTTCTGGTGTTCTCTGCAGACAGAGCGGTCAGGACTAAACCCTTCTGGTGTTCTCTTAAACCCTTCTGGTGTTCTCTTAAATCTTTCTGGTGTTCTCTTAAACCCTTCTGGTGTTCTCTTAAACCCTTCTGGTGTTCTCTTAAACCCTTCTGGTGATCTCTTAAACCCTTCTGGTGTTCTCTGCAGACAGAGCGGTCAGGACTAAACCCTTCTGGTGTTCTCTTAAACCCTTCTGGTGTTCTCTTAAACCCTTCTGGTGTTCTCTTAAACCGTTCTGGTGTTCTCTTTAACCCTTCTGGTGTACTCTTAAACCCTTCTGGTGTTCTCTGCAGACAGAGCGGTCAGGACTAAACCCTTCTGGTGTTCTCTTAGACCCTTCTGGTGTTCTCTTAAACCTTTCTGGTGTTCTCTTAAACCTTTCTGGTGTTCTCTGCAGACAGAGCGGTCAGGACTAAACCCTTCTGGTGTTCTCTTAAACCCTTCTGGTGTTCTCTTAAATCTTTCTGGTGTTCTCTTAAACCCTTCTGGTGTTCTCTTAAACCCTTCTGGTGTTCTCTTAAACCCTTCTGGTGTTCTCTTAAACCTTTCTGGTATTCTCTTAAACCCTTCTGGTGTTCTCTGCAGACAGAGCGGTCAGGACTAAACCCTTCTGGTGTTCTCTTAAACCCTTCTGGTGTTCTCTTAAACCTTTCTGGTATTCTCTTAAACCCTTCTGGTGTTCTCTCCACACAGAGCGGTCAGGACTAAACCCTTCTGGTGTTCTCTTAAACCTTTCTGGTGTTCTCTGCAGACAGAGCGGTCAGGACTAAACCCTTCTGGTGTTCTCTTAAACCCTTCTGGTGTTCTCTTAAACCCTTCTGGTGTTCTCTTAAACCCTTCTGGTGTTCTCTTAAACCCTTCTGGTGTTCTCTGCAGACAGAGTGGTCAGAACTAAACCCTTCTGGTGTTCTCTTAAACCGTTCTGGTGTTCTCTTAAACGTTTCTGGTGTTCTCTTAAACCTTTCTGGTGTTCTCTGCAGACAGAGCGGTCAGGACTAAACCCTTCTGGTGTTCTCTTAAACCCTTCTGGTGTTCTCTTAAATCTTTCTGGTGTTCTCTTAAACCCTTCTGGTGTTCTCTTAAACCCTTCTGGTGTTCTCTTAAACCCTTCTGGTGTTCTCTTAAACCTTTCTGGTATTCTCTTAAACCCTTCTGGTGTTCTCTGCAGACAGAGCGGTCAGGACTAAACCCTTCTGGTGTTCTCTTAAACCCTTCTGGTGTTCTCTGCAGACAGAGCGGTCAGGACTAAACCCTTCTGGTGTTCTCTTAAACCCTTCTGGTGTTCTCTGCAGACAGAACGGTCAGGACTAAACCCTTCTGGTGTTCTCTTAAACCCTTCTGGTGTTCTCTTAAATCCTTCTGGTGTTCTCTTAAACCCTTCTGGTTTTCTCTTAAACCCTTCTGGTGTTCTCTTAAACCCTTCTGGTGTTCTCTGCAGACAGAGCGGTCAGGACTAAACCCTTCTGGTGTTCTCTTAAACCCTTCTGGTGTTCTCTTAAATCTTTCTGGTGTTCTCTTAAACCCTTCTGGTGTTCTCTTAAACCCTTCTGGTGTTCTCTTAAACCCTTCTGGTGTTCTCTTAAATCTTTCTGGTGTTATCTTAAACCTTTCTGGTGTTCTCTTAAACCCTTCTGGTGTTCTCTGCAGACAGAGCGGTCAGGACTAAACCCTTCTGGTGTTCTCTTAAACCCTTCTGGTGTTCTCTTAAACCTTTCTGGTATTCTCTTAAACCCTTCTGGTGTTCTCTGCAGACAGAGCGGTCAGGACTAAACCCTTCTGGTGTTCTCTTAAACCCTTCTGGTGTTCTCTTAAACCCTTCTGGTGTTCTCTTAAACCCTTCTGGTGTTCTCTGCAGACAGAGTGGTCAGGACTAAACCCTTCTGGTGTGCTCTTAAACCGTTCTGGTGTTCTCTTAAACGTTTCTGGTGTTCTCTTAAACCTTTCTGGTGTTCTCTGCAGACAGAGCGGTCAGGACTAAACCCTTCTGGTGTTCTCTTAAATCTTTCTGGTGTTCTCTTAAACCCTTCTGGTGTCCTCTTAAACCCTTCTGGTGTTCTCTTAAACCCTTCTGGTGTTCTCTTAAACCTTTCTGGTATTCTCTTAAACCCTTCTGGTGTTCTCTGCAGACAGAGCGGTCAGGACTAAACCCTTCTGGTGTTCTCTTAAACCCTTCTGGTGTTCTCTTAAACCTTTCTGGTATTCTCTTAAACCCTTCTGGTGTTCTCTGCAGACAGAGCGGTCAGGACTAAACCCTTCTGGTGTTCTCTTAAACCCTTCTGGTGTTCTCTGCAGACAGAGCGGTCAGGACTAAACCCTTCTGGTGTTCTCTTAAACCCTTCTGGTGTTCTCTGCAGACAGAGCGGTCAGGACTAAACCCTTCTGGTGTTCTCTTAAACCCTTCTGGTGTTCTCTTAAATCCTTCTGGTGTTCTCTTAAACCCTTCTGGTGTTCTCTTAAACCTTTCTGGTATTCTCTTAAACCCTTCTGGTGTTCTCTGCAGACAGAGCGGTCAGGACTAAACCCTTCTGGTGTTCTCTTAAACCCTTCTGGTGTTCTCTGCAGACAGAGCGGTCAGGACTAAACCCTTCTGGTGTTCTCTTAAACCCTTCTGGTGTTCTCTGCAGACAGAGCGGTCAGGACTAAACCCTTCTGGTGTTCTCTTAAACCCTTCTGGTGTTCTCTTAAATCCTTCTGGTGTTCTCTTAAACCCTTCTGGTGTTCTCTTAAACCCTTCTGGTGTTCTCTTAAACCCTTCTGGTGTTCTCTGCAGACAGAGCGGTCAGGACTAAACCCTTCTGGTGTCTCTTAAACCCTTCTGGTGTTCTCTTAAATCTTTCTGGTGTTCTCTTAAACCCTTCTGGTGTTCTCTTAAACCCTTTTGGTGTTCTCTTAAACCATTCTGGTGTTCTCTTAAACCCTTCTGGTGTTCTCTTAAACCTTTCTGGTGTTCTCTTAAACCCTTCTGGTGTTCTCTTAAACCCTTCTGGTGTTCTCTTAAACCCTTCTGGTGTTCTCTTAAACCCTTCTGGTGTTCTCTTAAACCCTTCTGGTGTTCTCTGCAGACAGAGCGGTCAGGACTAAACCCTTCTGGTGTTCTCTTAAACCGTTCTGGTGTTCTCTTAAACGTTTCTGGTGTTCTCTTAAACCTTTCTGGTGTTCTCTGCAGACAGAGCGGTCAGGACTAAACCCTTCTGGTGTTCTCTTAAACCCTTCTGGTGTTCTCTTAAACCCTTCTGGTGTTCTCTTAAACCCTTCTGGTGTTCTCTGCAGACAGAGTGGTCAGGACTAAACCCTTCTGGTGTTCTCTTAAACCGTTCTGGTGTTCTCTTAAACGTTTCTGGTGTTCTCTTAAACCTTTCTGGTGTTCTCTGCAGACAGAGCGGTCAGGACTAAACCCTTCTGGTGTTCTCTTAAACCCTTCTGGTGTTCTCTTAAATCTTTCTGGTGTTCTCTTAAACCCTTCTGGTGTTCTCTTAAACCCTTCTGGTGTTCTCTTAAACCCTTCTGGTGTTCTCTTAAACCTTTCTGGTGTTCTCTTAAACCCTTCTGGTGTTCTCTGCAGACAGAGCGGTCAGGACTAAACCCTTCTGGTGTTCTCTTAAACCCTTCTGGTGTTCTCTTAAACCTTTCTGGTATTCTCTTAAACCCTTCTGGTGTTCTCTGCAGACAGAGCGGTCAGGACTAAACCCTTCTGGTGTTCTCTTAAACCCTTCTGGTGTTCTCTGCAGACAGAGCGGTCAGGACTAAACCCTTCTGGTGTTCTCTTAAACCCTTCTGGTGTTCTCTTAAATCCTTCTGGTGTTCTCTTAAACCCTTCTGGTGTTCTCTTAAACCCTTCTGGTGTTCTCTTAAACCCTTCTGTTGTTCTCTGCAGACAGAGCGGTCAGGACTAAACCCTTCTGGTGTTCTCTTAAACCCTTCTGGTGTTCTCTTAAATCTTTCTGGTGTTCTCTTAAACCCTTCTGGTGTTCTCTTAAACCCTTCTGGTGTTCTC
Source organism: Eucyclogobius newberryi (assembly GCF_026437365.1). Classification (NCBI taxonomy): domain Eukaryota; kingdom Metazoa; phylum Chordata; class Actinopteri; order Gobiiformes; family Gobiidae; genus Eucyclogobius; species Eucyclogobius newberryi. Next base: position 41,372,401 of record NW_027316056.1, read on the forward strand.
TTAAACCCTTCTGGTGTTCTCTTAAACCCTTCTGGTGTTCTCTTAAATCTTTCTGGTGTTCTCTTAAACCTTTCTGGTGTTCTCTTAAACCCTTCTGGTGTTCTCTGCAGACAGAGCGGTCAGGACTAAACCCTTCTGGTGTTCTCTTAAACCCTTCTGGTGTTCTCTTAAACCTTTCTGGTATTCTCTTAAACCCTTCTGGTGTTCTCTGCAGACAGAGCGGTCAGGACTAAACCCTTCTGGTGTTCTCTTAAACCCTTCTGGTGTTCTCTGCAGACAGAGCGGTCAGGACCAAACCCTTCTGGTGTTCTCTTAAACCCTTCTGGTGTTCTCTTAAACCCTTCTGGTGTTCTCTTAAACCCTTCTGGTGTTCTCTTAAACCCTTCTGGTGTTCTCTTAAACCCTTCTGGTGTTCTCTGCAGACAGAGCGGTCAGGACTAAACCCTTCTGGTGTTCTCTTAAACCCTTCTGGTGTTCTCTTAAATCTTTCTGGTGTTCTCTTAAACCCTTCTGGTGTTCTCTTAAACCCTTCTGGTGTTCTCTTAAACCCTTCTGGTGTTCTCTTAAACCCTTCTGGTGTTCTCTGCAGACAGAGCGGTCAGGACTAAACCCTTCTGGTGTTCTCTTAAACCGTTCTGGTGTTCTCTTAAACGTTTTTGGTGTTCTCTTAAACCTTTCTGGTGTTCTCTGCAGACAGAGCGGTCAGGACTAAACCCTTCTGGTGTTTTCTTAAACCCTTCTGGTGTTCTCTTAAACCCTTCTGGTGTTCTCTTAAACCCTTCTGGTGTTCTCTTAAACCCTTCTGGTGTTCTCTGCAGACAGAGTGGTCAGGACTAAACCCTTCTGGTGTTCTCTTAAACCGTTCTGGTGTTCTCTTAAACGTTTCTGGTGTTCTCTTAAACCTTTCTGGTGTTCTCTGCAGACAGAGCGGTCAGGACTAAACCCTTCTGGTGTTCTCTTAAACCCTTCTGGTGTTCTCTTAAATCTTTCTGGCGTTCTCTTAAACCCTTCTGGTGTTCTCTTAAACCCTTCTGGTGTTCTCTTAAACCCTTCTGGTGTTCTCTTAAACCTTTCTGGTATTCTCTTAAACCCTTCTGGTGTTCTCTGCAGACAGAGCGGTCAGGACTAAACCCTTCTGGTGTTCTCTTAAACCCTTCTGGTGTTCTCTTAAACCTTTCTGGTATTCTCTTAAACCCTTCTGGTGTCTCTGCAGACAGAGCGGTCAGGACTAAACCCTTCTGGTGTTCTCTTAAACCCTTCTGGTGTTCTCTGCAGACAGAGCGGTCAGGACTAAACCCTTCTGGTGTTCTCTTAAACCCTTCTGGTGTTCTCTGCAGACAGAGCGGTCAGGACTAAACCCTTCTGGTGTTCTCTTAAACCCTTCTTGTGTTCTCTTAAATCCTTCTGGTGTTCTCTTAAACCCTTCTGGTGTTCTCTTAAACCCTTCTGGTGTTCTCTTAAACCCTTCTGGTATTCTCTGCAGACAGAGCGGTCAGGACTAAACCCTTCTGGTGTTCTCTTAAACCCTTTTGGTGTTCTCTTAAATCTTTCTGGTGTTCTCTTAAACCCTTCTGGTGTTCTCTGCAGACAGAGCGGTCAGGACTAAACCCTTCTGGTGTTCTCTTAAACCCTTCTGGTGTTCTCTGCAGACAGAGCGGTCAGGACTAAACCCTTCTGGTGTTCTCTTAAACCCTTCTGGTGTTCTCTTAAATCCTTCTGGTGTTCTCTTAAACCCTTCTGGTGTTCTCTTAAACCCTTCTGGTGTTCTCTTAAACCCTTCTGGTGTTCTCTGCAGACAGAGCGGTCAGGACTAAACCCTTCTGGTGTTCTCTTAAACCCTTCTGGTGTTCTCTTAAATCTTTCTGGTGTTCTCTTAAACCCTTCTGGTGTTCTCTTAAACCCTTCTGGTGTTCTCTTAAACCATTCTGGTGTTCTCTTAAACCCTTCTGGTGTTCTCTTAAACCCTTCTGGTGTTCTCTTAAACCTTTCTGGTGTTCTCTTAAACCCTTCTGGTGTTCTCTTAAACCCTTCTGGTGTTCTCTTAAACCCTTCTGGTGTTCTCTTAAACCCTTCTGGTGTTCTCTTAAACCCTTCTGGTGTTCTCTTAAATCTTTCTGGTGTTCTCTTAAACCCTTCTGGTGTTCTCTTAAACCCTTCTGGTGTTCTCTTAAACCATTCTGGTGTTCTCTTAAACCCTTCTGGTGTCCTCTTAAACCCTTCTGGTGTTCTCTTAAACCTTTCTGGTGTTCTCTTAAACCCTTCTGGTGTTCTCTTAAACCCTTCTGGTGTTCTCTTAAACCCTTCTGGTGTTCTCTTAAACCCTTCTGGTGTTCTCTTAAACCCTTCTGGTGTTCTCTGCAGACAGAGCGGTCAGGACTTAACCCTTCTGGTGTTCTCTTAAACCGTTCTGGTGTTCTCTTAAACGTTTCTGGTGTTCTCTTAAACCTTTCTGGTGTTCTCTGCAGACAGAGCGGTCAGGACTAAACCCTTCTGGTGTTCTCTTAAACCCTTCTGGTGTTCTCTTAAACCCTTCTGGTGTTCTCTTAAACCCTTCTGGTGTTCTCTGCAGACAGAGTGGTCAGGACTAAACCCTTCTGGTGTTCTCTTAAACCGTTCTGGTGTTCTCTTAAACGTTTCTGGTGTTCTCTTAAACCTTTCTGGTGTTCTCTGCAGACAGAGCGGTCAGGACTAAACCCTTCTGGTGTTCTCTTAAACCCTTCTGGTGTTCTCTTAAATCTTTCTGGTGTTCTCTTAAACCCTTCTGGTGTTCTCTTAAACCCTTCTGGTGTTCTCTTAAACCCTTCTGGTGTTCTCTTAAACCTTTCTGGTGTTCTCTTAAACCCTTCTGGTGTTCTCTGCAGACAGAGCGGTCAGGACTAAACCCTTCTGGTGTTCTCTTAAACCCTTCTGGTGTTCTCTTAAACCTTTCTGGTATTCTCTTAAACCCTTCTGGTGTTCTCTGCAGACAGAGCGGTCAGGACTAAACCCTTCTGGTGTTCTCTTAAACCCTTCTGGTGTTCTCTGCAGACAGAGCGGTCAGGACTAAACCCTTCTGGTGTTCTCTTAAACCCTTCTGGTGTTCTCTTAAATCCTTCTGGTGTTCTCTTAAACCCTTCTGGTGTTCTCTTAAACCCTTCTGGTGTGCTCTTAAACCCTTCTGGTGTTCTCTGCAGACAGAGCGGTCAGGACTAAACCCTTCTGGTGTTCTCTTAAACCCTTCTGGTGTTCTCTTAAATCTTTCTGGTGTTCTCTTAAACCCTTCTGGTGTCCTCTTAAACCCTTCTGGTGTTCTCTTAAACCCTTCTGGTGTTCTCTTAAATCTTTCTGGTGTTCTCTTAAACCTTTCTGGTGTTCTCTTAAACCCTTCTGGTGTTCTCTGCAGACAGAGCGGTCAGGACTAAACCCTTCTGGTGTTCTCTTAAACCCTTCTGGTGTTCTCTTAAACCTTTCTGGTATTCTCTTAAACCCTTCTGGTGTTCTCTGCAGACACAGCGGTCAGGACTAAACCCTTCTGGTGTTCTCTTAAACCCTTCTGGTGTTCTCTGCAGACAGAGCGGTCAGGACCAAACCCTTCTGGTTTTCTCTTAAACCCTTCTGGTGTTCTCTTAAACCCTTCTGGTGTTCTCTTAAACCCTTCTGGTGTTCTCTGCAGACAGAGCGGTCAGGACTAAACCCTTCTGGTGTTCTCTTAAACCCTTCTGGTGTTCTCTGCAGACAGAGCGGTCAGGACTAAACCCTTCTGGTGTTCTCTTAAACCCTTCTGGTGTTCTCTGCAGACAGAGCGGTCAGGACTAAACCCTTCTGGTGTTCTCTTAAACCCTTCTGGTGTTCTCTTAAATCCTTCTGGTGTTCTCTTAAACCCTTCTGGTGTTCTCTTAAACCCTTCTGGTGTTCTCTTAAACCCTTCTGGTGTTCTCTGCAGACAGAGCGGTCAGGACTAAACCCTTCTGGTGTTCTCTTAAACCCTTCTGGTGTTCTCTTAAATCTTTCTGGTGTTCTCTTAAACCCTTCTGGTTTTCTCTTAAACCCTTCTGGTGTTCTCTTAAACCCTTCTGGTGTTCTCTTAAACCCTTCTGGTGTTCTCTTAAACCCTTCTGGTGTTCTCTGCAGACAGAGCGGTCAGGACTAAACCCTTCTGGTGTTCTCTTAAACCCTTCTGGTGTTCTCTGCAGACAGAGCGGTCAGGACCAAACCCTTCTGGTGTTCTCTTAAACCCTTCTGGTGTTCTCTTAAACCCTTCTGGTGTTCTCTTAAACCCTTCTGGTGTTCTCTTAAACCCTTCTGGTGTTCTCTTAAACCCTTCTGGTGTTCTCTGCAGACAGAGCGGTCAGGACTAAACCCTTCTGGTGTTCTCTTAAACCCTTCTGGTGTTCTCTTAAATCTTTCTGGTGTTCTCTTAAACCCTTCTGGTGTTCTCTTAAACCCTTCTGGTGTTCTCTTAAACCCTTCTGGTGTTCTCTTAAACCCTTCTGGTGTTCTCTGCAGACAGAGCGGTCAGGACTAAACCCTTCTGGTGTTCTCTTAAACCGTTCTGGTGTTCTCTTAAACGTTTTTGGTGTTCTCTTAAACCTTTCTGGTGTTCTCTGCAGACAGAGCGGTCAGGACTAAACCCTTCTGGTGTTTTCTTAAACCCTTCTGGTGTTCTCTTAAACCCTTCTGGTGTTCTCTTAAACCCTTCTGGTGTTCTCTTAAACCCTTCTGGTGTTCTCTGCAGACAGAGTGGTCAGGACTAAACCCTTCTGGTGTTCTCTTAAACCGTTCTGGTGTTCTCTTAAACGTTTCTGGTGTTCTCTTAAACCTTTCTGGTGTTCTCTGCAGACAGAGCGGTCAGGACTAAACCCTTCTGGTGTTCTCTTAAACCCTTCTGGTGTTCTCTTAAATCTTTCTGGCGTTCTCTTAAACCCTTCTGGTGTTCTCTTAAACCCTTCTGGTGTTCTCTTAAACCCTTCTGGTGTTCTCTTAAACCTTTCTGGTATTCTCTTAAACCCTTCTGGTGTTCTCTGCAGACAGAGCGGTCAGGACTAAACCCTTCTGGTGTTCTCTTAAACCCTTCTGGTGTTCTCTTAAACCTTTCTGGTATTCTCTTAAACCCTTCTGGTGTTCTCTGCAGACAGAGCGGTCAGGACTAAACCCTTCTGGTGTTCTCTTAAACCCTTCTGGTGTTCTCTGCAGACAGAGCGGTCAGGACTAAACCCTTCTGGTGTTCTCTTAAACCCTTCTGGTGTTCTCTGCAGACAGAGCGGTCAGGACTAAACCCTTCTGGTGTTCTCTTAAACCCTTCTTGTGTTCTCTTAAATCCTTCTGGTGTTCTCTTAAACCCTTCTGGTGTTCTCTTAAACCCTTCTGGTGTTCTCTTAAACCCTTCTGGTATTCTCTGCAGACAGAGCGGTCAGGACTAAACCCTTCTGGTGTTCTCTTAAACCCTTTTGGTGTTCTCTTAAATCTTTCTGGTGTTCTCTTAAACCCTTCTGGTGTTCTCTGCAGACAGAGCGGTCAGGACTAAACCCTTCTGGTGTTCTCTTAAACCCTTCTGGTGTTCTCTGCAGACAGAGCGGTCAGGACTAAACCCTTCTGGTGTTCTCTTAAACCCTTCTGGTGTTCTCTTAAATCCTTCTGGTGTTCTCTTAAACCCTTCTGGTGTTCTCTTAAACCCTTCTGGTGTTCTCTTAAACCCTTCTGGTGTTCTCTGCAGACAGAGCGGTCAGGACTAAACCCTTCTGGTGTTCTCTTAAACCCTTCTGGTGTTCTCTTAAATCTTTCTGGTGTTCTCTTAAACCCTTCTGGTGTTCTCTTAAACCCTTCTGGTGTTCTCTTAAACCATTCTGGTGTTCTCTTAAACCCTTCTGGTGTTCTCTTAAACCCTTCTGGTGTTCTCTTAAACCTTTCTGGTGTTCTCTTAAACCCTTCTGGTGTTCTCTTAAACCCTTCTGGTGTTCTCTTAAACCCTTCTGGTGTTCTCTTAAACCCTTCTGGTGTTCTCTTAAACCCTTCTGGTGTTCTCTTAAATCTTTCTGGTGTTCTCTTAAACCCTTCTGGTGTTCTCTTAAACCCTTCTGGTGTTCTCTTAAACCATTCTGGTGTTCTCTTAAACCCTTCTGGTGTTCTCTTAAACCCTTCTGGTGTTCTCTTAAACCTTTCTGGTGTTCTCTTAAACCCTTCTGGTGTTCTCTTAAACCCTTCTGGTGTTCTCTTAAACCCTTCTGGTGTTCTCTTAAACCCTTCTGGTGTTCTCTGCAGACAGAGCGGTCAGGACTTAACCCTTCTGGTGTTCTCTTAAACCGTTCTGGTGTTCTCTTAAACGTTTCTGGTGTTCTCTTAAACCTTTCTGGTGTTCTCTGCAGACAGAGCGGTCAGGACTAAACCCTTCTGGTGTTCTCTTAAACCCTTCTGGTGTTCTCTTAAACCCTTCTGGTGTTCTCTTAAACCCTTCTGGTGTTCTCTGCAGACAGAGTGGTCAGGACTAAACCCTTCTGGTGTTCTCTTAAACCGTTCTGGTGTTCTCTTAAACGTTTCTGGTGTTCTCTTAAACCTTTCTGGTGTTCTCTGCAGACAGAGCGGTCAGGACTAAACCCTTCTGGTGTTCTCTTAAACCCTTCTGGTGTTCTCTTAAATCTTTCTGGTGTTCTCTTAAACCCTTCTGGTGTTCTCTTAAACCCTTCTGGTGTTCTCTTAAACCCTTCTGGTGTTCTCTTAAACCTTTCTGGTGTTCTCTTAAACCCTTCTGGTGTTCTCTGCAGACAGAGCGGTCAGGACTAAACCCTTCTGGTGTTCTCTTAAACCCTTCTGGTGTTCTCTTAAACCTTTCTGGTATTCTCTTAAACCCTTCTGGTGTTCTCTGCAGACAGAGCGGTCAGGACTAAACCCTTCTGGTGTTCTCTTAAACCCTTCTGGTGTTCTCTGCAGACAGAGCGGTCAGGACTAAACCCTTCTGGTGTTCTCTTAAACCCTTCTGGTGTTCTCTTAAATCCTTCTGGTGTTCTCTTAAACCCTTCTGGTGTTCTCTTAAACCCTTCTGGTGTGCTCTTAAACCCTTCTGGTGTTCTCTGCAGACAGAGCGGTCAGGACTAAACCCTTCTGGTGTTCTCTTAAACCCTTCTGGTGTTCTCTTAAATCTTTCTGGTGTTCTCTTAAACCCTTCTGGTGTCCTCTTAAACCCTTCTGGTGTTCTCTTAAACCCTTCTGGTGTTCTCTTAAATCTTTCTGGTGTTCTCTTAAACCTTTCTGGTGTTCTCTTAAACCCTTCTGGTGTTCTCTGCAGACAGAGCGGTCAGGACTAAACCCTTCTGGTGTTCTCTTAAACCCTTCTGGTGTTCTCTTAAACCTTTCTGGTATTCTCTTAAACCCTTCTGGTGTTCTCTGCAGACACAGCGGTCAGGACTAAACCCTTCTGGTGTTCTCTTAAACCCTTCTGGTGTTCTCTGCAGACAGAGCGGTCAGGACCAAACCCTTCTGGTGTTCTCTTAAACCCTTCTGGTGTTCTCTTAAACCCTTCTGGTGTTCTCTTAAACCCTTCTGGTGTTCTCTGCAGACAGAGCGGTCAGGACTAAACCCTTCTGGTGTTCTCTTAAACCCTTCTGGTGTTCTCTGCAGACAGAGCGGTCAGGACTAAACCCTTCTGGTGTTCTCTTAAACCCTTCTGGTGTTCTCTGCAGACAGAGCGGTCAGGACTAAACCCTTCTGGTGTTCTCTTAAACCCTTCTGGTGTTCTCTTAAATCCTTCTGGTGTTCTCTTAAACCCTTCTGGTGTTCTCTTAAACCCTTCTGGTGTTCTCTTAAACCCTTCTGGTGTTCTCTGCAGACAGAGCGGTCAGGACTAAACCCTTCTGGTGTTCTCTTAAACCCTTCTGGTGTTCTCTTAAATCTTTCTGGTGTTCTCTTAAACCCTTCTGGTTTTCTCTTAAACCCTTCTGGTGTTCTCTTAAACCCTTCTGGTGTTCTCTTAAACCCTTCTGGTGTTCTCTTAAACCCTTCTGGTGTTCTCTGCAGACAGAGCGGTCAGGACTAAACCCTTCTGGTGTTCTCTTAAACCGTTCTGGTGTTCTCTTAAACGTTTCTGGTGTTCTCTTAAACCTTTCTGGTGTTCTCTGCAGACAGAGCGGTCAGGACTAAACCCTTCTGGTGTTCTCTTAAACCCTTCTGGTGTTCTCTTAAACCCTTCTGGTGTTCTCTTAAACCCTTCTGGTGTTCTCTGCAGACAGAGTGGTCAGGACTAAACCCTTCTGGTGTTCTCTTAAACCGTTCTGGTGTTCTCTTAAACGTTTCTGGTGTTCTCTTAAACCTTTCTGGTGTTCTCTGCAGACAGAGCGGTCAGGACTAAACCCTTCTGGTGTTCTCTTAAACCCTTCTGGTGTTCTCTTAAATCTTTCTGGTGTTCTCTTAAACCCTTCTGGTGTTCTCTTAAACCCTTCTGGTGTTCTCTTAAACCCTTCTGGTGTTCTCTTAAACCTTTCTGGTGTTCTCTTAAACCCTTCTGGTGTTCTCTGCAGACAGAGCGGTCAGGACTAAACCCTTCTGGTGTTCTCTTAAACCCTTCTGGTGTTCTCTTAAACCTTTCTGGTATTCTCTTAAACCCTTCTGGTGTTCTCTGCAGACAGAGCGGTCAGGACTAAACCCTTCTGGTGTTCTCTTAAACCCTTCTGGTGTTCTCTGCAGACAGAGCGGTCAGGACTAAACCCTTCTGGTGTTCTCTTAAACCCTTCTGGTGTTCTCTTAAATCCTTCTGGTGTTCTCTTAAACCCTTCTGGTGTTCTCTTAAACCCTTCTGGTGTTCTCTTAAACCCTTCTGTTGTTCTCTGCAGACAGAGCGGTCAGGACTAAACCCTTCTGGTGTTCTCTTAAACCCTTCTGGTGTTCTCTTAAATCTTTCTGGTGTTCTCTTAAACCCTTCTGGTGTTCTCTTAAACCCTTCTGGTGTTCTCTTAAACCCTTCTGGTGTTCTCTTAAACCCTTCTGGTGTTCTCTTAAATCTTTCTGGTGTTCTCTTAAACCTTTCTGGTGTTCTCTTAAACCCTTCTGGTGTTCTCTGCAGACAGAGCGGTCAGGACTAAACCCTTCTGGTGTTCTCTTAAACCCTTCTGGTGTTCTCTTAAACCTTTCTGGTATTCTCTTAAACCCTTCTGGTGTTCTCTGCAGACAGAGCGGTCAGGACTAAACCCTTCTGGTGTTCTCTTAAACCCTTCTGGTGTTCTCTTAAATCTTTCTGGTGTTCTCTTAAACCCTTCTGGTGTTCTCTTAAACCCTTCTGGTGTTCTCTTAAACCCTTCTGGTGTTCTCTTAAACCCTTCTGGTGTTCTCTTAAACCCTTCTGGTGTTCTCTGCAGACAGAGCGGTCAGGACTAAACCCTTCTGGTGTTCTCTTAAACCGTTCTGGTGTTCTCTTAAACGTTTCTGGTGTTCTCTTAAACCTTTCTGGTGTTCTCTGCAGACAGAGCGGTCAGGACTAAACCCTTCTGGTGTTCTCTTAAACCCTTCTGGTGTTCTCTTAAACCGTTCTGGTGTTCTCTTAAACCCTTCTGGTGTTCTCTTAAACCCTTCTGGTGTTCTCTTAAACCCTTCTGGTGTTCTCTGCAGACAGAGCGGTCAGGACTAAACCCTTCTGGTGTTCTCCTAAACCCTTCTGGTGTTCTCTTAAACCCTTCTGGTGTTCTCTTAAACCCTTCTGGTGTTCTCTTAAACCGTTCTGGTGTTCTCTTTAACCCTTCTGGTGTTCTCTTAAACCCTTCTGGTGTTCTCTGCAGACAGAGCGGTCAGGACTAAACCCTTCTGGTGTTCTCTTAAACCCTTCTGGTGTTCTCTTAAACCGTTCTGGTGTTCTCTTAAACCCTTCTGGTGTTCTCTTAAACCCTTCTGGTGTTCTCTGCAGACAGAGCGGTCAGGACTAAACCCTTCTGGTGTTCTCTTAAACCCTTCTGGTGTTCTCTTAAACCCTTCTGGTGTTCTCTTAAACCGTTCTGGTGTTCTCTTAAACCCTTCTGGTGTTCTCTTTAACCCTTCTGGTGTACTCTTAAACCCTTCTGGTGTTCTCTGCAGACAGAGCGGTCAGGACTAAACCCTTCTGGTGTTCTCTTAGACCCTTCTGGTGTTCTCTTAAACCTTTCTGGTGTTCTCTTAAACCTTTCTGGTGTTCTCTGCAGACAGAGCGGTCAGGACTAAACCCTTCTGGTGTTCTCTTAAACCCTTCTGGTGTTCTCTTAAATCTTTCTGGTGTTCTCTTAAACCCTTCTGGTGTTCTCTTAAACCCTTCTGGTGTTCTCTTAAACCCTTCTGGTGTTCTCTTAAACCTTTCTGGTATTCTCTTAAACCCTTCTGGTGTTCTCTGCAGACAGAGCGGTCAGGACTAAACCCTTCTGGTGTTCTCTTAAACCCTTCTGGTGTTCTCTTAAACCTTTCTGGTATTCTCTTAAACCCTTCTGGTGTTCTCTGCAGACAGAGCGGTCAGGACTAAACCCTTCTGGTGTTCTCTTAAACCTTTCTGGTGTTCTCTGCAGACAGAGCGGTCAGGACTAAACCCTTCTGGTGTTCTCTTAAACCCTTCTGGTGTTCTCTTAAACCCTTCTGGTGTTCTCTTAAACCCTTCTGGTGTTCTCTGCAGACAGAGTGGTCAGGACTAAACCCTTCTGGTGTTCTCTTAAACCGTTCTGGTGTTCTCTTAAACGTTTCTGGTGTTCTCTTAAACCTTTCTGGTGTTCTCTGCAGACAGAGCGGTCAGGACTAAACCCTTCTGGTGTTCTCTTAAACCCTTCTGGTGTTCTCTTAAATCTTTCTGGTGTTCTCTTAAACCCTTCTGGTGTTCTCTTAAACCCTTCTTGTGTTCTCTTAAACCCTTCTGGTGTTCTCTTAAACCTTTCTGGTATTCTCTTAAACCCTTCTGGTGTTCTCTGCAGACAGAGCGGTCAGGACTAAACCCTTCTGGTGTTCTCTTAAACCCTTCTGGTGTTCTCTGCAGACAGAGCGGTCAGGACTAAACCCTTCTGGTGTTCTCTTAAACCCTTCTGGTGTTCTCTGCAGACAGAGCGGTCAGGACTAAACCCTTCTGGTGTTCTCTTAAACCCTTCTGGTGTTCTCTTAAATCCTTCTGGTGTTCTCTTAAACCCTTCTGGTGTTCTCTTAAACCCTTCTGGTGTTCTCTTAAACCCTTCTGGTGTTCTCTGCAGACAGAGCGGTCAGGACTAAACCCTTCTGGTGTTCTCTTAAACCCTTCCTGTGTTCTCTTAAATCTTTCTGGTGTTCTCTTAAACCCTTCTGGTGTTCTCTTAAACCCTTCTGGTGTTCTCTTAAACCCTTCTGGTGTTCTCTTAAACCCTTCTGGTGTTCTCTTAAACCCTTCTGGTGTTCTCTGCAGACAGAGCGGTCAGGACCAAACCCTTCTGGTGTTCTCTTAAACCCTTCTGGTTTTCTCTTAAACCCTTCTGGTGTTCTCTTAAACCCTTCTGGTGTTCTCTGCAGACAGAGCGATCAGGACTAAACCCTTCTGGTGTTCTCTTAAACCTTTCTGGTGTTCTCTGCAGACAGAGCGGTCAGGACTAAACCCTTCTGGTGTTCTCTTAAACCCTTCTGGTGTTCTCTTAAATCTTTCTGGTGTTCTCTTAAACCCTTCTGGTGTTCTCTTAAACCCTTCTGGTGTTCTCTTAAACCCTTCTGGTGATCTCTTAAACCCTTCTGGTGTTCTCTGCAGACAGAGCGGTCAGGACTAAACCCTTCTGGTGTTCTCTTAAACCCTTCTGGTGTTCTCTTAAACCCTTCTGGTGTTCTCTTAAACCGTTCTGGTGTTCTCTTTAACCCTTCTGGTGTACTCTTAAACCCTTCTGGTGTTCTCTGCAGACAGAGCGGTCAGGACTAAACCCTTCTGGTGTTCTCTTAGACCCTTCTGGTGTTCTCTTAAACCTTTCTGGTGTTCTCTTAAACCTTTCTGGTGTTCTCTGCAGACAGAGCGGTCAGGACTAAACCCTTCTGGTGTTCTCTTAAACCCTTCTGGTGTTCTCTTAAATCTTTCTGGTGTTCTCTTAAACCCTTCTGGTGTTCTCTTAAACCCTTCTGGTGTTCTCTTAAACCCTTCTGGTGTTCTCTTAAACCTTTCTGGTATTCTCTTAAACCCTTCTGGTGTTCTCTGCAGACAGAGCGGTCAGGACTAAACCCTTCTGGTGTTCTCTTAAACCCTTCTGGTGTTCTCTTAAACCTTTCTGGTATTCTCTTAAACCCTTCTGGTGTTCTCTCCACACAGAGCGGTCAGGACTAAACCCTTCTGGTGTTCTCTTAAACCTTTCTGGTGTTCTCTGCAGACAGAGCGGTCAGGACTAAACCCTTCTGGTGTTCTCTTAAACCCTTCTGGTGTTCTCTTAAACCCTTCTGGTGTTCTCTTAAACCCTTCTGGTGTTCTCTTAAACCCTTCTGGTGTTCTCTGCAGACAGAGTGGTCAGAACTAAACCCTTCTGGTGTTCTCTTAAACCGTTCTGGTGTTCTCTTAAACGTTTCTGGTGTTCTCTTAAACCTTTCTGGTGTTCTCTGCAGACAGAGCGGTCAGGACTAAACCCTTCTGGTGTTCTCTTAAACCCTTCTGGTGTTCTCTTAAATCTTTCTGGTGTTCTCTTAAACCCTTCTGGTGTTCTCTTAAACCCTTCTGGTGTTCTCTTAAACCCTTCTGGTGTTCTCTTAAACCTTTCTGGTATTCTCTTAAACCCTTCTGGTGTTCTCTGCAGACAGAGCGGTCAGGACTAAACCCTTCTGGTGTTCTCTTAAACCCTTCTGGTGTTCTCTGCAGACAGAGCGGTCAGGACTAAACCCTTCTGGTGTTCTCTTAAACCCTTCTGGTGTTCTCTGCAGACAGAACGGTCAGGACTAAACCCTTCTGGTGTTCTCTTAAACCCTTCTGGTGTTCTCTTAAATCCTTCTGGTGTTCTCTTAAACCCTTCTGGTTTTCTCTTAAACCCTTCTGGTGTTCTCTTAAACCCTTCTGGTGTTCTCTGCAGACAGAGCGGTCAGGACTAAACCCTTCTGGTGTTCTCTTAAACCCTTCTGGTGTTCTCTTAAATCTTTCTGGTGTTCTCTTAAACCCTTCTGGTGTTCTCTTAAACCCTTCTGGTGTTCTCTTAAACCCTTCTGGTGTTCTCTTAAATCTTTCTGGTGTTATCTTAAACCTTTCTGGTGTTCTCTTAAACCCTTCTGGTGTTCTCTGCAGACAGAGCGGTCAGGACTAAACCCTTCTGGTGTTCTCTTAAACCCTTCTGGTGTTCTCTTAAACCTTTCTGGTATTCTCTTAAACCCTTCTGGTGTTCTCTGCAGACAGAGCGGTCAGGACTAAACCCTTCTGGTGTTCTCTTAAACCCTTCTGGTGTTCTCTTAAACCCTTCTGGTGTTCTCTTAAACCCTTCTGGTGTTCTCTTAAACCCTTCTGGTGTTCTCTGCAGACAGAGTGGTCAGGACTAAACCCTTCTGGTGTGCTCTTAAACCGTTCTGGTGTTCTCTTAAACGTTTCTGGTGTTCTCTTAAACCTTTCTGGTGTTCTCTGCAGACAGAGCGGTCAGGACTAAACCCTTCTGGTGTTCTCTTAAATCTTTCTGGTGTTCTCTTAAACCCTTCTGGTGTTCTCTTAAACCCTTCTGGTGTTCTCTTAAACCCTTCTGGTGTTCTCTTAAACCTTTCTGGTATTCTCTTAAACCCTTCTGGTGTTCTCTTAAACCCTTCTGGTGTTCTCTTAAACCTTTCTGGTATTCTCTTAAACCCTTCTGGTGTTCTCTGCAGACAGAGCGGTCAGGACTAAACCCTTCTGGTGTTCTCTTAAACCCTTCTGGTGTTCTCTTAAACCCTTCTGGTGTTCTCTTAAATCTTTCTGGTGTTATCTTAAACCTTTCTGGTGTTCTCTTAAACCCTTCTGGTGTTCTCTGCAGACAGAGCGGTCAGGACTAAACCCTTCTGGTGTTCTCTTAAACCCTTCTGGTGTTCTCTTAAACCTTTCTGGTATTCTCTTAAACCCTTCTGGTGTTCTCTGCAGACAGAGCGGTCAGGACTAAACCCTTCTGGTGTTCTCTTAAACCCTTCTGGTGTTCTCTTAAACCTTTCTGGTATTCTCTTAAACCCTTCTGGTGTTCTCTGCAGACAGAGCGGTCAGGACTAAACCCTTCTGGTGTTCTCTTAAACCCTTCTGGTGTTCTCTGCAGACAGAGCGGTCAGGACTAAACCCTTCTGGTGTTCTCTTAAACCCTTCTGGTGTTCTCTGCAGACAGAGCGGTCAGGACTAAACCCTTCTGGTGTTCTCTTAAACCCTTCTGGTGTTCTCTTAAATCCTTCTGGTGTTCTCTTAAACCCTTCTGGTGTTCTCTTAAACCCTTCTGGTGTTCTCTTAAACCCTTCTGGTGTTCTCTGCAGACAGAGCGGTCAGGACTAAACCCTTCTGGTGTTCTCTTAAACCCTTCTGGTGTTCTCTTAAATCTTTCTGGTGTTCTCTTAAACCCTTCTGGTGTTCTCTTAAACCCTTTTGGTGTTCTCTTAAACCATTCTGGTGTTCTCTTAAACCCTTCTGGTGTTCTCTTAAACCTTTCTGGTGTTCTCTTAAACCCTTCTGGTGTTCTCTTAAACCCTTCTGGTGTTCTCTTAAACCCTTCTGGTGTTCTCTTAAACCCTTCTGGTGTTCTCTTAAACCCTTCTGGTGTTCTCTGCAGACAGAGCGGTCAGGACTAAACCCTTCTGGTGTTCTCTTAAACCGTTCTGGTGTTCTCTTAAACGTTTCTGGTGTTCTCTTAAACCTTTCTGGTGTTCTCTGCAGACAGAGCGGTCAGGACTAAACCCTTCTGGTGTTCTCTTAAACCCTTCTGGTGTTCTCTTAAACCCTTCTGGTGTTCTCTTAAACCCTTCTGGTGTTCTCTGCAGACAGAGTGGTCAGGACTAAACCCTTCTGGTGTTCTCTTAAACCGTTCTGGTGTTCTCTTAAACGTTTCTGGTGTTCTCTTAAACCTTTCTGGTGTTCTCTGCAGACAGAGCGGTCAGGACTAAACCCTTCTGGTGTTCTCTTAAACCCTTCTGGTGTTCTCTTAAATCTTTCTGGTGTTCTCTTAAACCCTTCTGGTGTTCTCTTAAACCCTTCTGGTGTTCTCTTAAACCCTTCTGGTGTTCTCTTAAACCTTTCTGGTGTTCTCTTAAACCCTTCTGGTGTTCTCTGCAGACAGAGCGGTCAGGACTAAACCCTTCTGGTGTTCTCTTAAACCCTTCTGGTGTTCTCTTAAACCTTTCTGGTATTCTCTTAAACCCTTCTGGTGTTCTCTGCAGACAGAGCGGTCAGGACTAAACCCTTCTGGTGTTCTCTTAAACCCTTCTGGTGTTCTCTGCAGACAGAGCGGTCAGGACTAAACCCTTCTGGTGTTCTCTTAAACCCTTCTGGTGTTCTCTTAAATCCTTCTGGTGTTCTCTTAAACCCTTCTGGTGTTCTCTTAAACCCTTCTGGTGTTCTCTTAAACCCTTCTGTTGTTCTCTGCAGACAGAGCGGTCAGGACTAAACCCTTCTGGTGTTCTCTTAAACCCTTCTGGTGTTCTCTTAAATCTTTCTGGTGTTCTCTTAAACCCTTCTGGTGTTCTCTTAAACCCTTCTGGTGTTCTCTTAAACCCTTCTGGTGTTCTCTTAAACCCTTCTGGTGTTCTCTTAAATCTTTCTGGTGTTCTCTTAAACCTTTCTGGTGTTCTCTTAAACCCTTCTGGTGTTCTCTGCAGACAGAGCGGTCAGGACTAAACCCTTCTGGTGTTCTCTTAAACCCTTCTGGTGTTCTCTTAAACCTTTCTGGTATTCTCTTAAACCCTTCTGGTGTTCTCTGCAGACAGAGCGGTCAGGACTAAACCCTTCTGGTGTTCTCTTAAACCCTTCTGGTGTTCTCTGCAGACAGAGCGGTCAGGACCAAACCCTTCTGGTGTTCTCTTAAACCCTTCTGGTGTTCTCTTAAACCCTTCTGGTGTTCTCTTAAACCCTTCTGGTGTTCTCTTAAACCCTTCTGGTGTTCTCTTAAACCCTTCTGGTGTTCTCTGCAGACAGAGCGGTCAGGACTAAACCCTTCTGGTGTTCTCTTAAACCCTTCTGGTGTTCTCTTAAATCTTTCTGGTGTTCTCTTAAACCCTTCTGGTGTTCTCTTAAACCCTTCTGGTGTTCTCTTAAACCCTTCTGGTGTTCTCTTAAACCCTTCTGGTGTTCTCTGCAGACAGAGCGGTCAGGACTAAACCCTTCTGGTGTTCTCTTAAACCGTTCTGGTGTTCTCTTAAACGTTTTTGGTGTTCTCTTAAACCTTTCTGGTGTTCTCTGCAGACAGAGCGGTCAGGACTAAACCCTTCTGGTGTTTTCTTAAACCCTTCTGGTGTTCTCTTAAACCCTTCTGGTGTTCTCTTAAACCCTTCTGGTGTTCTCTTAAACCCTTCTGGTGTTCTCTGCAGACAGAGTGGTCAGGACTAAACCCTTCTGGTGTTCTCTTAAACCGTTCTGGTGTTCTCTTAAACGTTTCTGGTGTTCTCTTAAACCTTTCTGGTGTTCTCTGCAGACAGAGCGGTCAGGACTAAACCCTTCTGGTGTTCTCTTAAACCCTTCTGGTGTTCTCTTAAATCTTTCTGGCGTTCTCTTAAACCCTTCTGGTGTTCTCTTAAACCCTTCTGGTGTTCTCTTAAACCCTTCTGGTGTTCTCTTAAACCTTTCTGGTATTCTCTTAAACCCTTCTGGTGTTCTCTGCAGACAGAGCGGTCAGGACTAAACCCTTCTGGTGTTCTCTTAAACCCTTCTGGTGTTCTCTTAAACCTTTCTGGTATTCTCTTAAACCCTTCTGGTGTCTCTGCAGACAGAGCGGTCAGGACTAAACCCTTCTGGTGTTCTCTTAAACCCTTCTGGTGTTCTCTGCAGACAGAGCGGTCAGGACTAAACCCTTCTGGTGTTCTCTTAAACCCTTCTGGTGTTCTCTGCAGACAGAGCGGTCAGGACTAAACCCTTCTGGTGTTCTCTTAAACCCTTCTTGTGTTCTCTTAAATCCTTCTGGTGTTCTCTTAAACCCTTCTGGTGTTCTCTTAAACCCTTCTGGTGTTCTCTTAAACCCTTCTGGTATTCTCTGCAGACAGAGCGGTCAGGACTAAACCCTTCTGGTGTTCTCTTAAACCCTTTTGGTGTTCTCTTAAATCTTTCTGGTGTTCTCTTAAACCCTTCTGGTGTTCTCTGCAGACAGAGCGGTCAGGACTAAACCCTTCTGGTGTTCTCTTAAACCCTTCTGGTGTTCTCTGCAGACAGAGCGGTCAGGACTAAACCCTTCTGGTGTTCTCTTAAACCCTTCTGGTGTTCTCTTAAATCCTTCTGGTGTTCTCTTAAACCCTTCTGGTGTTCTCTTAAACCCTTCTGGTGTTCTCTTAAACCCTTCTGGTGTTCTCTGCAGACAGAGCGGTCAGGACTAAACCCTTCTGGTGTTCTCTTAAACCCTTCTGGTGTTCTCTTAAATCTTTCTGGTGTTCTCTTAAACCCTTCTGGTGTTCTCTTAAACCCTTCTGGTGTTCTCTTAAACCATTCTGGTGTTCTCTTAAACCCTTCTGGTGTTCTCTTAAACCCTTCTGGTGTTCTCTTAAACCTTTCTGGTGTTCTCTTAAACCCTTCTGGTGTTCTCTTAAACCCTTCTGGTGTTCTCTTAAACCCTTCTGGTGTTCTCTTAAACCCTTCTGGTGTTCTCTTAAACCCTTCTGGTGTTCTCTTAAATCTTTCTGGTGTTCTCTTAAACCCTTCTGGTGTTCTCTTAAACCCTTCTGGTGTTCTCTTAAACCATTCTGGTGTTCTCTTAAACCCTTCTGGTGTCCTCTTAAACCCTTCTGGTGTTCTCTTAAACCTTTCTGGTGTTCTCTTAAACCCTTCTGGTGTTCTCTTAAACCCTTCTGGTGTTCTCTTAAACCCTTCTGGTGTTCTCTTAAACCCTTCTGGTGTTCTCTTAAACCCTTCTGGTGTTCTCTGCAGACAGAGCGGTCAGGACTTAACCCTTCTGGTGTTCTCTTAAACCGTTCTGGTGTTCTCTTAAACGTTTCTGGTGTTCTCTTAAACCTTTCTGGTGTTCTCTGCAGACAGAGCGGTCAGGACTAAACCCTTCTGGTGTTCTCTTAAACCCTTCTGGTGTTCTCTTAAACCCTTCTGGTGTTCTCTTAAACCCTTCTGGTGTTCTCTGCAGACAGAGTGGTCAGGACTAAACCCTTCTGGTGTTCTCTTAAACCGTTCTGGTGTTCTCTTAAACGTTTCTGGTGTTCTCTTAAACCTTTCTGGTGTTCTCTGCAGACAGAGCGGTCAGGACTAAACCCTTCTGGTGTTCTCTTAAACCCTTCTGGTGTTCTCTTAAATCTTTCTGGTGTTCTCTTAAACCCTTCTGGTGTTCTCTTAAACCCTTCTGGTGTTCTCTTAAACCCTTCTGGTGTTCTCTTAAACCTTTCTGGTGTTCTCTTAAACCCTTCTGGTGTTCTCTGCAGACAGAGCGGTCAGGACTAAACCCTTCTGGTGTTCTCTTAAACCCTTCTGGTGTTCTCTTAAACCTTTCTGGTATTCTCTTAAACCCTTCTGGTGTTCTCTGCAGACAGAGCGGTCAGGACTAAACCCTTCTGGTGTTCTCTTAAACCCTTCTGGTGTTCTCTGCAGACAGAGCGGTCAGGACTAAACCCTTCTGGTGTTCTCTTAAACCCTTCTGGTGTTCTCTTAAATCCTTCTGGTGTTCTCTTAAACCCTTCTGGTGTTCTCTTAAACCCTTCTGGTGTGCTCTTAAACCCTTCTGGTGTTCTCTGCAGACAGAGCGGTCAGGACTAAACCCTTCTGGTGTTCTCTTAAACCCTTCTGGTGTTCTCTTAAATCTTTCTGGTGTTCTCTTAAACCCTTCTGGTGTCCTCTTAAACCCTTCTGGTGTTCTCTTAAACCCTTCTGGTGTTCTCTTAAATCTTTCTGGTGTTCTCTTAAACCTTTCTGGTGTTCTCTTAAACCCTTCTGGTGTTCTCTGCAGACAGAGCGGTCAGGACTAAACCCTTCTGGTGTTCTCTTAAACCCTTCTGGTGTTCTCTTAAACCTTTCTGGTATTCTCTTAAACCCTTCTGGTGTTCTCTGCAGACACAGCGGTCAGGACTAAACCCTTCTGGTGTTCTCTTAAACCCTTCTGGTGTTCTCTGCAGACAGAGCGGTCAGGACCAAACCCTTCTGGTGTTCTCTTAAACCCTTCTGGTGTTCTCTTAAACCCTTCTGGTGTTCTCTTAAACCCTTCTGGTGTTCTCTGCAGACAGAGCGGTCAGGACTAAACCCTTCTGGTGTTCTCTTAAACCCTTCTGGTGTTCTCTGCAGACAGAGCGGTCAGGACTAAACCCTTCTGGTGTTCTCTTAAACCCTTCTGGTGTTCTCTGCAGACAGAGCGGTCAGGACTAAACCCTTCTGGTGTTCTCTTAAACCCTTCTGGTGTTCTCTTAAATCCTTCTGGTGTTCTCTTAAACCCTTCTGGTGTTCTCTTAAACCCTTCTGGTGTTCTCTTAAACCCTTCTGGTGTTCTCTGCAGACAGAGCGGTCAGGACTAAACCCTTCTGGTGTTCTCTTAAACCCTTCTGGTGTTCTCTTAAATCTTTCTGGTGTTCTCTTAAACCCTTCTGGTTTTCTCTTAAACCCTTCTGGTGTTCTCTTAAACCCTTCTGGTGTTCTCTTAAACCCTTCTGGTGTTCTCTTAAACCCTTCTGGTGTTCTCTGCAGACAGAGCGGTCAGGACTAAACCCTTCTGGTGTTCTCTTAAACCCTTCTGGTGTTTTCTGCAGACAGAGCGGTCAGGACCAAACCCTTCTGGTGTTCTCTTAAACCCTTCTGGTGTTCTCTTAAACCCTTCTGGTGTTCTCTTAAACCCTTCTGGTGTTCTCTTAAACCCTTCTGGTGTTCTCTTAAACCCTTCTGGTGTTCTCTGCAGACAGAGCGGTCAGGACTAAACCCTTCTGGTGTTCTCTTAAACCCTTCTGGTGTTCTCTTAAATCTTTCTGGTGTTCTCTTAAACCCTTCTGGTGTTCTCTTAAACCCTTCTGGTGTTCTCTTAAACCCTTCTGGTGTTCTCTTAAACCCTTCTGGTGTTCTCTGCAGACAGAGCGGTCAGGACTAAACCCTTCTGGTGTTCTCTTAAACCGTTCTGGTGTTCTCTTAAACGTTTTTGGTGTTCTCTTAAACCTTTCTGGTGTTCTCTGCAGACAGAGCGGTCAGGACTAAACCCTTCTGGTGTTTTCTTAAACCCTTCTGGTGTTCTCTTAAACCCTTCTGGTGTTCTCTTAAACCCTTCTGGTGTTCTCTTAAACCCTTCTGGTGTTCTCTGCAGACAGAGTGGTCAGGACTAAACCCTTCTGGTGTTCTCTTAAACCGTTCTGGTGTTCTCTTAAACGTTTCTGGTGTTCTCTTAAACCTTTCTGGTGTTCTCTGCAGACAGAGCGGTCAGGACTAAACCCTTCTGGTGTTCTCTTAAACCCTTCTGGTGTTCTCTTAAATCTTTCTGGCGTTCTCTTAAACCCTTCTGGTGTTCTCTTAAACCCTTCTGGTGTTCTCTTAAACCCTTCTGGTGTTCTCTTAAACCTTTCTGGTATTCTCTTAAACCCTTCTGGTGTTCTCTGCAGACAGAGCGGTCAGGACTAAACCCTTCTGGTGTTCTCTTAAACCCTTCTGGTGTTCTCTTAAACCTTTCTGGTATTCTCTTAAACCCTTCTGGTGTTCTCTGCAGACAGAGCGGTCAGGACTAAACCCTTCTGGTGTTCTCTTAAACCCTTCTGGTGTTCTCTGCAGACAGAGCGGTCAGGACTAAACCCTTCTGGTGTTCTCTTAAACCCTTCTGGTGTTCTCTGCAGACAGAGCGGTCAGGACTAAACCCTTCTGGTGTTCTCTTAAACCCTTCTTGTGTTCTCTTAAATCCTTCTGGTGTTCTCTTAAACCCTTCTGGTGTTCTCTTAAACCCTTCTGGTGTTCTCTTAAACCCTTCTGGTATTCTCTGCAGACAGAGCGGTCAGGACTAAACCCTTCTGGTGTTCTCTTAAACCCTTTTGGTGTTCTCTTAAATCTTTCTGGTGTTCTCTTAAACCCTTCTGGTGTTCTCTGCAGACAGAGCGGTCAGGACTAAACCCTTCTGGTGTTCTCTTAAACCCTTCTGGTGTTCTCTGCAGACAGAGCGGTCAGGACTAAACCCTTCTGGTGTTCTCTTAAACCCTTCTGGTGTTCTCTTAAATCCTTCTGGTGTTCTCTTAAACCCTTCTGGTGTTCTCTTAAACCCTTCTGGTGTTCTCTTAAACCCTTCTGGTGTTCTCTGCAGACAGAGCGGTCAGGACTAAACCCTTCTGGTGTTCTCTTAAACCCTTCTGGTGTTCTCTTAAATCTTTCTGGTGTTCTCTTAAACCCTTCTGGTGTTCTCTTAAACCCTTCTGGTGTTCTCTTAAACCATTCTGGTGTTCTCTTAAACCCTTCTGGTGTTCTCTTAAACCCTTCTGGTGTTCTCTTAAACCTTTCTGGTGTTCTCTTAAACCCTTCTGGTGTTCTCTTAAACCCTTCTGGTGTTCTCTTAAACCCTTCTGGTGTTCTCTTAAACCCTTCTGGTGTTCTCTTAAACCCTTCTGGTGTTCTCTTAAATCTTTCTGGTGTTCTCTTAAACCCTTCTGGTGTTCTCTTAAACCCTTCTGGTGTTCTCTTAAACCATTCTGGTGTTCTCTTAAACCCTTCTGGTGTTCTCTTAAACCCTTCTGGTGTTCTCTTAAACCTTTCTGGTGTTCTCTTAAACCCTTCTGGTGTTCTCTTAAACCCTTCTGGTGTTCTCTTAAACCCTTCTGGTGTTCTCTTAAACCCTTCTGGTGTTCTCTGCAGACAGAGCGGTCAGGACTTAACCCTTCTGGTGTTCTCTTAAACCGTTCTGGTGTTCTCTTAAACGTTTCTGGTGTTCTCTTAAACCTTTCTGGTGTTCTCTGCAGACAGAGCGGTCAGGACTAAACCCTTCTGGTGTTCTCTTAAACCCTTCTGGTGTTCTCTTAAACCCTTCTGGTGTTCTCTTAAACCCTTCTGGTGTTCTCTGCAGACAGAGTGGTCAGGACTAAACCCTTCTGGTGTTCTCTTAAACCCTTCTGGTGTTCTCTGCAGACAGAGCGGTCAGGACTAAACCCTTCTGGTGTTCTCTTAAACCCTTCTGGTGTTCTCTGCAGACAGAGCGGTCAGGACTAAACCCTTCTGGTGTTCTCTTAAACCCTTCTGGTGTTCTCTTAAATCCTTCTGGTGTTCTCTTAAACCCTTCTGGTGTTCTCTTAAACCCTTCTGGTGTTCTCTTAAACCCTTCTGGTGTTCTCTGCAGACAGAGCGGTCAGGACTAAACCCTTCTGGTGTTCTCTTAAACCCTTCTGGTGTTCTCTTAAATCTTTCTGGTGTTCTCTTAAACCCTTCTGGTGTTCTCTTAAACCCTTCTGGTGTTCTCTTAAACCATTCTGGTGTTCTCTTAAACCCTTCTGGTGTTCTCTTAAACCCTTCTGGTGTTCTCTTAAACCTTTCTGGTGTTCTCTTAAACCCTTCTGGTGTTCTCTTAAACCCTTCTGGTGTTCTCTTAAACCCTTCTGGTGTTCTCTTAAACCCTTCTGGTGTTCTCTTAAACCCTTCTGGTGTTCTCTTAAATCTTTCTGGTGTTCTCTTAAACCCTTCTGGTGTTCTCTTAAACCCTTCTGGTGTTCTCTTAAACCATTCTGGTGTTCTCTTAAACCCTTCTGGTGTCCTCTTAAACCCTTCTGGTGTTCTCTTAAACCTTTCTGGTGTTCTCTTAAACCCTTCTGGTGTTCTCTTAAACCCTTCTGGTGTTCTCTTAAACCCTTCTGGTGTTCTCTTAAACCCTTCTGGTGTTCTCTTAAACCCTTCTGGTGTTCTCTGCAGACAGAGCGGTCAGGACTTAACCCTTCTGGTGTTCTCTTAAACCGTTCTGGTGTTCTCTTAAACGTTTCTGGTGTTCTCTTAAACCTTTCTGGTGTTCTCTGCAGACAGAGCGGTCAGGACTAAACCCTTCTGGTGTTCTCTTAAACCCTTCTGGTGTTCTCTTAAACCCTTCTGGTGTTCTCTTAAACCCTTCTGGTGTTCTCTGCAGACAGAGTGGTCAGGACTAAACCCTTCTGGTGTTCTCTTAAACCGTTCTGGTGTTCTCTTAAACGTTTCTGGTGTTCTCTTAAACCTTTCTGGTGTTCTCTGCAGACAGAGCGGTCAGGACTAAACCCTTCTGGTGTTCTCTTAAACCCTTCTGGTGTTCTCTTAAATCTTTCTGGTGTTCTCTTAAACCCTTCTGGTGTTCTCTTAAACCCTTCTGGTGTTCTCTTAAACCCTTCTGGTGTTCTCTTAAACCTTTCTGGTGTTCTCTTAAACCCTTCTGGTGTTCTCTGCAGACAGAGCGGTCAGGACTAAACCCTTCTGGTGTTCTCTTAAACCCTTCTGGTGTTCTCTTAAACCTTTCTGGTATTCTCTTAAACCCTTCTGGTGTTCTCTGCAGACAGAGCGGTCAGGACTAAACCCTTCTGGTGTTCTCTTAAACCCTTCTGGTGTTCTCTGCAGACAGAGCGGTCAGGACTAAACCCTTCTGGTGTTCTCTTAAACCCTTCTGGTGTTCTCTTAAATCCTTCTGGTGTTCTCTTAAACCCTTCTGGTGTTCTCTTAAACCCTTCTGGTGTGCTCTTAAACCCTTCTGGTGTTCTCTGCAGACAGAGCGGTCAGGACTAAACCCTTCTGGTGTTCTCTTAAACCCTTCTGGTGTTCTCTTAAATCTTTCTGGTGTTCTCTTAAACCCTTCTGGTGTCCTCTTAAACCCTTCTGGTGTTCTCTTAAACCCTTCTGGTGTTCTCTTAAATCTTTCTGGTGTTCTCTTAAACCTTTCTGGTGTTCTCTTAAACCCTTCTGGTGTTCTCTGCAGACAGAGCGGTCAGGACTAAACCCTTCTGGTGTTCTCTTAAACCCTTCTGGTGTTCTCTTAAACCTTTCTGGTATTCTCTTAAACCCTTCTGGTGTTCTCTGCAGACACAGCGGTCAGGACTAAACCCTTCTGGTGTTCTCTTAAACCCTTCTGGTGTTCTCTGCAGACAGAGCGGTCAGGACCAAACCCTTCTGGTGTTCTCTTAAACCCTTCTGGTGTTCTCTTAAACCCTTCTGGTGTTCTCTTAAACCCTTCTGGTGTTCTCTGCAGACAGAGCGGTCAGGACTAAACCCTTCTGGTGTTCTCTTAAACCCTTCTGGTGTTCTCTGCAGACAGAGCGGTCAGGACTAAACCCTTCTGGTGTTCTCTTAAACCCTTCTGGTGTTCTCTGCAGACAGAGCGGTCAGGACTAAACCCTTCTGGTGTTCTCTTAAACCCTTCTGGTGTTCTCTTAAATCCTTCTGGTGTTCTCTTAAACCCTTCTGGTGTTCTCTTAAACCCTTCTGGTGTTCTCTTAAACCCTTCTGGTGTTCTCTGCAGACAGAGCGGTCAGGACTAAACCCTTCTGGTGTTCTCTTAAACCCTTCTGGTGTTCTCTTAAATCTTTCTGGTGTTCTCTTAAACCCTTCTGGTTTTCTCTTAAACCCTTCTGGTGTTCTCTTAAACCCTTCTGGTGTTCTCTTAAACCCTTCTGGTGTTCTCTTAAACCCTTCTGGTGTTCTCTGCAGACAGAGCGGTCAGGACTAAACCCTTCTGGTGTTCTCTTAAACCCTTCTGGTGTTCTCTGCAGACAGAGCGGTCAGGACCAAACCCTTCTGGTGTTCTCTTAAACCCTTCTGGTGTTCTCTTAAACCCTTCTGGTGTTCTCTTAAACCCTTCTGGTGTTCTCTTAAACCCTTCTGGTGTTCTCTTAAACCCTTCTGGTGTTCTCTGCAGACAGAGCGGTCAGGACTAAACCCTTCTGGTGTTCTCTTAAACCCTTCTGGTGTTCTCTTAAATCTTTCTGGTGTTCTCTTAAACCCTTCTGGTGTTCTCTTAAACCCTTCTGGTGTTCTCTTAAACCCTTCTGGTGTTCTCTTAAACCCTTCTGGTGTTCTCTGCAGACAGAGCGGTCAGGACTAAACCCTTCTGGTGTTCTCTTAAACCGTTCTGGTGTTCTCTTAAACGTTTTTGGTGTTCTCTTAAACCTTTCTGGTGTTCTCTGCAGACAGAGCGGTCAGGACTAAACCCTTCTGGTGTTTTCTTAAACCCTTCTGGTGTTCTCTTAAACCCTTCTGGTGTTCTCTTAAACCCTTCTGGTGTTCTCTTAAACCCTTCTGGTGTTCTCTGCAGACAGAGTGGTCAGGACTAAACCCTTCTGGTGTTCTCTTAAACCGTTCTGGTGTTCTCTTAAACGTTTCTGGTGTTCTCTTAAACCTTTCTGGTGTTCTCTGCAGACAGAGCGGTCAGGACTAAACCCTTCTGGTGTTCTCTTAAACCCTTCTGGTGTTCTCTTAAATCTTTCTGGCGTTCTCTTAAACCCTTCTGGTGTTCTCTTAAACCCTTCTGGTGTTCTCTTAAACCCTTCTGGTGTTCTCTTAAACCTTTCTGGTATTCTCTTAAACCCTTCTGGTGTTCTCTGCAGACAGAGCGGTCAGGACTAAACCCTTCTGGTGTTCTCTTAAACCCTTCTGGTGTTCTCTTAAACCTTTCTGGTATTCTCTTAAACCCTTCTGGTGTTCTCTGCAGACAGAGCGGTCAGGACTAAACCCTTCTGGTGTTCTCTTAAACCCTTCTGGTGTTCTCTGCAGACAGAGCGGTCAGGACTAAACCCTTCTGGTGTTCTCTTAAACCCTTCTGGTGTTCTCTGCAGACAGAGCGGTCAGGACTAAACCCTTCTGGTGTTCTCTTAAACCCTTCTTGTGTTCTCTTAAATCCTTCTGGTGTTCTCTTAAACCCTTCTGGTGTTCTCTTAAACCCTTCTGGTGTTCTCTTAAACCCTTCTGGTATTCTCTGCAGACAGAGCGGTCAGGACTAAACCCTTCTGGTGTTCTCTTAAACCCTTTTGGTGTTCTCTTAAATCTTTCTGGTGTTCTCTTAAACCCTTCTGGTGTTCTCTGCAGACAGAGCGGTCAGGACTAAACCCTTCTGGTGTTCTCTTAAACCCTTCTGGTGTTCTCTGCAGACAGAGCGGTCAGGACTAAACCCTTCTGGTGTTCTCTTAAACCCTTCTGGTGTTCTCTTAAATCCTTCTGGTGTTCTCTTAAACCCTTCTGGTGTTCTCTTAAACCCTTCTGGTGTTCTCTTAAACCCTTCTGGTGTTCTCTGCAGACAGAGCGGTCAGGACTAAACCCTTCTGGTGTTCTCTTAAACCCTTCTGGTGTTCTCTTAAATCTTTCTGGTGTTCTCTTAAACCCTTCTGGTGTTCTCTTAAACCCTTCTGGTGTTCTCTTAAACCATTCTGGTGTTCTCTTAAACCCTTCTGGTGTTCTCTTAAACCCTTCTGGTGTTCTCTTAAACCTTTCTGGTGTTCTCTTAAACCCTTCTGGTGTTCTCTTAAACCCTTCTGGTGTTCTCTTAAACCCTTCTGGTGTTCTCTTAAACCCTTCTGGTGTTCTCTTAAACCCTTCTGGTGTTCTCTTAAATCTTTCTGGTGTTCTCTTAAACCCTTCTGGTGTTCTCTTAAACCCTTCTGGTGTTCTCTTAAACCATTCTGGTGTTCTCTTAAACCCTTCTGGTGTTCTCTTAAACCCTTCTGGTGTTCTCTTAAACCTTTCTGGTGTTCTCTTAAACCCTTCTGGTGTTCTCTTAAACCCTTCTGGTGTTCTCTTAAACCCTTCTGGTGTTCTCTTAAACCCTTCTGGTGTTCTCTGCAGACAGAGCGGTCAGGACTTAACCCTTCTGGTGTTCTCTTAAACCGTTCTGGTGTTCTCTTAAACGTTTCTGGTGTTCTCTTAAACCTTTCTGGTGTTCTCTGCAGACAGAGCGGTCAGGACTAAACCCTTCTGGTGTTCTCTTAAACCCTTCTGGTGTTCTCTTAAACCCTTCTGGTGTTCTCTTAAACCCTTCTGGTGTTCTCTGCAGACAGAGTGGTCAGGACTAAACCCTTCTGGTGTTCTCTTAAACCGTTCTGGTGTTCTCTTAAACGTTTCTGGTGTTCTCTTAAACCTTTCTGGTGTTCTCTGCAGACAGAGCGGTCAGGACTAAACCCTTCTGGTGTTCTCTTAAACCCTTCTGGTGTTCTCTTAAATCTTTCTGGTGTTCTCTTAAACCCTTCTGGTGTTCTCTTAAACCCTTCTGGTGTTCTCTTAAACCCTTCTGGTGTTCTCTTAAACCTTTCTGGTGTTCTCTTAAACCCTTCTGGTGTTCTCTGCAGACAGAGCGGTCAGGACTAAACCCTTCTGGTGTTCTCTTAAACCCTTCTGGTGTTCTCTTAAACCTTTCTGGTATTCTCTTAAACCCTTCTGGTGTTCTCTGCAGACAGAGCGGTCAGGACTAAACCCTTCTGGTGTTCTCTTAAACCCTTCTGGTGTTCTCTGCAGACAGAGCGGTCAGGACTAAACCCTTCTGGTGTTCTCCTAAACCCTTCTGGTGTTCTCTTAAATCCTTCTGGTGTTCTCTTAAACCCTTCTGGTGTTCTCTTAAACCCTTCTGGTGTGCTCTTAAACCCTTCTGGTGTTCTCTGCAGACAGAGCGGTCAGGACTAAACCCTTCTGGTGTTCTCTTAAACCCTTCTGGTGTTCTCTTAAATCTTTCTGGTGTTCTCTTAAACCCTTCTGGTGTCCTCTTAAACCCTTCTGGTGTTCTCTTAAACCCTTCTGGTGTTCTCTTAAATCTTTCTGGTGTTCTCTTAAACCTTTCTGGTGTTCTCTTAAACCCTTCTGGTGTTCTCTGCAGACAGAGCGGTCAGGACTAAACCCTTCTGGTGTTCTCTTAAACCCTTCTGGTGTTCTCTTAAACCTTTCTGGTATTCTCTTAAACCCTTCTGGTGTTCTCTGCAGACACAGCGGTCAGGACTAAACCCTTCTGGTGTTCTCTTAAACCCTTCTGGTGTTCTCTGCAGACAGAGCGGTCAGGACCAAACCCTTCTGGTGTTCTCTTAAACCCTTCTGGTGTTCTCTTAAACCCTTCTGGTGTTCTCTTAAACCCTTCTGGTGTTCTCTGCAGACAGAGCGGTCAGGACTAAACCCTTCTGGTGTTCTCTTAAACCCTTCTGGTGTTCTCTGCAGACAGAGCGGTCAGGACTAAACCCTTCTGGTGTTCTCTTAAACCCTTCTGGTGTTCTCTGCAGACAGAGCGGTCAGGACTAAACCCTTCTGGTGTTCTCTTAAACCCTTCTGGTGTTCTCTTAAATCCTTCTGGTGTTCTCTTAAACCCTTCTGGTGTTCTCTTAAACCCTTCTGGTGTTCTCTTAAACCCTTCTGGTGTTCTCTGCAGACAGAGCGGTCAGGACTAAACCCTTCTGGTGTTCTCTTAAACCCTTCTGGTGTTCTCTTAAATCTTTCTGGTGTTCTCTTAAACCCTTCTGGTTTTCTCTTAAACCCTTCTGGTGTTCTCTTAAACCCTTCTGGTGTTCTCTTAAACCCTTCTGGTGTTCTCTTAAACCCTTCTGGTGTTCTCTGCAGACAGAGCGGTCAGGACTAAACCCTTCTGGTGTTCTCTTAAACCGTTCTGGTGTTCTCTTAAACGTTTTTGGTGTTCTCTTAAACCTTTCTGGTGTTCTCTGCAGACAGAGCGGTCAGGACTAAACCCTTCTGGTGTTCTCTTAAACCCTTCTGGTGTTCTCTTAAACCCTTCTGGTGTTCTCTTATACCCTTCTGGTGTTCTCTTAAACCCTTCTGGTGTTCTCTGCAGACAGAGTGGTCAGGACTAAACCCTTCTGGTGTTCTCTTAAACCGTTCTGGTGTTCTCTTAAATCTTTCTGGTATTCTCTTAAACCCTTCTGGTGTTCTCTGCAGACAGAGCGGTCAGGACTAAACCCTTCTGGTGTTCTCTTAAACCCTTCTGGTGTTCTCTGCAGACAGAGCGGTCAGGACTAAACCCTTCTGGTGTTCTCTTAAACCCTTCTGGTGTTCTCTTAAATCCTTCTGGTGTTCTCTTAAACCCTTCTGGTGTTCTCTTAAACCCTTCTGGTGTTCTCTGCAGACAGAGCGGTCAGGACTAAACCCTTCTGGTGTTCTCTTAAACCCTTCTGGTGTTCTCTTAAATCCTTCTGGTGTTCTCTTAAACCCTTCTGGTGTTCTCTTAAACCCTTCTGGTGTTCTCTTAAACCCTTCTGGTGTTCTCTGCAGACAGAGCGGTCAGGACTAAACCCTTCTGGTGTTCTCTTAAACCCTTCTGGTGTTCTCTTAAATCTTTCTGGTGTTCTCTTAAACCCTTCTGGTGTTCTCTTAAACCCTTCTGGTGTTCTCTTAAACCCTTCTGGTGTTCTCTTAAACCCTTCTGGTGTTCTCTTAAATCTTTCTGGTGTTCTCTTAAACCTTTCTGGTGTTCTCTTAAACCCTTCTGGTGTTCTCTGCAGACAGAGCGGTCAGGACTAAACCCTTCTGGTGTTCTCTTAAACCCTTCTGGTGTTCTCTTAAACCTTTCTGGTATTCTCTTAAACCCTTCTGGTGTTCTCTGCAGACAGAGCGGTCAGGACTAAACCCTTCTGGTGTTCTCTTAAACCCTTCTGGTGTTCTCTGCAGACAGAGCGGTCAGGACCAAACCCTTCTGGTGTTCTCTTAAACCCTTCTGGTGTTCTCTTAAACCCTTCTGGTGTTCTCTTAAACCTTTCTGGTATTCTCTTAAACCCTTCTGGTGTTCTCTGCAGACAGAGCGGTCAGGACTAAACCCTTCTGGTGTTCTCTTAAACCCTTCTGGTGTTCTCTGCAGACAGAGCGGTCAGGACTAAACCCTTCTGGTGTTCTCTTAAACCCTTCTGGTGTTCTCTGCAGACAGAGCGGTCAGGACTAAACCCTTCTGGTGTTCTCTTAAACCCTTCTGGTGTTCTCTTAAATCCTTCTGGTGTTCTCTTAAACCCTTCTGGTGTTCTCTTAAACCCTTCTGGTGTTCTCTTAAACCCTTCTGGTGTTCTCTTAAACCCTTCTGGTGTTCTCTGCAGACAGAGTGGTCAGGACTAAACCCTTCTGGTGTTCTCTTAAACCGTTCTGGTGTTCTCTTAAACGTTTCTGGTGTTCTCTTAAACCTTTCTGGTGTTCTCTGCAGACAGAGCGGTCAGGACTAAACCCTTCTGGTGTTCTCTTAAACCCTTCTGGTGTTCTCTTAAATCTTTCTGGCGTTCTCTTAAACCCTTCTGGTGTTCTCTTAAACCCTTCTGGTGTTCTCTTAAACCCTTCTGGTGTTCTCTTAAACCTTTCTGGTATTCTCTTAAACCCTTCTGGTGTTCTCTGCAGACAGAGCGGTCAGGACTAAACCCTTCTGGTGTTCTCTTAAACCCTTCTGGTGTTCTCTTAAACCTTTCTGGTATTCTCTTAAACCCTTCTGGTGTTCTCTGCAGACAGAGCGGTCAGGACTAAACCCTTCTGGTGTTCTCTTAAACCCTTCTGGTGTTCTCTGCAGACAGAGCGGTCAGGACTAAACCCTTCTGGTGTTCTCTTAAACCCTTCTGGTGTTCTCTGCAGACAGAGCGGTCAGGACTAAACCCTTCTGGTGTTCTCTTAAACCCTTCTTGTGTTCTCTTAAATCCTTCTGGTGTTCTCTTAAACCCTTCTGGTGTTCTCTTAAACCCTTCTGGTGTTCTCTTAAACCCTTCTGGTGTTCTCTGCAGACAGAGCGGTCAGGACTAAACCCTTCTGGTGTTCTCTTAAACCCTTTTGGTGTTCTCTTAAATCTTTCTGGTGTTCTCTTAAACCCTTCTGGTGTTCTCTGCAGACAGAGCGGTCAGGACTAAACCCTTCTGGTGTTCTCTTAAACCCTTCTGGTGTTCTCTGCAGACAGAGCGGTCAGGACTAAACCCTTCTGGTGTTCTCTTAAACCCTTCTGGTGTTCTCTTAAATCCTTCTGGTGTTCTCTTAAACCCTTCTGGTGTTCTCTTAAACCCTTCTGGTGTTCTCTTAAACCCTTCTGGTGTTCTCTGCAGACAGAGCGGTCAGGACTAAACCCTTCTGGTGTTCTCTTAAACCCTTCTGGTGTTCTCTTAAATCTTTCTGGTGTTCTCTTAAACCCTTCTGGTGTTCTCTTAAACCCTTCTGGTGTTCTCTTAAACCATTCTGGTGTTCTCTTAAACCCTTCTGGTGTTCTCTTAAACCCTTCTGGTGTTCTCTTAAACCTTTCTGGTGTTCTCTTAAACCCTTCTGGTGTTCTCTTAAACCCTTCTGGTGTTCTCTTAAACCCTTCTGGTGTTCTCTTAAACCCTTCTGGTGTTCTCTTAAACCCTTCTGGTGTTCTCTGCAGACAGAGCGGTCAGGACTTAACCCTTCTGGTGTTCTCTTAAACCGTTCTGGTGTTCTCTTAAACGTTTCTGGTGTTCTCTTAAACCTTTCTGGTGTTCTCTGCAGACAGAGCGGTCAGGACTAAACCCTTCTGGTGTTCTCTTAAACCCTTCTGGTGTTCTCTTAAACCCTTCTGGTGTTCTCTTAAACCCTTCTGGT
Organism: Eucyclogobius newberryi; assembly: GCF_026437365.1. Taxonomy (NCBI): domain Eukaryota; kingdom Metazoa; phylum Chordata; class Actinopteri; order Gobiiformes; family Gobiidae; genus Eucyclogobius; species Eucyclogobius newberryi. The sequence goes on from NW_027316056.1 coordinate 41,403,860, forward strand.
GTTCTCTGCAGACAGAGTGGTCAGGACTAAACCCTTCTGGTGTTCTCTTAAACCGTTCTGGTGTTCTCTTAAATGTTTCTGGTGTTCTCTTAAACCTTTCTGGTGTTCTCTGCAGACAGAGCGGTCAGGACTAAACCCTTCTGGTGTTCTCTTAAACCCTTCTGGTGTTCTCTTAAATCTTTCTGGTGTTCTCTTAAACCCTTCTGGTATTCTCTTAAACCCTTCTGGTGTTCTCTTAAACCCTTCTGGTGTTCTCTTAAACCTTTCTGGTGTTCTCTTAAACCCTTCTGGTGTTCTCTGCAGACAGAGCGGTCAGGACTAAACCCTTCTGGTGTTCTCTTAAACCCTTCTGGTGTTCTCTTAAACCTTTCTGGTATTCTCTTAAACCCTTCTGGTGTTCTCTGCAGACAGAGCGGTCAGGACTAAACCCTTCTGGTGTTCTCTTAAACCCTTCTGGTGTTCTCTGCAGACAGAGCGGTCAGGACTAAACCCTTCTGGTGTTCTCTTAAACCCTTCTGGTGTTCTCTTAAATCCTTCTGGTGTTCTCTTAAACCCTTCTGGTGTTCTCTTAAACCCTTCTGGTGTGCTCTTAAACCCTTCTGGTGTTCTCTGCAGACAGAGCGGTCAGGACTAAACCCTTCTGGTGTTCTCTTAAACCCTTCTGGTGTTCTCTTAAATCTTTCTGGTGTTCTCTTAAACCCTTCTGGTGTCCTCTTAAACCCTTCTGGTGTTCTCTTAAACCCTTCTGGTGTTCTCTTAAATCTTTCTGGTGTTCTCTTAAACCTTTCTGGTGTTCTCTTAAACCCTTCTGGTGTTCTCTGCAGACAGAGCGGTCAGGACTAAACCCTTCTGGTGTTCTCTTAAACCCTTCTGGTGTTCTCTTAAACCTTTCTGGTATTCTCTTAAACCCTTCTGGTGTTCTCTGCAGACAGAGCGGTCAGGACTAAACCCTTCTGGTGTTCTCTTAAACCCTTCTGGTGTTCTCTGCAGACAGAGCGGTCAGGACCAAACCCTTCTGGTGTTCTCTTAAACCCTTCTGGTGTTCTCTTAAACCCTTCTGGTGTTCTCTTAAACCCTTCTGGTGTTCTCTGCAGACAGAGCGGTCAGGACTAAACCCTTCTGGTGTTCTCTTAAACCCTTCTGGTGTTCTCTGCAGACAGAGCGGTCAGGACTAAACCCTTCTGGTGTTCTCTTAAACCCTTCTGGTGTTCTCTGCAGACAGAGCGGTCAGGACTAAACCCTTCTGGTGTTCTCTTAAACCCTTCTGGTGTTCTCTTAAATCCTTCTGGTGTTCTCTTAAACCCTTCTGGTGTTCTCTTAAACCCTTCTGGTGTTCTCTTAAACCCTTCTGGTGTTCTCTGCAGACAGAGCGGTCAGGACTAAACCCTTCTGGTGTTCTCTTAAACCCTTCTGGTGTTCTCTTAAATCTTTCTGGTGTTCTCTTAAACCCTTCTGGTTTTCTCTTAAACCCTTCTGGTGTTCTCTTAAACCCTTCTGGTGTTCTCTTAAACCCTTCTGGTGTTCTCTTAAACCCTTCTGGTGTTCTCTGCAGACAGAGCGGTCAGGACTAAACCCTTCTGGTGTTCTCTTAAACCGTTCTGGTGTTCTCTTAAACGTTTTTGGTGTTCTCTTAAACCTTTCTGGTGTTCTCTGCAGACAGAGCGGTCAGGACTAAACCCTTCTGGTGTTCTCTTAAACCCTTCTGGTGTTCTCTTAAACCCTTCTGGTGTTCTCTTATACCCTTCTGGTGTTCTCTTAAACCCTTCTGGTGTTCTCTGCAGACAGAGTGGTCAGGACTAAACCCTTCTGGTGTTCTCTTAAACCGTTCTGGTGTTCTCTTAAATCTTTCTGGTATTCTCTTAAACCCTTCTGGTGTTCTCTGCAGACAGAGCGGTCAGGACTAAACCCTTCTGGTGTTCTCTTAAACCCTTCTGGTGTTCTCTGCAGACAGAGCGGTCAGGACTAAACCCTTCTGGTGTTCTCTTAAACCCTTCTGGTGTTCTCTTAAATCCTTCTGGTGTTCTCTTAAACCCTTCTGGTGTTCTCTTAAACCCTTCTGGTGTTCTCTGCAGACAGAGCGGTCAGGACTAAACCCTTCTGGTGTTCTCTTAAACCCTTCTGGTGTTCTCTTAAATCCTTCTGGTGTTCTCTTAAACCCTTCTGGTGTTCTCTTAAACCCTTCTGGTGTTCTCTTAAACCCTTCTGGTGTTCTCTGCAGACAGAGCGTTCAGGACTAAACCCTTCTGGTGTTCTCTTAAACCCTTCTGGTGTTCTCTTAAATCTTTCTGGTGTTCTCTTAAACCCTTCTGGTGTTCTCTTAAACCCTTCTGGTGTTCTCTTAAACCCTTCTGGTGTTCTCTTAAACCCTTCTGGTGTTCTCTTAAATCTTTCTGGTGTTCTCTTAAACCTTTCTGGTGTTCTCTTAAACCCTTCTGGTGTTCTCTGCAGACAGAGCGGTCAGGACTTAACCCTTCTGGTGTTCTCTTAAACCGTTCTGGTGTTCTCTTAAACGTTTCTGGTGTTCTCTTAAACCTTTCTGGTGTTCTCTGCAGACAGAGCGGTCAGGACTAAACCCTTCTGGTGTTCTCTTAAACCCTTCTGGTGTTCTCTTAAATCTTTCTGGTGTTCTCTTAAACCCTTCTGGTGTTCTCTTAAACCCTTCTGGTGTTCTCTTAAACCCTTCTGGTGTTCTCTTAAACCTTTCTGGTGTTCTCTTAAACCCTTCTGGTGTTCTCTGCAGACAGAGCGGTCAGGACTAAACCCTTCTGGTGTTCTCTTAAACCCTTCTGGTGTTCTCTTAAACCTTTCTGGTATTCTCTTAAACCCTTCTGGTGTTCTCTGCAGACAGAGCGGTCAGGACTAAACCCTTCTGGTGTTCTCTTAAACCCTTCTGGTGTTCTCTGCAGACAGAGCGGTCAGGACTAAACCCTTCTGGTGTTCTCCTAAACCCTTCTGGTGTTCTCTTAAATCCTTCTGGTGTTCTCTTAAACCCTTCTGGTGTTCTCTTAAACCCTTCTGGTGTGCTCTTAAACCCTTCTGGTGTTCTCTGCAGACAGAGCGGTCAGGACTAAACCCTTCTGGTGTTCTCTTAAACCCTTCTGGTGTTCTCTTAAATCTTTCTGGTGTTCTCTTAAACCCTTCTGGTGTCCTCTTAAACCCTTCTGGTGTTCTCTTAAACCCTTCTGGTGTTCTCTTAAATCTTTCTGGTGTTCTCTTAAACCTTTCTGGTGTTCTCTTAAACCCTTCTGGTGTTCTCTGCAGACAGAGCGGTCAGGACTAAACCCTTCTGGTGTTCTCTTAAACCCTTCTGGTGTTCTCTTAAACCTTTCTGGTATTCTCTTAAACCCTTCTGGTGTTCTCTGCAGACACAGCGGTCAGGACTAAACCCTTCTGGTGTTCTCTTAAACCCTTCTGGTGTTCTCTGCAGACAGAGCGGTCAGGACCAAACCCTTCTGGTGTTCTCTTAAACCCTTCTGGTGTTCTCTTAAACCCTTCTGGTGTTCTCTTAAACCCTTCTGGTGTTCTCTGCAGACAGAGCGGTCAGGACTAAACCCTTCTGGTGTTCTCTTAAACCCTTCTGGTGTTCTCTGCAGACAGAGCGGTCAGGACTAAACCCTTCTGGTGTTCTCTTAAACCCTTCTGGTGTTCTCTGCAGACAGAGCGGTCAGGACTAAACCCTTCTGGTGTTCTCTTAAACCCTTCTGGTGTTCTCTTAAATCCTTCTGGTGTTCTCTTAAACCCTTCTGGTGTTCTCTTAAACCCTTCTGGTGTTCTCTTAAACCCTTCTGGTGTTCTCTGCAGACAGAGCGGTCAGGACTAAACCCTTCTGGTGTTCTCTTAAACCCTTCTGGTGTTCTCTTAAATCTTTCTGGTGTTCTCTTAAACCCTTCTGGTTTTCTCTTAAACCCTTCTGGTGTTCTCTTAAACCCTTCTGGTGTTCTCTTAAACCCTTCTGGTGTTCTCTTAAACCCTTCTGGTGTTCTCTGCAGACAGAGCGGTCAGGACTAAACCCTTCTGGTGTTCTCTTAAACCGTTCTGGTGTTCTCTTAAACGTTTTTGGTGTTCTCTTAAACCTTTCTGGTGTTCTCTGCAGACAGAGCGGTCAGGACTAAACCCTTCTGGTGTTCTCTTAAACCCTTCTGGTGTTCTCTTAAACCCTTCTGGTGTTCTCTTATACCCTTCTGGTGTTCTCTTAAACCCTTCTGGTGTTCTCTGCAGACAGAGTGGTCAGGACTAAACCCTTCTGGTGTTCTCTTAAACCGTTCTGGTGTTCTCTTAAATCTTTCTGGTATTCTCTTAAACCCTTCTGGTGTTCTCTGCAGACAGAGCGGTCAGGACTAAACCCTTCTGGTGTTCTCTTAAACCCTTCTGGTGTTCTCTGCAGACAGAGCGGTCAGGACTAAACCCTTCTGGTGTTCTCTTAAACCCTTCTGGTGTTCTCTTAAATCCTTCTGGTGTTCTCTTAAACCCTTCTGGTGTTCTCTTAAACCCTTCTGGTGTTCTCTGCAGACAGAGCGGTCAGGACTAAACCCTTCTGGTGTTCTCTTAAACCCTTCTGGTGTTCTCTTAAATCCTTCTGGTGTTCTCTTAAACCCTTCTGGTGTTCTCTTAAACCCTTCTGGTGTTCTCTTAAACCCTTCTGGTGTTCTCTGCAGACAGAGCGGTCAGGACTAAACCCTTCTGGTGTTCTCTTAAACCCTTCTGGTGTTCTCTTAAATCTTTCTGGTGTTCTCTTAAACCCTTCTGGTGTTCTCTTAAACCCTTCTGGTGTTCTCTTAAACCCTTCTGGTGTTCTCTTAAACCCTTCTGGTGTTCTCTTAAATCTTTCTGGTGTTCTCTTAAACCTTTCTGGTGTTCTCTTAAACCCTTCTGGTGTTCTCTGCAGACAGAGCGGTCAGGACTAAACCCTTCTGGTGTTCTCTTAAACCCTTCTGGTGTTCTCTTAAACCTTTCTGGTATTCTCTTAAACCCTTCTGGTGTTCTCTGCAGACAGAGCGGTCAGGACTAAACCCTTCTGGTGTTCTCTTAAACCCTTCTGGTGTTCTCTGCAGACAGAGCGGTCAGGACCAAACCCTTCTGGTGTTCTCTTAAACCCTTCTGGTGTTCTCTTAAACCCTTCTGGTGTTCTCTTAAACCTTTCTGGTATTCTCTTAAACCCTTCTGGTGTTCTCTGCAGACAGAGCGGTCAGGACTAAACCCTTCTGGTGTTCTCTTAAACCCTTCTGGTGTTCTCTGCAGACAGAGCGGTCAGGACTAAACCCTTCTGGTGTTCTCTTAAACCCTTCTGGTGTTCTCTGCAGACAGAGCGGTCAGGACTAAACCCTTCTGGTGTTCTCTTAAACCCTTCTGGTGTTCTCTTAAATCCTTCTGGTGTTCTCTTAAACCCTTCTGGTGTTCTCTTAAACCCTTCTGGTGTTCTCTTAAACCCTTCTGGTGTTCTCTTAAACCCTTCTGGTGTTCTCTGCAGACAGAGTGGTCAGGACTAAACCCTTCTGGTGTTCTCTTAAACCGTTCTGGTGTTCTCTTAAACGTTTCTGGTGTTCTCTTAAACCTTTCTGGTGTTCTCTGCAGACAGAGCGGTCAGGACTAAACCCTTCTGGTGTTCTCTTAAACCCTTCTGGTGTTCTCTTAAATCTTTCTGGCGTTCTCTTAAACCCTTCTGGTGTTCTCTTAAACCCTTCTGGTGTTCTCTTAAACCCTTCTGGTGTTCTCTTAAACCTTTCTGGTATTCTCTTAAACCCTTCTGGTGTTCTCTGCAGACAGAGCGGTCAGGACTAAACCCTTCTGGTGTTCTCTTAAACCCTTCTGGTGTTCTCTTAAACCTTTCTGGTATTCTCTTAAACCCTTCTGGTGTTCTCTGCAGACAGAGCGGTCAGGACTAAACCCTTCTGGTGTTCTCTTAAACCCTTCTGGTGTTCTCTGCAGACAGAGCGGTCAGGACTAAACCCTTCTGGTGTTCTCTTAAACCCTTCTGGTGTTCTCTGCAGACAGAGCGGTCAGGACTAAACCCTTCTGGTGTTCTCTTAAACCCTTCTTGTGTTCTCTTAAATCCTTCTGGTGTTCTCTTAAACCCTTCTGGTGTTCTCTTAAACCCTTCTGGTGTTCTCTTAAACCCTTCTGGTGTTCTCTGCAGACAGAGCGGTCAGGACTAAACCCTTCTGGTGTTCTCTTAAACCCTTTTGGTGTTCTCTTAAATCTTTCTGGTGTTCTCTTAAACCCTTCTGGTGTTCTCTGCAGACAGAGCGGTCAGGACTAAACCCTTCAGGTGTTCTCTTAAACCCTTCTGGTGTTCTCTGCAGACAGAGCGGTCAGGACTAAACCCTTCTGGTGTTCTCTTAAACCCTTCTGGTGTTCTCTTAAATCCTTCTGGTGTTCTCTTAAACCCTTCTGGTGTTCTCTTAAACCCTTCTGGTGTTCTCTTAAACCCTTCTGGTGTTCTCTGCAGACAGAGCGGTCAGGACTAAACCCTTCTGGTGTTCTCTTAAACCCTTCTGGTGTTCTCTTAAATCTTTCTGGTGTTCTCTTAAACCCTTCTGGTGTTCTCTTAAACCCTTCTGGTGTTCTCTTAAACCATTCTGGTGTTCTCTTAAACCCTTCTGGTGTTCTCTTAAACCCTTCTGGTGTTCTCTTAAACCTTTCTGGTGTTCTCTTAAACCCTTCTGGTGTTCTCTTAAACCCTTCTGGTGTTCTCTTAAACCCTTCTGGTGTTCTCTTAAACCCTTCTGGTGTTCTCTTAAACCCTTCTGGTGTTCTCTGCAGACAGAGCGGTCAGGACTTAACCCTTCTGGTGTTCTCTTAAACCGTTCTGGTGTTCTCTTAAACGTTTCTGGTGTTCTCTTAAACCTTTCTGGTGTTCTCTGCAGACAGAGCGGTCAGGACTAAACCCTTCTGGTGTTCTCTTAAACCCTTCTGGTGTTCTCTTAAACCCTTCTGGTGTTCTCTTAAACCCTTCTGGTGTTCTCTGCAGACAGAGTGGTCAGGACTAAACCCTTCTGGTGTTCTCTTAAACCGTTCTGGTGTTCTCTTAAATGTTTCTGGTGTTCTCTTAAACCTTTCTGGTGTTCTCTGCAGACAGAGCGGTCAGGACTAAACCCTTCTGGTGTTCTCTTAAACCCTTCTGGTGTTCTCTTAAATCTTTCTGGTGTTCTCTTAAACCCTTCTGGTATTCTCTTAAACCCTTCTGGTGTTCTCTTAAACCCTTCTGGTGTTCTCTTAAACCTTTCTGGTGTTCTCTTAAACCCTTCTGGTGTTCTCTGCAGACAGAGCGGTCAGGACTAAACCCTTCTGGTGTTCTCTTAAACCCTTCTGGTGTTCTCTTAAACCTTTCTGGTATTCTCTTAAACCCTTCTGGTGTTCTCTGCAGACAGAGCGGTCAGGACTAAACCCTTCTGGTGTTCTCTTAAACCCTTCTGGTGTTCTCTGCAGACAGAGCGGTCAGGACTAAACCCTTCTGGTGTTCTCTTAAACCCTTCTGGTGTTCTCTTAAATCCTTCTGGTGTTCTCTTAAACCCTTCTGGTGTTCTCTTAAACCCTTCTGGTGTGCTCTTAAACCCTTCTGGTGTTCTCTGCAGACAGAGCGGTCAGGACTAAACCCTTCTGGTGTTCTCTTAAACCCTTCTGGTGTTCTCTTAAATCTTTCTGGTGTTCTCTTAAACCCTTCTGGTGTCCTCTTAAACCCTTCTGGTGTTCTCTTAAACCCTTCTGGTGTTCTCTTAAATCTTTCTGGTGTTCTCTTAAACCTTTCTGGTGTTCTCTTAAACCCTTCTGGTGTTCTCTGCAGACAGAGCGGTCAGGACTAAACCCTTCTGGTGTTCTCTTAAACCCTTCTGGTGTTCTCTTAAACCTTTCTGGTATTCTCTTAAACCCTTCTGGTGTTCTCTGCAGACAGAGCGGTCAGGACTAAACCCTTCTGGTGTTCTCTTAAACCCTTCTGGTGTTCTCTGCAGACAGAGCGGTCAGGACCAAACCCTTCTGGTGTTCTCTTAAACCCTTCTGGTGTTCTCTTAAACCCTTCTGGTGTTCTCTTAAACCCTTCTGGTGTTCTCTGCAGACAGAGCGGTCAGGACTAAACCCTTCTGGTGTTCTCTTAAACCCTTCTGGTGTTCTCTGCAGACAGAGCGGTCAGGACTAAACCCTTCTGGTGTTCTCTTAAACCCTTCTGGTGTTCTCTGCAGACAGAGCGGTCAGGACTAAACCCTTCTGGTGTTCTCTTAAACCCTTCTGGTGTTCTCTTAAATCCTTCTGGTGTTCTCTTAAACCCTTCTGGTGTTCTCTTAAACCCTTCTGGTGTTCTCTTAAACCCTTCTGGTGTTCTCTGCAGACAGAGCGGTCAGGACTAAACCCTTCTGGTGTTCTCTTAAACCCTTCTGGTGTTCTCTTAAATCTTTCTGGTGTTCTCTTAAACCCTTCTGGTTTTCTCTTAAACCCTTCTGGTGTTCTCTTAAACCCTTCTGGTGTTCTCTTAAACCCTTCTGGTGTTCTCTTAAACCCTTCTGGTGTTCTCTGCAGACAGAGCGGTCAGGACTAAACCCTTCTGGTGTTCTCTTAAACCGTTCTGGTGTTCTCTTAAACGTTTTTGGTGTTCTCTTAAACCTTTCTGGTGTTCTCTGCAGACAGAGCGGTCAGGACTAAACCCTTCTGGTGTTCTCTTAAACCCTTCTGGTGTTCTCTTAAACCCTTCTGGTGTTCTCTTATACCCTTCTGGTGTTCTCTTAAACCCTTCTGGTGTTCTCTGCAGACAGAGTGGTCAGGACTAAACCCTTCTGGTGTTCTCTTAAACCGTTCTGGTGTTCTCTTAAATCTTTCTGGTATTCTCTTAAACCCTTCTGGTGTTCTCTGCAGACAGAGCGGTCAGGACTAAACCCTTCTGGTGTTCTCTTAAACCCTTCTGGTGTTCTCTGCAGACAGAGCGGTCAGGACTAAACCCTTCTGGTGTTCTCTTAAACCCTTCTGGTGTTCTCTTAAATCCTTCTGGTGTTCTCTTAAACCCTTCTGGTGTTCTCTTAAACCCTTCTGGTGTTCTCTGCAGACAGAGCGGTCAGGACTAAACCCTTCTGGTGTTCTCTTAAACCCTTCTGGTGTTCTCTTAAATCCTTCTGGTGTTCTCTTAAACCCTTCTGGTGTTCTCTTAAACCCTTCTGGTGTTCTCTTAAACCCTTCTGGTGTTCTCTGCAGACAGAGCGTTCAGGACTAAACCCTTCTGGTGTTCTCTTAAACCCTTCTGGTGTTCTCTTAAATCTTTCTGGTGTTCTCTTAAACCCTTCTGGTGTTCTCTTAAACCCTTCTGGTGTTCTCTTAAACCCTTCTGGTGTTCTCTTAAACCCTTCTGGTGTTCTCTTAAATCTTTCTGGTGTTCTCTTAAACCTTTCTGGTGTTCTCTTAAACCCTTCTGGTGTTCTCTGCAGACAGAGCGGTCAGGACTTAACCCTTCTGGTGTTCTCTTAAACCGTTCTGGTGTTCTCTTAAACGTTTCTGGTGTTCTCTTAAACCTTTCTGGTGTTCTCTGCAGACAGAGCGGTCAGGACTAAACCCTTCTGGTGTTCTCTTAAACCCTTCTGGTGTTCTCTTAAACCCTTCTGGTGTTCTCTTAAACCCTTCTGGTGTTCTCTGCAGACAGAGTGGTCAGGACTAAACCCTTCTGGTGTTCTCTTAAACCGTTCTGGTGTTCTCTTAAACGTTTCTGGTGTTCTCTTAAACCTTTCTGGTGTTCTCTGCAGACAGAGCGGTCAGGACTAAACCCTTCTGGTGTTCTCTTAAACCCTTCTGGTGTTCTCTTAAATCTTTCTGGTGTTCTCTTAAACCCTTCTGGTGTTCTCTTAAACCCTTCTGGTGTTCTCTTAAACCCTTCTGGTGTTCTCTTAAACCTTTCTGGTGTTCTCTTAAACCCTTCTGGTGTTCTCTGCAGACAGAGCGGTCAGGACTAAACCCTTCTGGTGTTCTCTTAAACCCTTCTGGTGTTCTCTTAAACCTTTCGGGTATTCTCTTAAACCCTTCTGGTGTTCTCTGCAGACAGAGCGGTCAGGACTAAACCCTTCTGGTGTTCTCTTAAACCCTTCTGGTGTTCTCTGCAGACAGAGCGGTCAGGACTAAACCCTTCTGGTGTTCTCTTAAACCCTTCTGGTGTTCTCTTAAATCCTTCTGGTGTTCTCTTAAACCCTTCTGGTGTTCTCTTAAACCCTTCTGGTGTGCTCTTAAACCCTTCTGGTGTTCTCTGCAGACAGAGCGGTCAGGACTAAACCCTTCTGGTGTTCTCTTAAACCCTTCTGGTGTTCTCTTAAATCTTTCTGGTGTTCTCTTAAACCCTTCTGGTGTCCTCTTAAACCCTTCTGGTGTTCTCTTAAACCCTTCTGGTGTTCTCTTAAATCTTTCTGGTGTTCTCTTAAACCTTTCTGGTGTTCTCTTAAACCCTTCTGGTGTTCTCTGCAGACAGAGCGGTCAGGACTAAACCCTTCTGGTGTTCTCTTAAACCCTTCTGGTGTTCTCTTAAACCTTTCTGGTATTCTCTTAAACCCTTCTGGTGTTCTCTGCAGACACAGCGGTCAGGACTAAACCCTTCTGGTGTTCTCTTAAACCCTTCTGGTGTTCTCTGCAGACAGAGCGGTCAGGACCAAACCCTTCTGGTGTTCTCTTAAACCCTTCTGGTGTTCTCTTAAACCCTTCTGGTGTTCTCTTAAACCCTTCTGGTGTTCTCTGCAGACAGAGCGGTCAGGACTAAACCCTTCTGGTGTTCTCTTAAACCCTTCTGGTGTTCTCTGCAGACAGAGCGGTCAGGACTAAACCCTTCTGGTGTTCTCTTAAACCCTTCTGGTGTTCTCTGCAGACAGAGCGGTCAGGACTAAACCCTTCTGGTGTTCTCTTAAACCCTTCTGGTGTTCTCTTAAATCCTTCTGGTGTTCTCTTAAACCCTTCTGGTGTTCTCTTAAACCCTTCTGGTGTTCTCTTAAACCCTTCTGGTGTTCTCTGCAGACAGAGCGGTCAGGACTAAACCCTTCTGGTGTTCTCTTAAACCCTTCTGGTGTTCTCTTAAATCTTTCTGGTGTTCTCTTAAACCCTTCTGGTTTTCTCTTAAACCCTTCTGGTGTTCTCTTAAACCCTTCTGGTGTTCTCTTAAACCCTTCTGGTGTTCTCTTAAACCCTTCTGGTGTTCTCTGCAGACAGAGCGGTCAGGACTAAACCCTTCTGGTGTTCTCTTAAACCGTTCTGGTGTTCTCTTAAACGTTTTTGGTGTTCTCTTAAACCTTTCTGGTGTTCTCTGCAGACAGAGCGGTCAGGACTAAACCCTTCTGGTGTTCTCTTAAACCCTTCTGGTGTTCTCTTAAACCCTTCTGGTGTTCTCTTATACCCTTCTGGTGTTCTCTTAAACCCTTCTGGTGTTCTCTGCAGACAGAGTGGTCAGGACTAAACCCTTCTGGTGTTCTCTTAAACCGTTCTGGTGTTCTCTTAAATCTTTCTGGTATTCTCTTAAACCCTTCTGGTGTTCTCTGCAGACAGAGCGGTCAGGACTAAACCCTTCTGGTGTTCTCTTAAACCCTTCTGGTGTCCTCTGCAGACAGAGCGGTCAGGACTAAACCCTTCTGGTGTTCTCTTAAACCCTTCTGGTGTTCTCTTAAATCCTTCTGGTGTTCTCTTAAACCCTTCTGGTGTTCTCTTAAACCCTTCTGGTGTTCTCTGCAGACAGAGCGGTCAGGACTAAACCCTTCTGGTGTTCTCTTAAACCCTTCTGGTGTTCTCTTAAATCCTTCTGGTGTTCTCTTAAACCCTTCTGGTGTTCTCTTAAACCCTTCTGGTGTTCTCTTAAACCCTTCTGGTGTTCTCTGCAGACAGAGCGGTCAGGACTAAACCCTTCTGGTGTTCTCTTAAACCCTTCTGGTGTTCTCTTAAATCTTTCTGGTGTTCTCTTAAACCCTTCTGGTGTTCTCTTAAACCCTTCTGGTGTTCTCTTAAACCCTTCTGGTGTTCTCTTAAACCCTTCTGGTGTTCTCTTAAATCTTTCTGGTGTTCTCTTAAACCTTTCTGGTGTTCTCTTAAACCCTTCTGGTGTTCTCTGCAGACAGAGCGGTCAGGACTAAACCCTTCTGGTGTTCTCTTAAACCCTTCTGGTGTTCTCTTAAACCTTTCTGGTATTCTCTTAAACCCTTCTGGTGTTCTCTGCAGACAGAGCGGTCAGGACTAAACCCTTCTGGTGTTCTCTTAAACCCTTCTGGTGTTCTCTGCAGACAGAGCGGTCAGGACCAAACCCTTCTGGTGTTCTCTTAAACCCTTCTGGTGTTCTCTTAAACCCTTCTGGTGTTCTCTTAAACCCTTCTGGTGTTCTCTGCAGACAGAGCGGTCAGGACTAAACCCTTCTGGTGTTCTCTTAAACCCTTCTGGTGTTCTCTGCAGACAGAGCGGTCAGGACTAAACCCTTCTGGTGTTCTCTTAAACCCTTCTGGTGTTCTCTGCAGACAGAGCGGTCAGGACTAAACCCTTCTGGTGTTCTCTTAAACCCTTCTGGTGTTCTCTTAAATCCTTCTGGTGTTCTCTTAAACCCTTCTGGTGTTCTCTTAAACCCTTCTGGTGTTCTCTTAAACCCTTCTGGTGTTCTCTTAAACCCTTCTGGTGTTCTCTGCAGACAGAGTGGTCAGGACTAAACCCTTCTGGTGTTCTCTTAAACCGTTCTGGTGTTCTCTTAAACGTTTCTGGTGTTCTCTTAAACCTTTCTGGTGTTCTCTGCAGACAGAGCGGTCAGGACTAAACCCTTCTGGTGTTCTCTTAAACCCTTCTGGTGTTCTCTTAAATCTTTCTGGCGTTCTCTTAAACCCTTCTGGTGTTCTCTTAAACCCTTCTGGTGTTCTCTTAAACCCTTCTGGTGTTCTCTTAAACCTTTCTGGTATTCTCTTAAACCCTTCTGGTGTTCTCTGCAGACAGAGCGGTCAGGACTAAACCCTTCTGGTGTTCTCTTAAACCCTTCTGGTGTTCTCTTAAACCTTTCTGGTATTCTCTTAAACCCTTCTGGTGTTCTCTGCAGACAGAGCGGTCAGGACTAAACCCTTCTGGTGTTCTCTTAAACCCTTCTGGTGTTCTCTGCAGACAGAGCGGTCAGGACTAAACCCTTCTGGTGTTCTCTTAAACCCTTCTGGTGTTCTCTGCAGACAGAGCGGTCAGGACTAAACCCTTCTGGTGTTCTCTTAAACCCTTCTTGTGTTCTCTTAAATCCTTCTGGTGTTCTCTTAAACCCTTCTGGTGTTCTCTTAAACCCTTCTGGTGTTCTCTTAAACCCTTCTGGTGTTCTCTGCAGACAGAGCGGTCAGGACTAAACCCTTCTGGTGTTCTCTTAAACCCTTTTGGTGTTCTCTTAAATCTTTCTGGTGTTCTCTTAAACCCTTCTGGTGTTCTCTGCAGACAGAGCGGTCAGGACTAAACCCTTCTGGTGTTCTCTTAAACCCTTCTGGTGTTCTCTGCAGACAGAGCGGTCAGGACTAAACCCTTCTGGTGTTCTCTTAAACCCTTCTGGTGTTCTCTGCAGACAGAGCGGTCAGGACTAAACCCTTCTGGTGTTCTCTTAAACCCTTCTGGTGTTCTCTGCAGACAGAGCGGTCAGGACTAAACCCTTCTGGTGTTCTCTTAAACCCTTCTGGTGTTCTCTTAAATCCTTCTGGTGTTCTCTTAAACCCTTCTGGTGTTCTCTTAAACCCTTCTGGTGTTCTCTTAAACCCTTCTGGTGTTCTCTTAAACCCTTCTGGTGTTCTCTGCAGACAGAGTGGTCAGGACTAAACCCTTCTGGTGTTCTCTTAAACCGTTCTGGTGTTCTCTTAAACGTTTCTGGTGTTCTCTTAAACCTTTCTGGTGTTCTCTGCAGACAGAGCGGTCAGGACTAAACCCTTCTGGTGTTCTCTTAAACCCTTCTGGTGTTCTCTTAAATCTTTCTGGCGTTCTCTTAAACCCTTCTGGTGTTCTCTTAAACCCTTCTGGTGTTCTCTTAAACCCTTCTGGTGTTCTCTTAAACCTTTCTGGTATTCTCTTAAACCCTTCTGGTGTTCTCTGCAGACAGAGCGGTCAGGACTAAACCCTTCTGGTGTTCTCTTAAACCCTTCTGGTGTTCTCTTAAACCTTTCTGGTATTCTCTTAAACCCTTCTGGTGTTCTCTGCAGACAGAGCGGTCAGGACTAAACCCTTCTGGTGTTCTCTTAAACCCTTCTGGTGTTCTCTGCAGACAGAGCGGTCAGGACTAAACCCTTCTGGTGTTCTCTTAAACCCTTCTGGTGTTCTCTGCAGACAGAGCGGTCAGGACTAAACCCTTCTGGTGTTCTCTTAAACCCTTCTTGTGTTCTCTTAAATCCTTCTGGTGTTCTCTTAAACCCTTCTGGTGTTCTCTTAAACCCTTCTGGTGTTCTCTTAAACCCTTCTGGTGTTCTCTGCAGACAGAGCGGTCAGGACTAAACCCTTCTGGTGTTCTCTTAAACCCTTTTGGTGTTCTCTTAAATCTTTCTGGTGTTCTCTTAAACCCTTCTGGTGTTCTCTGCAGACAGAGCGGTCAGGACTAAACCCTTCTGGTGTTCTCTTAAACCCTTCTGGTGTTCTCTGCAGACAGAGCGGTCAGGACTAAACCCTTCTGGTGTTCTCTTAAACCCTTCTGGTGTTCTCTTAAATCCTTCTGGTGTTCTCTTAAACCCTTCTGGTGTTCTCTTAAACCCTTCTGGTGTTCTCTTAAACCCTTCTGGTGTTCTCTGCAGACAGAGCGGTCAGGACTAAACCCTTCTGGTGTTCTCTTAAACCCTTCTGGTGTTCTCTTAAATCTTTCTGGTGTTCTCTTAAACCCTTCTGGTGTTCTCTTAAACCCTTCTGGTGTTCTCTTAAACCATTCTGGTGTTCTCTTAAACCCTTCTGGTGTTCTCTTAAACCCTTCTGGTGTTCTCTTAAACCTTTCTGGTGTTCTCTTAAACCCTTCTGGTGTTCTCTTAAACCCTTCTGGTGTTCTCTTAAACCCTTCTGGTGTTCTCTTAAACCCTTCTGGTGTTCTCTTAAACCCTTCTGGTGTTCTCTGCAGACAGAGCGGTCAGGACTTAACCCTTCTGGTGTTCTCTTAAACCGTTCTGGTGTTCTCTTAAACGTTTCTGGTGTTCTCTTAAACCTTTCTGGTGTTCTCTGCAGACAGAGCGGTCAGGACTAAACCCTTCTGGTGTTCTCTTAAACCCTTCTGGTGTTCTCTTAAATCCTTCTGGTGTTCTCTTAAACCCTTCTGGTGTTCTCTGCAGACAGAGTGGTCAGGACTAAACCCTTCTGGTGTTCTCTTAAACCGTTCTGGTGTTCTCTTAAATGTTTCTGGTGTTCTCTTAAACCTTTCTGGTGTTCTCTGCAGACAGAGCGGTCAGGACTAAACCCTTCTGGTGTTCTCTTAAACCCTTCTGGTGTTCTCTTAAATCTTTCTGGTGTTCTCTTAAACCCTTCTGGTGTTCTCTTAAACCCTTCTGGTGTTCTCTTAAACCCTTCTGGTGTTCTCTTAAACCTTTCTGGTGTTCTCTTAAACCCTTCTGGTGTTCTCTGCAGACAGAGCGGTCAGGACTAAACCCTTCTGGTGTTCTCTTAAACCCTTCTGGTGTTCTCTTAAACCTTTCTGGTATTCTCTTAAACCCTTCTGGTGTTCTCTGCAGACAGAGCGGTCAGGACTAAACCCTTCTGGTGTTCTCTTAAACCCTTCTGGTGTTCTCTGCAGACAGAGCGGTCAGGACTAAACCCTTCTGGTGTTCTCTTAAACCCTTCTGGTGTTCTCTTAAATCCTTCTGGTGTTCTCTTAAACCCTTCTGGTGTTCTCTTAAACCCTTCTGGTGTGCTCTTAAACCCTTCTGGTGTTCTCTGCAGACAGAGCGGTCAGGACTAAACCCTTCTGGTGTTCTCTTAAACCCTTCTGGTGTTCTCTTAAATCTTTCTGGTGTTCTCTTAAACCCTTCTGGTGTCCTCTTAAACCCTTCTGGTGTTCTCTTAAACCCTTCTGGTGTTCTCTTAAATCTTTCTGGTGTTCTCTTAAACCTTTCTGGTGTTCTCTTAAACCCTTCTGGTGTTCTCTGCAGACAGAGCGGTCAGGACTAAACCCTTCTGGTGTTCTCTTAAACCCTTCTGGTGTTCTCTTAAACCTTTCTGGTATTCTCTTAAACCCTTCTGGTGTTCTCTGCAGACAGAGCGGTCAGGACTAAACCCTTCTGGTGTTCTCTTAAACCCTTCTGGTGTTCTCTGCAGACAGAGCGGTCAGGACCAAACCCTTCTGGTGTTCTCTTAAACCCTTCTGGTGTTCTCTTAAACCCTTCTGGTGTTCTCTTAAACCCTTCTGGTGTTCTCTGCAGACAGAGCGGTCAGGACTAAACCCTTCTGGTGTTCTCTTAAACCCTTCTGGTGTTCTCTGCAGACAGAGCGGTCAGGACTAAACCCTTCTGGTGTTCTCTTAAACCCTTCTGGTGTTCTCTGCAGACAGAGCGGTCAGGACTAAACCCTTCTGGTGTTCTCTTAAACCCTTCTGGTGTTCTCTTAAATCCTTCTGGTGTTCTCTTAAACCCTTCTGGTGTTCTCTTAAACCCTTCTGGTGTTCTCTTAAACCCTTCTGGTGTTCTCTGCAGACAGAGCGGTCAGGACTAAACCCTTCTGGTGTTCTCTTAAACCCTTCTGGTGTTCTCTTAAATCTTTCTGGTGTTCTCTTAAACCCTTCTGGTTTTCTCTTAAACCCTTCTGGTGTTCTCTTAAACCCTTCTGGTGTTCTCTTAAACCCTTCTGGTGTTCTCTTAAACCCTTCTGGTGTTCTCTGCAGACAGAGCGGTCAGGACTAAACCCTTCTGGTGTTCTCTTAAACCGTTCTGGTGTTCTCTTAAACGTTTTTGGTGTTCTCTTAAACCTTTCTGGTGTTCTCTGCAGACAGAGCGGTCAGGACTAAACCCTTCTGGTGTTCTCTTAAACCCTTCTGGTGTTCTCTTAAACCCTTCTGGTGTTCTCTTATACCCTTCTGGTGTTCTCTTAAACCCTTCTGGTGTTCTCTGCAGACAGAGTGGTCAGGACTAAACCCTTCTGGTGTTCTCTTAAACCGTTCTGGTGTTCTCTTAAATCTTTCTGGTATTCTCTTAAACCCTTCTGGTGTTCTCTGCAGACAGAGCGGTCAGGACTAAACCCTTCTGGTGTTCTCTTAAACCCTTCTGGTGTTCTCTGCAGACAGAGCGGTCAGGACTAAACCCTTCTGGTGTTCTCTTAAACCCTTCTGGTGTTCTCTTAAATCCTTCTGGTGTTCTCTTAAACCCTTCTGGTGTTCTCTTAAACCCTTCTGGTGTTCTCTGCAGACAGAGCGGTCAGGACTAAACCCTTCTGGTGTTCTCTTAAACCCTTCTGGTGTTCTCTTAAATCCTTCTGGTGTTCTCTTAAACCCTTCTGGTGTTCTCTTAAACCCTTCTGGTGTTCTCTTAAACCCTTCTGGTGTTCTCTGCAGACAGAGCGGTCAGGACTAAACCCTTCTGGTGTTCTCTTAAACCCTTCTGGTGTTCTCTTAAATCTTTCTGGTGTTCTCTTAAACCCTTCTGGTGTCTCTTAAACCCTTCTGGTGTTCTCTTAAACCCTTCTGGTGTTCTCTTAAACCCTTCTGGTGTTCTCTTAAATCTTTCTGGTGTTCTCTTAAACCTTTCTGGTGTTCTCTTAAACCCTTCTGGTGTTCTCTGCAGACAGAGCGGTCAGGACTAAACCCTTCTGGTGTTCTCTTAAACCCTTCTGGTGTTCTCTTAAACCCTTCTGGTGTTCTCTGCAGACAGAGCGGTCAGGACCAAACCCTTCTGGTGTTCTCTTAAACCCTTCTGGTGTTCTCTTAAACCCTTCTGGTGTTCTCTTAAACCCTTCTGGTGTTCTCTGCAGACAGAGCGGTCAGGACTAAACCCTTCTGGTGTTCTCTTAAACCCTTCTGGTGTTCTCTGCAGACAGAGCGGTCAGGACTAAACCCTTCTGGTGTTCTCTTAAACCCTTCTGGTGTTCTCTGCAGACAGAGCGGTCAGGACTAAACCCTTCTGGTGTTCTCTTAAACCCTTCTGGTGTTCTCTTAAATCCTTCTGGTGTTCTCTTAAACCCTTCTGGTGTTCTCTTAAACCCTTCTGGTGTTCTCTTAAACCCTTCTGGTGTTCTCTGCAGACAGAGCGGTCAGGACTAAACCCTTCTGGTGTTCTCTTAAACCCTTCTGGTGTTCTCTTAAATCTTTCTGGTGTTCTCTTAAACCCTTCTGGTGTTCTCTTAAACCCTTCTGGTGTTCTCTTAAACCCTTCTGGTGTTCTCTTAAACCCTTCTGGTATTCTCTGCAGACAGAGCGGTCAGGACTAAACCCTTCTGGTGTTCTCTTAAACCGTTCTGGTGTTCTCTTAAACGTTTTTGGTGTTCTCTTAAACCTTTCTGGTGTTCTCTGCAGACAGAGCGGTCAGGACTAAACCCTTCTGGTGTTCTCTTAAACCCTTCTGGTGTTCTCTTAAACCCTTCTGGTGTTCTCTTAAACCCTTCTGGTGTTCTCTTAAACCCTTCTGGTGTTCTCTGCAGACAGAGTGGTCAGGACTAAACCCTTCTGGTGTTCTCTTAAACCGTTCTGGTGTTCTCTTAAACGTTTCTGGTGTTCTCTTAAACCTTTCTGGTGTTCTCTGCAGACAGAGCGGTCAGGACTAAACCCTTCTGGTGTTCTCTTAAACCCTTCTGGTGTTCTCTTAAATCTTTCTGGTGTTCTCTTAAACCCTTCTGGTGTTCTCTTAAACCCTTCTGGTGTTCTCTTAAACCCTTCTGGTGTTCTCTTAAACCTTTCTGGTATTCTCTTAAACCCTTCTGGTGTTCTCTGCAGACAGAGCGGTCAGGACTAAACCCTTCTGGTGTTCTCTTAAACCTTTCTGGTATTCTCTTAAACCCTTCTGGTGTTCTCTGCAGACAGAGCGGTCAGGACTAAACCCTTCTGGTGTTCTCTTAAACCCTTCTGGTGTTCTCTGCAGACAGAGCGGTCAGGACTAAACCCTTCTGGTGTGCTCTTAAACCCTTCTGGTGTTCTCTGCAGACAGAGCGGTCAGGACTAAACCCTTCTGGTGTTCTCTTAAACCCTTCTGGTGTTCTCTTAAATCCTTCTGGTGTTCTCTTAAACCCTTCTGGTGTTCTCTTAAACCCTTCTGGTGTTCTCTTAAACCCTTCTGGTGTTCTCTGCAGACAGAGCGGTCAGGACTAAACCCTTCTGGTGTTCTCTTAAACCCTTTTGGTGTTCTCTTAAATCTTTCTGGTGTTCTCTTAAACCCTTCTGGTGTTCTCTTAAACCCTTCTGGTGTTCTCTTAAACCCTTCTGGTGTTCTCTTAAACCCTTCTGGTGTTCTCTTAAATCTTTCTGGTGTTCTCTTAAACCTTTCTGGTGTTCTCTTAAACCCTTCTGGTGTTCTCTTAAATCCTTCTGGTGTTCTCTTAAACCCTTCTGGTGTTCTCTTAAACCCTTCTGGTGTTCTCTTAAACCCTTCTGGTGTTCTCTGCAGACAGAGCGGTCAGGACTAAACCCTTCTGGTGTTCTCTTAAACCCTTCTGGTGTTCTCTTAAATCTTTCTGGTGTTCTCTTAAACCCTTCTGGTGTTCTCTTAAACCCTTCTGGTGTTCTCTTAAACCCTTCTGGTGTTCTCTTAAACCCTTCTGGTGTTCTCTTAAATCTTTCTGGTGTTCTCTTAAACCTTTCTGGTGTTCTCTTAAACCCTTCTGGTGTTCTCTGCAGACAGAGCGGTCAGGACTAAACCCTTCTGGTGTTCTCTTAAACCCTTCTGGTGTTCTCTTAAACCTTTCTGGTATCCTCTTAAACCCTTCTGGTGTTCTCTGCAGACAGAGCGGTCAGGACTAAACCCTTCTGGTGTTCTCTTAAACCCTTCTGGTGTTCTCTGCAGACAGAGCGGTCAGGACCAAACCCTTCTGGTGTTCTCTTAAACCCTTCTGGTGTTCTCTTAAACCCTTCTGGTGTTCTCTTAAACCCTTCTGGTGTTCTCTGCAGACAGAGCGGTCAGGACTAAACCCTTCTGGTGTTCTCTTAAACCCTTCTGGTGTTCTCTGCAGACAGAGCGGTCAGGACTAAACCCTTCTGGTGTTCTCTTAAACCCTTCTGGTGTTCTCTTAAATCTTTCTGGTGTTCTCTTAAACCCTTCTGGTGTTCTCTTAAACCCTTCTGGTGTTCTCTTAAACCCTTCTGGTGTTCTCTTAAACCCTTCTGGTGTTCTCTTAAACCCTTCTGGTGTTCTCTTAAACCCTTCTGGTGTTCTCTTAAACCCTTCTGGTGTTCTCTTAAACCCTTCTGGTGTTCTCTTAAATCTTTCTGGTGTTCTCTTAAACCTTTCTGGTGTTCTCTTAAACCCTTCTGGTGTTCTCTGCAGACAGAGCGGTCAGGACTAAACCCTTCTGGTGTTCTCTTAAACCCTTCTGGTGTTCTCTTAAACCTTTCTGGTATTCTCTTAAACCCTTCTGGTGTTCTCTGCAGACAGAGCGGTCAGGACTAAACCCTTCTGGTGTTCTCTTAAACCCTTCTGGTGTTCTCTGCAGACAGAGCGGTCAGGACCAAACCCTTCTGGTGTTCTCTTAAACCCTTCTGGTGTTCTCTTAAACCCTTCTGGTGTTCTCTTAAACCCTTCTGGTGTTCTCTGCAGACAGAGCGGTCAGGACTAAACCCTTCTGGTGTTCTCTTAAACCCTTCTGGTGTTCTCTGCAGACAGAGCGGTCAGGACTAAACCCTTCTGGTGTTCTCTTAAACCCTTCTGGTGTTCTCTGCAGACAGAGCGGTCAGGACTAAACCCTTCTGGTGTTCTCTTAAACCCTTCTGGTGTTCTCTTAAATCCTTCTGGTGTTCTCTTAAACCCTTCTGGTGTTCTCTTAAACCCTTCTGGTGTTATCTTAAACCCTTCTGGTGTTCTCTGCAGACAGAGCGGTCAGGACTAAACCCTTCTGGTGTTCTCTTAAACCCTTCTGGTGTTCTCTTAAATCTTTCTGGTGTTCTCTTAAACCCTTCTGGTGTTCTCTTAAACCCTTCTGGTGTTCTCTTAAACCCTTCTGGTGTTCTCTTAAACCCTTCTGGTGTTCTCTGCAGACAGAGCGGTCAGGACTAAACCCTTCTGGTGTTCTCTTAAACCGTTCTGGTGTTCTCTTAAACGTTTTTGGTGTTCTCTTAAACCTTTCTGGTGTTCTCTGCAGACAGAGCGGTCAGGACTAAACCCTTCTGGTGTTCTCTTAAACCCTTCTGGTGTTCTCTTAAACCCTTCTGGTGTTCTCTTAAACCCTTCTGGTGTTCTCTTAAACCCTTCTGGTGTTCTCTGCAGACAGAGTGGTCAGGACTAAACCCTTCTGGTGTTCTCTTAAACCGTTCTGGTGTTCTCTTAAACGTTTCTGGTGTTCTCTTAAACCTTTCTGGTGTTCTCTGCAGACAGAGCGGTCAGGACTAAACCCTTCTGGTGTTCTCTTAAACCCTTCTGGTGTTCTCTTAAATCTTTCTGGTGTTCTCTTAAACCCTTCTGGTGTTCTCTTAAACCCTTCTGGTGTTCTCTTAAACCCTTCTGGTGTTCTCTTAAACCCTTCTGGTGTTCTCTTAAATCTTTCTGGTGTTCTCTTAAACCTTTCTGGTGTTCTCTTAAACCCTTCTGGTGTTCTCTTAAATCCTTCTGGTGTTCTCTTAAACCCTTCTGGTGTTCTCTTAAACCCTTCTGGTGTTCTCTTAAACCCTTCTGGTGTTCTCTGCAGACAGAGCGGTCAGGACTAAACCCTTCTGGTGTTCTCTTAAACCCTTCTGGTGTTCTCTTAAATCTTTCTGGTGTTCTCTTAAACCCTTCTGGTGTTCTCTTAAACCCTTCTGGTGTTCTCTTAAACCCTTCTGGTGTTCTCTTAAACCCTTCTGGTGTTCTCTTAAATCTTTCTGGTGTTCTCTTAAACCTTTCTGGTGTTCTCTTAAACCCTTCTGGTGTTCTCTGCAGACAGAGCGGTCAGGACTAAACCCTTCTGGTGTTCTCTTAAACCCTTCTGGTGTTCTCTTAAACCTTTCTGGTATCCTCTTAAACCCTTCTGGTGTTCTCTGCAGACAGAGCGGTCAGGACTAAACCCTTCTGGTGTTCTCTTAAACCCTTCTGGTGTTCTCTGCAGACAGAGCGGTCAGGACTAAACCCTTCTGGTGTTCTCTTAAACCCTTCTGGTGTTCTCTTAAACCCTTCTGGTGTTCTCTTATACCCTTCTGGTGTTCTCTTAAACCCTTCTGGTGTTCTCTGCAGACAGAGTGGTCAGGACTAAACCCTTCTGGTGTTCTCTTAAACCGTTCTGGTGTTCTCTTAAATCTTTCTGGTATTCTCTTAAACCCTTCTGGTGTTCTCTGCAGACAGAGCGGTCAGGACTAAACCCTTCTGGTGTTCTCTTAAACCCTTCTGGTGTTCTCTGCAGACAGAGCGGTCAGGACTAAACCCTTCTGGTGTTCTCTTAAACCCTTCTGGTGTTCTCTTAAATCCTTCTGGTGTTCTCTTAAACCCTTCTGGTGTTCTCTTAAACCCTTCTGGTGTTCTCTGCAGACAGAGCGGTCAGGACTAAACCCTTCTGGTGTTCTCTTAAACCCTTCTGGTGTTCTCTTAAATCCTTCTGGTGTTCTCTTAAACCCTTCTGGTGTTCTCTTAAACCCTTCTGGTGTTCTCCTAAACCCTTCTGGTGTTCTCTGCAGACAGAGCGGTCAGGACTAAACCCTTCTGGTGTTCTCTTAAACCCTTCTGGTGTTCTCTTAAATCTTTCTGGTGTTCTCTTAAACCCTTCTGGTGTCTCTTAAACCCTTCTGGTGTTCTCTTAAACCCTTCTGGTGTTCTCTTAAACCCTTCTGGTGTTCTCTTAAATCTTTCTGGTGTTCTCTTAAACCTTTCTGGTGTTCTCTTAAACCCTTCTGGTGTTCTCTGCAGACAGAGCGGTCAGGACTAAACCCTTCTGGTGTTCTCTTAAACCCTTCTGGTGTTCTCTTAAACCCTTCTGGTGTTCTCTGCAGACAGAGCGGTCAGGACCAAACCCTTCTGGTGTTCTCTTAAACCCTTCTGGTGTTCTCTTAAACCCTTCTGGTGTTCTCTTAAACCCTTCTGGTGTTCTCTGCAGACAGAGCGGTCAGGACTAAACCCTTCTGGTGTTCTCTTAAACCCTTCTGGTGTTCTCTGCAGACAGAGCGGTCAGGACTAAACCCTTCTGGTGTTCTCTTAAACCCTTCTGGTGTTCTCTGCAGACAGAGCGGTCAGGACTAAACCCTTCTGGTGTTCTCTTAAACCCTTCTGGTGTTCTCTTAAATCCTTCTGGTGTTCTCTTAAACCCTTCTGGTGTTCTCTTAAACCCTTCTGGTGTTCTCTTAAACCCTTCTGGTGTTCTCTGCAGACAGAGCGGTCAGGACTAAACCCTTCTGGTGTTCTCTTAAACCCTTCTGGTGTTCTCTTAAATCTTTCTGGTGTTCTCTTAAACCCTTCTGGTGTTCTCTTAAACCCTTCTGGTGTTCTCTTAAACCCTTCTGGTGTTCTTTTAAACCCTTCTGGTATTCTCTGCAGACAGAGCGGTCAGGACTAAACCCTTCTGGTGTTCTCTTAAACCGTTCTGGTGTTCTCTTAAACGTTTTTGGTGTTCTCTTAAACCTTTCTGGTGTTCTCTGCAGACAGAGCGGTCAGGACTAAACCCTTCTGGTGTTCTCTTAAACCCTTCTGGTGTTCTCTTAAACCCTTCTGGTGTTCTCTTAAACCCTTCTGGTGTTCTCTTAAACCCTTCTGGTGTTCTCTGCAGACAGAGTGGTCAGGACTAAACCCTTCTGGTGTTCTCTTAAACCGTTCTGGTGTTCTCTTAAACGTTTCTGGTGTTCTCTTAAACCTTTCTGGTGTTCTCTGCAGACAGAGCGGTCAGGACTAAACCCTTCTGGTGTTCTCTTAAACCCTTCTGGTGTTCTCTTAAATCTTTCTGGTGTTCTCTTAAACCCTTCTGGTGTTCTCTTAAACCCTTCTGGTGTTCTCTTAAACCCTTCTGGTGTTCTCTTAAACCTTTCTGGTATTCTCTTAAACCCTTCTGGTGTTCTCTGCAGACAGAGCGGTCAGGACTAAACCCTTCTGGTGTTCTCTTAAACCCTTCTGGTGTTCTCTTAAACCTTTCTGGTATTCTCTTAAACCCTTCTGGTGTTCTCTGCAGACAGAGCGGTCAGGACTAAACCCTTCTGGTGTTCTCTTAAACCCTTCTGGTGTTCTCTGCAGACAGAGCGGTCAGGACTAAACCCTTCTGGTGTGCTCTTAAACCCTTCTGGTGTTCTCTGCAGACAGAGCGGTCAGGACTAAACCCTTCTGGTGTTCTCTTAAACCCTTCTGGTGTTCTCTTAAATCCTTCTGGTGTTCTCTTAAACCCTTCTGGTGTTCTCTTAAACCCTTCTGGTGTTCTCTTAAACCCTTCTGGTGTTCTCTGCAGACAGAGCGGTCAGGACTAAACCCTTCTGGTGTTCTCTTAAACCCTTTTGGTGTTCTCTTAAATCTTTCTGGTGTTCTCTTAAACCCTTCTGGTGTTCTCTTAAACCCTTCTGGTGTTCTCTTAAACCCTTCTGGTGTTCTCTTAAACCCTTCTGGTGTTCTCTTAAATCTTTCTGGTGTTCTCTTAAACCTTTCTGGTGTTCTCTTAAACCCTTCTGGTGTTCTCTTAAATCCTTCTGGTGTTCTCTTAAACCCTTCTGGTGTTCTCTTAAACCCTTCTGGTGTTCTCTTAAACCCTTCTGGTGTTCTCTGCAGACAGAGCGGTCAGGACTAAACCCTTCTGGTGTTCTCTTAAACCCTTCTGGTGTTCTCTTAAATCTTTCTGGTGTTCTCTTAAACCCTTCTGGTGTTCTCTTAAACCCTTCTGGTGTTCTCTTAAACCCTTCTGGTGTTCTCTTAAACCCTTCTGGTGTTCTCTTAAATCTTTCTGGTGTTCTCTTAAACCTTTCTGGTGTTCTCTTAAACCCTTCTGGTGTTCTCTGCAGACAGAGCGGTCAGGACTAAACCCTTCTGGTGTTCTCTTAAACCCTTCTGGTGTTCTCTTAAACCTTTCTGGTATCCTCTTAAACCCTTCTGGTGTTCTCTGCAGACAGAGCGGTCAGGACTAAACCCTTCTGGTGTTCTCTTAAACCCTTCTGGTGTTCTCTGCAGACAGAGCGGTCAGGACCAAACCCTTCTGGTGTTCTCTTAAACCCTTCTGGTGTTCTCTTAAACCCTTCTGGTGTTCTCTTAAACCCTTCTGGTGTTCTCTGCAGACAGAGCGGTCAGGACTAAACCCTTCTGGTGTTCTCTTAAACCCTTCTGGTGTTCTCTGCAGACAGAGCGGTCAGGACTAAACCCTTCTGGTGTTCTCTTAAACCCTTCTGGTGTTCTCTTAAATCTTTCTGGTGTTCTCTTAAACCCTTCTGGTGTTCTCTTAAACCCTTCTGGTGTTCTCTTAAACCCTTCTGGTGTTCTCTTAAACCCTTCTGGTGTTCTCTTAAACCCTTCTGGTGTTCTCTTAAACCCTTCTGGTGTTCTCTTAAACCCTTCTGGTGTTCTCTTAAACCCTTCTGGTGTTCTCTTAAATCTTTCTGGTGTTCTCTTAAACCTTTCTGGTGTTCTCTTAAACCCTTCTGGTGTTCTCTGCAGACAGAGCGGTCAGGACTAAACCCTTCTGGTGTTCTCTTAAACCCTTCTGGTGTTCTCTTAAACCTTTCTGGTATTCTCTTAAACCCTTCTGGTGTTCTCTGCAGACAGAGCGGTCAGGACTAAACCCTTCTGGTGTTCTCTTAAACCCTTCTGGTGTTCTCTGCAGACAGAGCGGTCAGGACCAAACCCTTCTGGTGTTCTCTTAAACCCTTCTGGTGTTCTCTTAAACCCTTCTGGTGTTCTCTTAAACCCTTCTGGTGTTCTCTGCAGACAGAGCGGTCAGGACTAAACCCTTCTGGTGTTCTCTTAAACCCTTCTGGTGTTCTCTGCAGACAGAGCGGTCAGGACTAAACCCTTCTGGTGTCTCTTAAACCCTTCTGGTGTTCTCTGCAGACAGAGCGGTCAGGACTAAACCCTTCTGGTGTTCTCTTAAACCCTTCTGGTGTTCTCTTAAATCCTTCTGGTGTTCTCTTAAACCCTTCTGGTGTTCTCTTAAACCCTTCTGGTGTTATCTTAAACCCTTCTGGTGTTCTCTGCAGACAGAGCGGTCAGGACTAAACCCTTCTGGTGTTCTCTTAAACCCTTCTGGTGTTCTCTTAAATCTTTCTGGTGTTCTCTTAAACCCTTCTGGTGTTCTCTTAAACCCTTCTGGTGTTCTCTTAAACCCTTCTGGTGTTCTCTTAAACCCTTCTGGTGTTCTCTGCAGACAGAGCGGTCAGGACTAAACCCTTCTGGTGTTCTCTTAAACCGTTCTGGTGTTCTCTTAAACGTTTTTGGTGTTCTCTTAAACCTTTCTGGTGTTCTCTGCAGACAGAGCGGTCAGGACTAAACCCTTCTGGTGTTCTCTTAAACCCTTCTGGTGTTCTCTTAAACCCTTCTGGTGTTCTCTTAAACCCTTCTGGTGTTCTCTTAAACCCTTCTGGTGTTCTCTGCAGACAGAGTGGTCAGGACTAAACCCTTCTGGTGTTCTCTTAAACCGTTCTGGTGTTCTCTTAAACGTTTCTGGTGTTCTCTTAAACCTTTCTGGTGTTCTCTGCAGACAGAGCGGTCAGGACTAAACCCTTCTGGTGTTCTCTTAAACCCTTCTGGTGTTCTCTTAAACGTTTTTGGTGTTCTCTTAAACCTTTCTGGTGTTCTCTGCAGACAGAGCGGTCAGGACTAAACCCTTCTGGTGTTCTCTTAAACCCTTCTGGTGTTCTCTTAAACCCTTCTGGTGTTCTCTTAAACCCTTCTGGTGTTCTCTTAAACCCTTCTGGTGTTCTCTGCAGACAGAGTGGTCAGGACTAAACCCTTCTGGTGTTCTCTTAAACCGTTCTGGTGTTCTCTTAAACGTTTCTGGTGTTCTCTTAAACCTTTCTGGTGTTCTCTGCAGACAGAGCGGTCAGGACTAAACCCTTCTGGTGTTCTCTTAAACCCTTCTGGTGTTCTCTTAAATCTTTCTGGTGTTCTCTTAAACCCTTCTGGTGTTCTCTTAAACCCTTCTGGTGTTCTCTTAAACCCTTCTGGTGTTCTCTTAAACCTTTCTGGTATTCTCTTAAACCCTTCTGGTGTTCTCTGCAGACAGAGCGGTCAGGACTAAACCCTTCTGGTGTTCTCTTAAACCCTTCTGGTGTTCTCTTAAACCTTTCTGGTATTCTCTTAAACCCTTCTGGTGTTCTCTGCAGACAGAGCGGTCAGGACTAAACCCTTCTGGTGTTCTCTTAAACCCTTCTGGTGTTCTCTGCAGACAGAGCGGTCAGGACTAAACCCTTCTGGTGTGCTCTTAAACCCTTCTGGTGTTCTCTGCAGACAGAGCGGTCAGGACTAAACCCTTCTGGTGTTCTCTTAAACCCTTCTGGTGTTCTCTTAAATCCTTCTGGTGTTCTCTTAAACCCTTCTGGTGTTCTCTTAAACCCTTCTGGTGTTCTCTTAAACCCTTCTGGTGTTCTCTGCAGACAGAGCGGTCAGGACTAAACCCTTCTGGTGTTCTCTTAAACCCTTTTGGTGTTCTCTTAAATCTTTCTGGTGTTCTCTTAAACCCTTCTGGTGTTCTCTTAAACCCTTCTGGTGTTCTCTTAAACCCTTCTGGTGTTCTCTTAAACCCTTCTGGTGTTCTCTTAAATCTTTCTGGTGTTCTCTTAAACCTTTCTGGTGTTCTCTTAAACCCTTCTGGTGTTCTCTTAAATCCTTCTGGTGTTCTCTTAAACCCTTCTGGTGTTCTCTTAAACCCTTCTGGTGTTCTCTTAAACCCTTCTGGTGTTCTCTGCAGACAGAGCGGTCAGGACTAAACCCTTCTGGTGTTCTCTTAAACCCTTCTGGTGTTCTCTTAAATCTTTCTGGTGTTCTCTTAAACCCTTCTGGTGTTCTCTTAAACCCTTCTGGTGTTCTCTTAAACCCTTCTGGTGTTCTCTTAAACCCTTCTGGTGTTCTCTTAAATCTTTCTGGTGTTCTCTTAAACCTTTCTGGTGTTCTCTTAAACCCTTCTGGTGTTCTCTGCAGACAGAGCGGTCAGGACTAAACCCTTCTGGTGTTCTCTTAAACCCTTCTGGTGTTCTCTTAAACCTTTCTGGTATCCTCTTAAACCCTTCTGGTGTTCTCTGCAGACAGAGCGGTCAGGACTAAACCCTTCTGGTGTTCTCTTAAACCCTTCTGGTGTTCTCTGCAGACAGAGCGGTCAGGACCAAACCCTTCTGGTGTTCTCTTAAACCCTTCTGGTGTTCTCTTAAACCGTTCTGGTGTTCTCTTAAACGTTTTTGGTGTTCTCTTAAACCTTTCTGGTGTTCTCTGCAGACAGAGCGGTCAGGACTAAACCCTTCTGGTGTTCTCTTAAACCCTTCTGGTGTTCTCTTAAACCCTTCTGGTGTTCTCTTAAACCCTTCTGGTGTTCTCTTAAACCCTTCTGGTGTTCTCTGCAGACAGAGTGGTCAGGACTAAACCCTTCTGGTGTTCTCTTAAATCCTTCTGGTGTTCTCTTAAACCCTTCTGGTGTTCTCTTAAACCCTTCTGGTGTTATCTTAAACCCTTCTGGTGTTCTCTGCAGACAGAGCGGTCAGGACTAAACCCTTCTGGTGTTCTCTTAAACCCTTCTGGTGTTCTCTTAAATCTTTCTGGTGTTCTCTTAAACCCTTCTGGTGTTCTCTTAAACCCTTCTGGTGTTCTCTTAAACCCTTCTGGTGTTCTCTTAAACCCTTCTGGTGTTCTCTGCAGACAGAGCGGTCAGGACTAAACCCTTCTGGTGTTCTCTTAAACCGTTCTGGTGTTCTCTTAAACGTTTTTGGTGTTCTCTTAAACCTTTCTGGTGTTCTCTGCAGACAGAGCGGTCAGGACTAAACCCTTCTGGTGTTCTCTTAAACCCTTCTGGTGTTCTCTTAAACCCTTCTGGTGTTCTCTTAAACCCTTCTGGTGTTCTCTTAAACCCTTCTGGTGTTCTCTGCAGACAGAGTGGTCAGGACTAAACCCTTCTGGTGTTCTCTTAAACCGTTCTGGTGTTCTCTTAAACGTTTCTGGTGTTCTCTTAAACCTTTCTGGTGTTCTCTGCAGACAGAGCGGTCAGGACTAAACCCTTCTGGTGTTCTCTTAAACCCTTCTGGTGTTCTCTTAAATCTTTCTGGTGTTCTCTTAAACCCTTCTGGTGTTCTCTTAAACCCTTCTGGTGTTCTCTTAAACCCTTCTGGTGTTCTCTTAAACCCTTCTGGTGTTCTCTTAAATCTTTCTGGTGTTCTCTTAAACCTTTCTGGTGTTCTCTTAAACCCTTCTGGTGTTCTCTTAAATCCTTCTGGTGTTCTCTTAAACCCTTCTGGTGTTCTCTTAAACCCTTCTGGTGTTCTCTTAAACCCTTCTGGTGTTCTCTGCAGACAGAGCGGTCAGGACTAAACCCTTCTGGTGTTCTCTTAAACCCTTCTGGTGTTCTCTTAAATCTTTCTGGTGTTCTCTTAAACCCTTCTGGTGTTCTCTTAAACCCTTCTGGTGTTCTCTTAAACCCTTCTGGTGTTCTCTTAAACCCTTCTGGTGTTCTCTTAAATCTTTCTGGTGTTCTCTTAAACCTTTCTGGTGTTCTCTTAAACCCTTCTGGTGTTCTCTGCAGACAGAGCGGTCAGGACTAAACCCTTCTGGTGTTCTCTTAAACCCTTCTGGTGTTCTCTTAAACCTTTCTGGTATCCTCTTAAACCCTTCTGGTGTTCTCTGCAGACAGAGCGGTCAAGACTAAACCCTTCTGGTGTTCTCTTAAACCCTTCTGGTGTTCTCTGCAGACAGAGCGGTCAGGACCAAACCCTTCTGGTGTTCTCTTAAACCCTTCTGGTGTTCTCTTAAACCCTTCTGGTGTTCTCTTAAACCCTTCTGGTGTTCTCTGCAGACAGAGCGGTCAGGACTAAACCCTTCTGGTGTTCTCTTAAACCCTTCTGGTGTTCTCTGCAGACAGAGCGGTCAGGACTAAACCCTTCTGGTGTTCTCTTAAACCCTTCTGGTGTTCTCTTAAATCTTTCTGGTGTTCTCTTAAACCCTTCTGGTGTTCTCTTAAACCCTTCTGGTGTTCTCTTAAACCCTTCTGGTGTTCTCTTAAACCCTTCTGGTGTTCTCTTAAACCCTTCTGGTGTTCTCTTAAACCCTTCTGGTGTTCTCTTAAACCCTTCTGGTGTTCTCTTAAATCTTTCTGGTGTTCTCTTAAACCTTTCTGGTGTTCTCTTAAACCCTTCTGGTGTTCTCTGCAGACAGAGCGGTCAGGACTAAACCCTTCTGGTGTTCTCTTAAACCCTTCTGGTGTTCTCTTAAACCTTTCTGGTATTCTCTTAAACCCTTCTGGTGTTCTCTGCAGACAGAGCGGTCAGGACTAAACCCTTCTGGTGTTCTCTTAAACCCTTCTGGTGTTCTCTGCAGACAGAGCGGTCAGGACCAAACCCTTCTGGTGTTCTCTTAAACCCTTCTGGTGTTCTCTTAAACCCTTCTGGTGTTCTCTTAAACCCTTCTGGTGTTCTCTGCAGACAGAGCGGTCAGGACTAAACCCTTCTGGTGTTCTCTTAAACCCTTCTGGTGTTCTCTGCAGACAGAGCGGTCAGGACTAAACCCTTCTGGTGTTCTCTTAAACCCTTCTGGTGTTCTCTGCAGACAGAGCGGTCAGGACTAAACCCTTCTGGTGTTCTCTTAAACCCTTCTGGTGTTCTCTTAAATCCTTCTGGTGTTCTCTTAAACCCTTCTGGTGTTCTCTTAAACCCTTCTGGTGTTATCTTAAACCCTTCTGGTGTTCTCTGCAGACAGAGCGGTCAGGACTAAACCCTTCTGGTGTTCTCTTAAACCCTTCTGGTGTTCTCTTAAATCTTTCTGGTGTTCTCTTAAACCCTTCTGGTGTTCTCTTAAACCCTTCTGGTGTTCTCTTAAACCCTTCTGGTGTTCTCTTAAACCCTTCTGGTGTTCTCTGCAGACAGAGCGGTCAGGACTAAACCCTTCTGGTGTTCTCTTAAACCGTTCTGGTGTTCTCTTAAACGTTTTTGGTGTTCTCTTAAACCTTTCTGGTGTTCTCTGCAGACAGAGCGGTCAGGACTAAACCCTTCTGGTGTTCTCTTAAACCCTTCTGGTGTTCTCTTAAACCCTTCTGGTGTTCTCTTAAACCCTTCTGGTGTTCTCTTAAACCCTTCTGGTGTTCTCTGCAGACAGAGTGGTCAGGACTAAACCCTTCTGGTGTTCTCTTAAACCGTTCTGGTGTTCTCTTAAACGTTTCTGGTGTTCTCTTAAACCTTTCTGGTGTTCTCTGCAGACAGAGCGGTCAGGACTAAACCCTTCTGGTGTTCTCTTAAACCCTTCTGGTGTTCTCTTAAATCTTTCTGGTGTTCTCTTAAACCCTTCTGGTGTTCTCTTAAACCCTTCTGGTGTTCTCTTAAACCCTTCTGGTGTTCTCTTAAACCCTTCTGGTGTTCTCTTAAACCCTTCTGGTGTTCTCTTAAACCCTTCTGGTGTTCTCTGCAGACAGAGCGGTCAGGACTAAACCCTTCTGGTGTTCTCTTAAACCGTTCTGGTGTTCTCTTAAACGTTTTTGGTGTTCTCTTAAACCTTTCTGGTGTTCTCTGCAGACAGAGCGGTCAGGACTAAACCCTTCTGGTGTTCTCTTAAACCCTTCTGGTGTTCTCTTAAACCCTTCTGGTGTTCTCTTATACCCTTCTGGTGTTCTCTTAAACCCTTCTGGTGTTCTCTGCAGACAGAGTGGTCAGGACTAAACCCTTCTGGTGTTCTCTTAAACCGTTCTGGTGTTCTCTTAAATCTTTCTGGTATTCTCTTAAACCCTTCTGGTGTTCTCTGCAGACAGAGCGGTCAGGACTAAACCCTTCTGGTGTTCTCTTAAACCCTTCTGGTGTTCTCTGCAGACAGAGCGGTCAGGACTAAACCCTTCTGGTGTTCTCTTAAACCCTTCTGGTGTTCTCTTAAATCCTTCTGGTGTTCTCTTAAACCCTTCTGGTGTTCTCTTAAACCCTTCTGGTGTTCTCTGCAGACAGAGCGGTCAGGACTAAACCCTTCTGGTGTTCTCTTAAACCCTTCTGGTGTTCTCTTAAATCCTTCTGGTGTTCTCTTAAACCCTTCTGGTGTTCTCTTAAACCCTTCTGGTGTTCTCTTAAACCCTTCTGGTGTTCTCTGCAGACAGAGCGGTCAGGACTAAACCCTTCTGGTGTTCTCTTAAACCCTTCTGGTGTTCTCTTAAATCTTTCTGGTGTTCTCTTAAACCCTTCTGGTGTTCTCTTAAACCCTTCTGGTGTTCTCTTAAACCCTTCTGGTGTTCTCTTAAACCCTTCTGGTGTTCTCTTAAATCTTTCTGGTGTTCTCTTAAACCTTTCTGGTGTTCTCTTAAACCCTTCTGGTGTTCTCTGCAGACAGAGCGGTCAGGACTAAACCCTTCTGGTGTTCTCTTAAACCCTTCTGGTGTTCTCTGCAGACAGAGCGGTCAGGACTAAACCCTTCTGGTGTTCTCTTAAACCCTTCTGGTGTTCTCTGCAGACAGAGCGGTCAGGACCAAACCCTTCTGGTGTTCTCTTAAACCCTTCTGGTGTTCTCTTAAACCCTTCTGGTGTTCTCTTAAACCCTTCTGGTGTTCTCTGCAGACAGAGCGGTCAGGACTAAACCCTTCTGGTGTTCTCTTAAACCCTTCTGGTGTTCTCTGCAGACAGAGCGGTCAGGACTAAACCCTTCTGGTGTTCTCTTAAACCCTTCTGGTGTTCTCTGCAGACAGAGCGGTCAGGACTAAACCCTTCTGGTGTTCTCTTAAACCCTTCTGGTGTTCTCTTAAATCCTTCTGGTGTTCTCTTAAACCCTTCTGGTGTTCTCTTAAACCCTTCTGGTGTTCTCTTAAACCCTTCTGGTGTTCTCTGCAGACAGAGCGGTCAGGACTAAACCCTTCTGGTGTTCTCTTAAACCCTTCTGGTGTTCTCTTAAATCTTTCTGGTGTTCTCTTAAACCCTTCTGGTGTTCTCTTAAACCCTTCTGGTGTTCTCTTAAACCCTTCTGGTGTTCTCTTAAACCCTTCTGGTATTCTCTGCAGACAGAGCGGTCAGGACTAAACCCTTCTGGTGTTCTCTTAAACCGTTCTGGTGTTCTCTTAAACGTTTTTGGTGTTCTCTTAAACCTTTCTGGTGTTCTCTGCAGACAGAGCGGTCAGGACTAAACCCTTCTGGTGTTCTCTTAAACCCTTCTGGTGTTCTCTTAAACCCTTCTGGTGTTCTCTTAAACCCTTCTGGTGTTCTCTTAAACCCTTCTGGTGTTCTCTTAAATCCTTCTGGTGTTCTCTTAAACCCTTCTGGTGTTCTCTTAAACCCTTCTGGTGTTCTCTTAAACCCTTCTGGTGTTCTCTGCAGACAGAGCGGTCAGGACTAAACCCTTCTGGTGTTCTCTTAAACCCTTTTGGTGTTCTCTTAAATCTTTCTGGTGTTCTCTTAAACCCTTCTGGTGTTCTCTTAAACCCTTCTGGTGTTCTCTTAAACCCTTCTGGTGTTCTCTTAAACCCTTCTGGTGTTCTCTTAAATCTTTCTGGTGTTCTCTTAAACCTTTCTGGTGTTCTCTTAAACCCTTCTGGTGTTCTCTTAAATCCTTCTGGTGTTCTCTTAAACCCTTCTGGTGTTCTCTTAAACCCTTCTGGTGTTCTCTTAAACCCTTCTGGTGTTCTCTGCAGACAGAGCGGTCAGGACTAAACCCTTCTGGTGTTCTCTTAAACCCTTCTGGTGTTCTCTTAAATCCTTCTGGTGTTCTCTTAAACCCTTCTGGTGTTCTCTTAAACCCTTCTGGTGTTCTCTTAAACCCTTCTGGTGTTCTCTGCAGACAGAGCGGTCAGGACTAAACCCTTCTGGTGTTCTCTTAAACCCTTCTGGTGTTCTCTTAAATCTTTCTGGTGTTCTCTTAAACCCTTCTGGTGTTCTCTTAAACCCTTCTGGTGTTCTCTTAAACCCTTCTGGTGTTCTCTTAAACCCTTCTGGTGTTCTCTTAAATCTTTCTGGTGTTCTCTTAAACCTTTCTGGTGTTCTCTTAAACCCTTCTGGTGTTCTCTGCAGACAGAGCGGTCAGGACTAAACCCTTCTGGTGTTCTCTTAAACCCTTCTGGTGTTCTCTTAAACCTTTCTGGTATTCTCTTAAACCCTTCTGGTGTTCTCTGCAGACAGAGCGGTCAGGACTAAACCCTTCTGGTGTTCTCTTAAACCCTTCTGGTGTTCTCTGCAGACAGAGCGGTCAGGACCAAACCCTTCTGGTGTTCTCTTAAACCCTTCTGGTGTTCTCTTAAACCCTTCTGGTGTTCTCTTAAACCCTTCTGGTGTTCTCTGCAGACAGAGCGGTCAGGACTAAACCCTTCTGGTGTTCTCTTAAACCCTTCTGGTGTTCTCTGCAGACAGAGCGGTCAGGACTAAACCCTTCTGGTGTTCTCTTAAACCCTTCTGGTGT
This sequence comes from Eucyclogobius newberryi, assembly GCF_026437365.1. Lineage (NCBI taxonomy): Eukaryota > Metazoa > Chordata > Actinopteri > Gobiiformes > Gobiidae > Eucyclogobius > Eucyclogobius newberryi. The sequence goes on from NW_027316056.1 coordinate 41,438,353, forward strand.
TCTCTGCAGACAGAGCGGTCAGGACTAAACCCTTCTGGTGTTCTCTTAAACCCTTCTGGTGTTCTCTTAAATCCTTCTGGTGTTCTCTTAAACCCTTCTGGTGTTCTCTTAAACCCTTCTGGTGTTCTCTTAAACCCTTCTGGTGTTCTCTGCAGACAGAGCGGTCAGGACTAAACCCTTCTGGTGTTCTCTTAAACCCTTCTGGTGTTCTCTTAAATCTTTCTGGTGTTCTCTTAAACCCTTCTGGTGTTCTCTTAAACCCTTCTGGTGTTCTCTTAAACCCTTCTGGTGTTCTCTTAAACCCTTCTGGTATTCTCTGCAGACAGAGCGGTCAGGACTAAACCCTTCTGGTGTTCTCTTAAACCGTTCTGGTGTTCTCTTAAACGTTTTTGGTGTTCTCTTAAACCTTTCTGGTGTTCTCTGCAGACAGAGCGGTCAGGACTAAACCCTTCTGGTGTTCTCTTAAACCCTTCTGGTGTTCTCTTAAACCCTTCTGGTGTTCTCTTAAACCCTTCTGGTGTTCTCTTAAACCCTTCTGGTGTTCTCTGCAGACAGAGTGGTCAGGACTAAACCCTTCTGGTGTTCTCTTAAACCGTTCTGGTGTTCTCTTAAACGTTTCTGGTGTTCTCTTAAACCTTTCTGGTGTTCTCTGCAGACAGAGCGGTCAGGACTAAACCCTTCTGGTGTTCTCTTAAACCCTTCTGGTGTTCTCTTAAATCTTTCTGGTGTTCTCTTAAACCCTTCTGGTGTTCTCTTAAACCCTTCTGGTGTTCTCTTAAACCCTTCTGGTGTTCTCTTAAACCTTTCTGGTATTCTCTTAAACCCTTCTGGTGTTCTCTGCAGACAGAGCGGTCAGGACTAAACCCTTCTGGTGTTCTCTTAAACCCTTCTGGTGTTCTCTTAAACCTTTCTGGTATTCTCTTAAACCCTTCTGGTGTTCTCTGCAGACAGAGCGGTCAGGACTAAACCCTTCTGGTGTTCTCTTAAACCCTTCTGGTGTTCTCTGCAGACAGAGCGGTCAGGACTAAACCCTTCTGGTGTGCTCTTAAACCCTTCTGGTGTTCTCTGCAGACAGAGCGGTCAGGACTAAACCCTTCTGGTGTTCTCTTAAACCCTTCTGGTGTTCTCTTAAACCCTTCTGGTGTTCTCTTAAACCCTTCTGGTTTTCTCTGCAGAGAGAGCGGTCAGGACTAAACCCTTCTGGTGTTCTCTTAAACCCTTTTGGTGTTCTCTTAAATCTTTCTGGTGTTCTCTTAAACCCTTCTGGTGTTCTCTTAAACCCTTCTGGTGTTCTCTTAAACCCTTCTGGTGTTCTCTTAAACCCTTCTGGTGTTCTCTTAAATCTTTCTGGTGTTCTCTTAAACCTTTCTGGTGTTCTCTTAAACCCTTCTGGTGTTCTCTTAAATCCTTCTGGTGTTCTCTTAAACCCTTCTGGTGTTCTCTTAAACCCTTCTGGTGTTCTCTTAAACCCTTCTGGTGTTCTCTGCAGACAGAGCGGTCAGGACTAAACCCTTCTGGTGTTCTCTTAAACCCTTCTGGTGTTCTCTTAAATCTTTCTGGTGTTCTCTTAAACCCTTCTGGTGTTCTCTTAAACCCTTCTGGTGTTCTCTTAAACCCTTCTGGTGTTCTCTTAAACCCTTCTGGTGTTCTCTTAAATCTTTCTGGTGTTCTCTTAAACCTTTCTGGTGTTCTCTTAAACCCTTCTGGTGTTCTCTGCAGACAGAGCGGTCAGGACTAAACCCTTCTGGTGTTCTCTTAAACCCTTCTGGTGTTCTCTTAAACCTTTCTGGTATTCTCTTAAACCCTTCTGGTGTTCTCTGCAGACAGAGCGGTCAGGACTAAACCCTTCTGGTGTTCTCTTAAACCCTTCTGGTATTCTCTGCAGACAGAGCGGTCAGGACCAAACCCTTCTGGTGTTCTCTTAAACCCTTCTGGTGTTCTCTTAAACCCTTCTGGTGTTCTCTTAAACCCTTCTGGTGTTCTCTGCAGACAGAGCGGTCAGGACTAAACCCTTCTGGTGTTCTCTTAAACCCTTCTGGTGTTCTCTGCAGACAGAGCGGTCAGGACTAAACCCTTCTGGTGTTCTCTTAAACCCTTCTGGTGTTCTCTTAAATCTTTCTGGTGTTCTCTTAAACCCTTCTGGTGTTCTCTTAAACCCTTCTGGTGTTCTCTTAAACCCTTCTGGTGTTCTCTTAAACCCTTCTGGTGTTCTCTTAAACCCTTCTGGTGTTCTCTTAAACCCTTCTGGTGTTCTCTTAAACCCTTCTGGTGTTCTCTTAAACCCTTCTGGTGTTCTCTTAAATCTTTCTGGTGTTCTCTTAAACCTTTCTGGTATTCTCTTAAACCCTTCTGGTGTTCTCTGCAGACAGAGCGGTCAGGACTAAACCCTTCTGGTGTTCTCTTAAACCCTTCTGGTGTTCTCTTAAACCTTTCTGGTATTCTCTTAAACCCTTCTGGTGTTCTCTGCAGACAGAGCGGTCAGGACTAAACCCTTCTGGTGTTCTCTTAAACCCTTCTGGTGTTCTCTGCAGACAGAGCGGTCAGGACCAAACCCTTCTGGTGTTCTCTTAAACCCTTCTGGTGTTCTCTTAAACCCTTCTGGTGTTCTCTTAAACCCTTCTGGTGTTCTCTGCAGACAGAGCGGTCAGGACTAAACCCTTCTGGTGTTCTCTTAAACCCTTCTGGTGTTCTCTGCAGACAGAGCGGTCAGGACTAAACCCTTCTGGTGTTCTCTTAAACCCTTCTGGTGTTCTCTGCAGACAGAGCGGTCAGGACTAAACCCTTCTGGTGTTCTCTTAAACCCTTCTGGTGTTCTCTTAAATCCTTCTGGTGTTCTCTTAAACCCTTCTGGTGTTCTCTTAAACCCTTCTGGTGTTATCTTAAACCCTTCTGGTGTTCTCTGCAGACAGAGCGGTCAGGACTAAACCCTTCTGGTGTTCTCTTAAACCCTTCTGGTGTTCTCTTAAATCTTTCTGGTTTTCTCTTAAACCCTTCTGGTGTTCTCTTAAACCCTTCTGGTGTTCTCTTAAACCCTTCTGGTGTTCTCTTAAACCCTTCTGGTGTTCTCTGCAGACAGAGCGGTCAGGACTAAACCCTTCTGGTGTTCTCTTAAACCGTTCTGGTGTTCTCTTAAACGTTTTTGGTGTTCTCTTAAACCTTTCTGGTGTTCTCTGCAGACAGAGCGGTCAGGACTAAACCCTTCTTGTGTTCTCTTAAACCCTTCTGGTGTTCTCTTAAACCCTTCTGGTGTTCTCTTAAACCCTTCTGGTGTTCTCTTAAACCCTTCTGGTGTTCTCTGCAGACAGAGTGGTCAGGACTAAACCCTTCTGGTGTTCTCTTAAACCGTTCTGGTGTTCTCTTAAACGTTTCTGGTGTTCTCTTAAACCTTTCTGGTGTTCTCTGCAGACAGAGCGGTCAGGACTAAACCCTTCTGGTGTTCTCTTAAACCCTTCTGGTGTTCTCTTAAATCTTTCTGGTGTTCTCTTAAACCCTTCTGGTGTTCTCTTAAACCCTTCTGGTGTTCTCTTAAACCCTTCTGGTGTTCTCTTAAACCTTTCTGGTATTCTCTTAAACCCTTCTGGTGTTCTCTGCAGACAGAGCGGTCAGGACTAAACCCTTCTGGTGTTCTCTTAAACCCTTCTGGTGTTCTCTTAAACCTTTCTGGTATTCTCTTAAACCCTTCTGGTGTTCTCTGCAGACAGAGCGGTCAGGACTAAACCCTTCTGGTGTTCTCTTAAACCCTTCTGGTGTTCTCTGCAGACAGAGCGGTCAGGACTAAACCCTTCTGGTGTTCTCTTAAACCCTTCTGGTGTTCTCTGCAGACAGAGCGGTCAGGACTAAACCCTTCTGGTGTTCTCTTAAACCCTTCTGGTGTTCTCTTAAATCCTTCTGGTGTTCTCTTAAACCCTTCTGGTGTTCTCTTAAACCCTTCTGGTGTTCTCTTAAACCCTTCTGGTGTTCTCTGCAGACAGAGCGGTCAGGACTAAACCCTTCTGGTGTTCTCTTAAACCCTTTTGGTGTTCTCTTAAATCTTTCTGGTGTTCTCTTAAACCCTTCTGGTGTTCTCTTAAACCCTTCTGGTGTTCTCTTAAACCCTTCTGGTGTTCTCTTAAACCCTTCTGGTGTTCTCTTAAATCTTTCTGGTGTTCTCTTAAACCTTTCTGGTGTTCTCTTAAACCCTTCTGGTGTTCTCTTAAATCCTTCTGGTGTTCTCTTAAACCCTTCTGGTGTTCTCTTAAACCCTTCTGGTGTTCTCTTAAACCCTTCTGGTGTTCTCTGCAGACAGAGCGGTCAGGACTAAACCCTTCTGGTGTTCTCTTAAACCCTTCTGGTGTTCTCTTAAATCTTTCTGGTGTTCTCTTAAACCCTTCTGGTGTTCTCTTAAACCCTTCTGGTGTTCTCTTAAACCCTTCTGGTGTTCTCTTAAACCCTTCTGGTGTTCTCTTAAATCTTTCTGGTGTTCTCTTAAACCTTTCTGGTGTTCTCTTAAACCCTTCTGGTGTTCTCTGCAGACAGAGCGGTCAGGACTAAACCCTTCTGGTGTTCTCTTAAACCCTTCTGGTGTTCTCTTAAACCTTTCTGGTATTCTCTTAAACCCTTCTGGTGTTCTCTGCAGACAGAGCGGTCAGGACTAAACCCTTCTGGTGTTCTCTTAAACCCTTCTGGTGTTCTCTGCAGACAGAGCGGTCAGGACCAAACCCTTCTGGTGTTCTCTTAAACCCTTCTGGTGTTCTCTTAAACCCTTCTGGTGTTCTCTTAAACCCTTCTGGTGTTCTCTGCAGACAGAGCGGTCAGGACTAAACCCTTCTGGTGTTCTCTTAAACCCTTCTGGTGTTCTCTGCAGACAGAGCGGTCAGGACTAAACCCTTCTGGTGTTCTCTTAAACCCTTCTGGTGTTCTCTTAAATCTTTCTGGTGTTCTCTTAAACCCTTCTGGTGTTCTCTTAAACCCTTCTGGTGTTCTCTTAAACCCTTCTGGTGTTCTCTTAAACCCTTCTGGTGTTCTCTGCAGACAGAGCGGTCTGGGCTACACCTCGTGCCTGTGTCGTATCGGAAGTGCTTTGGCTCCGGTGGTGATGCTTCTGGACGACTTCTGGCGTCCTCTGCCGCACCTGGTCTTCGCCGGGACAGGGATCCTGAGTGGAGCTCTGGTCTTTCTCCTCCCGGAGACGCTGAACGTGCGGCTGCCGGAGGACGTGCTGGACGTGGAGGAGGGAAGGTGAAGAACTCAGACCCTTCAGACTGCAGCAGCTCAAAGAACAGAATCAGAGACAGAGGGACATTTAGGGACATTTAGGGACATTTAGGGACATTTAGGGACATTTAGGGACATTTAGGGAGGTAAGAACGATAACAGGATCAGGACAGACTGAGAAGGAAAATCAGTGTTTAACAAAAGGCCATTGAGGTACATGTTAGCATTGAGGTACATGTTAGCATTGAAGTACATGTTAGCATTGAGGTACATGTTAGCATTGAGGTACATGTTAGAGCATTGAGGTACATGTTAGAGCATTGAGGTACATGTTAGCATTGAGGTACATGTTAGCATTGAAGTACATGTTAGCATTGAGGTACATGTTAGCAATGAGGTACATGTTAGAGCATTGAGGTACATGTTAGCATTGAGGTACATGTTAGCATTGAAGTACATGTTAGCATTGAGGTACATGTTAGCATTGAGGTACATGTTAGAGCATTGAGGTACATGTTAGCATTGAAGTACATGTTAGCATTGAGGTACATGTTAGCATTGAGGTACATGTTAGAGCATTGAGGTACATGTTAGCATTGAGGTACATGTTAGCATTGAAGTACATGTTAGCATTGAGGTACATGTTAGCATTGAAGTACATGTTAGCATTGAGGTACATGTTAGCATTTAGGTATATGTTAGCACTGAGGTACATTTTAGCACTAAGGGGTGCATGTTAGCATTGAGGTATATGTTATCACTGAGGTACATGTTAGCATTGAGGTACATGTTAGCATTGAGGTACATGTTAGCATTGAAGTACATGTTAGCATTGAGGTATATGTTAGCATTGAGGTAAATGTTAGCACTGAGGTATATGTTAGCACTGAGGTACATGTTAGCATTGAGGTACATGTTAGCATTGAGGTACATGTTAGCATTGAGGTACATGTTAGCATTGAAGTACATGTTAGCACTGAGGTACATGTTAGAGCATTGAGGTACATGTTAGCACTGAGGTACATGTAAGCACTGAGGTATATGTTAGCACTGAGGTAAATGTTAGCACTGAGGTATATGTTAGCACTGAGGTACATGTTAGCATTGAGGTATATGTTAGCATTGAGGTACATGTTAGCATTGAGGTACAAGTTAGCACTTAGGTACATGTTAGCACTGAGGTATATGTTAGCACTGAGGTAAATGTTAGCACTGAGGTATATGTTAGCACTGAGGTACATGTTAGCATTGAGGTATATGTTAGCACTGAGGTACATGTTAGCATTGAGGTACATGTTAGCATTGAGGTACATGTTAGCATTGAAGTACATGTTAGCACTGAGGTACATGTTAGAGCATTGAGGTACATGTTAGCACTGAGGTACATGTAAGCACTGAGGTATATGTTAGCACTGAGGTACATGTTGGCATTGAGGTATATGTTAGCATTGAGGTACATGTTGGCATTGAGGTATATGTTAGCATTGAGGTACATGTTAGCATTGAGGTATATGTTAGCATTGAGGTAAATGTTAGCACTGAGGTATATGTTAGCACTGAGGTACATGTTAGCATTGAGGTATATGTTAGCATTGAGGTACATGTTAGCGCTGAGGTACATGTTAGCACTGAGGTGGATGTTAGCATTGAGGTATATGTTAGCACTGAGGTACATGTTGGCATTGAGGTATATGTTAGCATTGAGGTAAATGTTAGCACTGAGGTATGTGTTAGCACTGAGGTACATGTTAGCATTGAGGTATATGTTAGCACTGAGGTACATGTTAGCATTGAGGTACAAGTTAGCACTTAGGTACATGTTAGCACTGAGGTATATGTTAGCACTGAGGTATATGTTAGCACTGAGGTAAATGTTAGCACTTAGGTATATGTTAGCACTGAGGTACATGTTAGCATTGAGGTATATGTTAGCACTGAGGTACATGTTAGCATTGAGCCTCAGGCTAGCATTGAGGCTCACGCTAGCATTAATGCGCACTTTAGCATTGAGGCACAAACTCCATTCCAAAGTCGAATTGCACGTCAGACGTGCAATGTTGTTGTTTGTTTTCCTCCAGTTTAGCTTTAGCGCTAATGCTAATCACACCGTTGTTCAGTGTCTCATTCCACAAACGAAGCACAAAAGCTTTTCTTAGTATTTCACATACTCATTCATAAAACAAACACATTTTTTGCATTTTTCAAGTTAAAATTCATCTAATTTCAAATATTTTCTCAGATCAGATATTTACTGCATATACTGCATATACTGCAAGTAGATATACTTCATATATCTACTTTTAAAAAATGAAAGTCAAACTGAAATGTTCTTTAAGTCGTTTGACTCTTAATTCGTCTTCACTCAAACGTAGTGTCAGTTTGAGTGTCACTTGTATTTGTGTAAAACATGACGATCTGTGGCGTCTCCATGACGATCTGCGGCGTCTCCATAACGATCTGCGGCGTCTCCATGACGATCTGCGGCGTCTCCATGACGATCTGCGGTGTCTCCATAACGATCTGTGGCGTCTCCATGACGATCTGCGGCGTCTCCATGACGATCTGCGGCGTCTCCATGACGATCTGCGGTGTCTCCATAACGATCTGTGGCGTCTCCATGACGATCTGCGGCGTCTCCATGACGATCTGCGGTGTCTCCATAACGATCTGCGGTGTCTCCATGACGATCTGCGGCGTCTCCATGACGATCTGCGGTGTCTCCATGACGATCTGCGGTCTGTGGCGTCTCCATGACGATCTGCGGTGTCTCCATAACGATCTGCGGCGTCTCCATGACGATCTGCGGCGTCTCCATGACGATCTGCGGTGTCTCCATAACGATCTGCGGTCTGTGGCGTCTCCATGACGATCTGCGGCGTCTCCATGACGATCTGCGGTGTCTCCATGACGATCTGCGGTCTGTGGCGTCTCCATGACGATCTGCGGCGTCTCCATGACGATCTGCGGCGTCTCCATGACGATCTGCGGCGTCTCCATGACGATCTGCGGCGTCTCCATGACGATCTGCGGTGTCTCCATAACGATCTGCGGCGTCTCCATGACGATCTGCGGTGTCTCCATAACGATCTGCGGTGTCTCCATGACGATCTGCGGCGTCTCCATGACGATCTGCGGTGTCTCCATAACGATCTGCGGCGTCTCCATGACGATCTGCGGCGTCTCCATGACGATCTGCGGCGTCTCCATGACGATCTGCGGCGTCTCCATGACGATCTGCGGTGTCTCCATAACGATCTGCGGTCTGTGGCGTCTCCATGACGATCTGCGGCGTCTCCATGACGATCTGCGGCGTCTCCATGACGATCTGCGGCGTCTCCATGACGATCTGCGGCGTCTCCATGACGATCTGCGGTGTCTCCATAACGATCTGCGGTCTGTGGCGTCTCCATGACGATCTGCGGCGTCTCCATGACGATCTGCGGCGTCTCCATGACGATCTGCGGCGTCTCCATGACGATCTGCGGTGTCTCCATGACGATCTGCGGTCTGTGGCGTCTCCATGACGATCTGCGGCGTCTCCATGACGATCTGCGGCGTCTCCATGACGATCTGCGGCGTCTCCATGACGATCTGCGGCGTCTCCATGACGATCTGCGGTGTCTCCATAACGATCTGCGGCGTCTCCATGACGATCTGCGGCGTCTCCATGACGATCTGCGGTGTCTCCATAACGATCTGCGGTGTCTCCATGACGATCTGCGGTGTCTCCATAACGATCTGCGGTCTGTGGCGTCTCCATGACGATCTGCGGCGTCTCCATGACGATCTGCGGCGTCTCCATGACGATCTGCGGTGTCTCCATAACGATCTGCGGCGTCTCCATGACGATCTGCGGCGTCTCCATGACGATCTGCGGTGTCTCCATAACGATCTGCGGTCTGTGGCGTCTCCATGACGATCTGCGGCGTCTCCATGACGATCTGCGGCGTCTCCATGACGATCTGCGGTGTCTCCATAACGATCTGCGGTGTCTCCATGACGATCTGCGGTGTCTCCATAACGATCTGCGGTCTGTGGCGTCTCCATGACGATCTGCGGTGTCTCCATAACGATCTGCGGTGTCTCCATGACGATCTGCGGTGTCTCCATAACGATCTGCGGTCTGTGGCGTCTCCATGACGATCTGCGGCGTCTCCATGACGATCTGCGGCGTCTCCATGACGATCTGCGGTGTCTCCATAACGATCTGCGGCGTCTCCATGACGATCTGCAGCGTCTCCATGACGATCTGCGGTGTCTCCATAACGATCTGCGGTCTGTGGCGTCTCCATGACGATCTGCGGCGTCTCCATGACGATCTGCGGCGTCTCCATGACGATCTGCGGTGTCTCCATAACGATCTGCGGTGTCTCCATGACGATCTGCGGTGTCTCCATAACGATCTGCGGTCTGTGGCGTCTCCATGACGATCTGCGGTGTCTCCATAACGATCTGCGGTGTCTCCATGACGATCTGCGGTGTCTCCATAACGATCTGCGGTCTGTGGCGTCTCCATGACGATCTGCGGCGTCTCCATGACGATCTGCGGCGTCTCCATGACGATCTGCGGTGTCTCCATAACGATCTGCGGCGTCTCCATGACGATCTGCGGCGTCTCCATGACGATCTGCGGTGTCTCCATAACGATCTGCGGTCTGTGGCGTCTCCATGACGATCTGCGGCGTCTCCATGACGATCTGCGGCGTCTCCATGACGATCTGTGCTTGTGTGTTTCAGACACCGGGCGTGGCCCTCGGCTGGAGTCCTGGAGCTGGACAAACTCAACGGCACAAACTGAAGATTTAATCTTGTCTTGAATAAAAACGTTAAAAATGAAGAGTTTTTTGAAAATATGTTTAGAAGTCAAACCCACAAGCTCCTGGTGAGAGGGCGAGGATAACCACTGTCACCATGGTGACACAGGGAGAACGTGCACCGTGAGCTCCAGGATGGTTTATGTCATATTAGAATAAACTAATATCACATCCAAAAACATCGACCACAACTCGTTATAAAATCTAAATATTAAACGAGGTCTACAGCAGGACTAAACCAGGACTAAACCAGGACTAAACCAGGACTAAAGAAGGATTAAACCAGGACTAAACCAGGTCCAAACCAGGACTAAAGAAGGACTAAACCAGGACTAAACCAGGACTAAAGCAGGACTAAACCAGGACTAAAGCAGGACTAAAGCAGGACTAAACCAGGACTAAACCAGGACTAAACCAGGACTAAAGAAGGATTAAACCAGGACTAAACCAGGTCCAAACCAGGACTAAAGAAGGACTAAACCAGGACTAAACCAGGACTAAAGCAGGACTAAACCAGGACTAAACCAGGACTAAAGCAGGACTAAACCAGGACTAAAGCAGGACTAAACCAGGACTAAAGCAGGACTAAACCAGGACTAAACCAGGACTAAAGAAGGATTAAACCAGGACTAAACCAGGTCCAAACCAGGACTAAAGAAGGACTAAACCAGGACTAAACCAGGACTAAAGCAGGACTAAAGCAGGACTAAACCAGGACTAAACCAGGACTAAAGCAGGACTAAACCAGGACTAAACCAGGACTAAACCAGGACTAAAGAAGGATTAAACCAGGACTAAAGCAGGACTAAACCAGGACTAAACCAGGACTAAAGCAGGACTAAACCAGGACTAAACCAGGACTAAAGCAGGACTAAACCAGGACTAAACCAAGACTAAACCAGGACTAAACCAGGACTAAAGCAGGACTAAGCAGGACTAAACCAGGACTAAACCAAGACTAAACCAGGACTAAAGCAGGACTAAACCAGGACTAAACCAGGACTAAACCAGGACTAAAGAAGGATTAAACCAGGTCTAAACCCGGACTAAACCCGGACTAAACCAGGTCCAAACCAGGACTAAAGCAGGACTAAACCAGGTCTAAACCAGGACTAAACCAGGACTAAAGAAGGATTAAACCAGGTTTAAACCAGGACTAAACCAGGACTAAAGAAGGACTAAACCCAGACTAAACCAGGTCCAAACCAGGACTAAAGAAGGACTAAACCAGGACTAAACCAGGACTAAAGCAGGACTAAACCAGGACTAAACCAGGACTAAAGCAGGACTAAACCAGGACTAAAGCAGGACTAAAGCAGGACTAAACCAGGACTAAACCAGGACTAAACCAGGACTAAAGAAGGATTAAACCAGGACTAAACCAGGTCCAAACCAGGACTAAAGAAGGACTAAACCAGGACTAAACCAGGACTAAAGCAGGACTAAACCAGGACTAAACCAGAACTAAAGCAGGACTAAACCAGGACTAAAGCAGGACTAAAGCAGGACTAAACCAGGACTAAAGCAGGACTAAACCAGGACTAAACCAGGACTAAAGAAGGATTAAACCAGGACTAAACCAGGTCCAAACCAGGACTAAAGAAGGACTAAACCAGGACTAAACCAGGACTGAAGCAGGACTAAACCAGGACTAAACCAGGACTAAAGCAGGACTAAACCAGGACTAAACCAGGACTAAACCAGGACTAAAGAAGGATTAAACCAGGACTAAACCAGGTCCAAACCAGGACTAAAGAAGGACTAAACCAGGACTAAACCAGGACTAAAGCAGGACTAAACCAGGACTAAACCAGGACTAAAGCAGGACTAAACCAGGACTAAAGCAGGACTAAAGCAGGACTAAACCAGGACTAAAGCAGGACTAAACCAGGACTAAACCAGGACTAAAGCAGGACTAAACCAGGACTAAACCAGGACTAAAGCAGGACTAAACCAGGACTAAACCAAGACTAAACCAGGACTAAACCAGGACTAAAGCAGGACTAAGCAGGACTAAACCAGGACTAAACCAAGACTAAACCAGGACTAAAGCAGGACTAAACCAGGACTAAACCAGGACAAAACCAGGACTAAAGAAGGATTAAACCAGGTCTAAACCCGGACTAAACCCGGACTAAACCAGGTCCAAACCAGGACTAAAGCAGGACTAAACCAGGTCTAAACCAGGACTAAACCAGGACTAAAGAAGGACTAAACCCGGACTAAACCAGGTCCAAACCAGGACTAAAGCAGGACTAAACCAGGTCTAAACCAGGACTAAACCAGGACTAAAGAAGAATTAAACCAGGACTAAACCAGGTCCAAACCAGGACTAAATAAGGACTAAACCAGGACTAAAGAAGGACTAAACTAGGACTTAAGAAGGACTAAAAATGACTAAACAAGGACTAAAGAAGGACTAAACCATGTCCAAACTGGGGACTAAAGAAGGACTAAACCATGTCCAAACCAGGACTAAAGAAGGACTAAACCAGGACTAAACAAAGACTAAAGAAGGACTAAAGTAGGACTAAACCAGGGCCAAACCAGGACTAAACCAGGACTAAAGCAGGACTAAACCAGGACTAAACCAGGACTAAAGCAGGACTAAAGCAGGACTAAACCAGGACTAAAGCAGGACTAAAGCAGGACTAAACCAGGACTAAAGCAGGACTAAACCAGGACTAAACCAGGACTAAAGCAGGACTAAACCAGGACTAAAGCAGGACTAAATCAGGACTAAACCAGGACTAAACCAGGACTAAAGCAGGACTAAACCAGGACTAAAGCAGGACTAAAGCAGGACTAAACCAGGACTAAAGCAGGACTAAAGCAGGACTAAAGCAGGACTAAAGCAGGACTAAACCAGGACTAAAGCAGGACTAAAGCAGGACTAAACCAGGACTAAATAAGGACTAAAGCAGGACTAAACCAGGACTAAACCAGGACTAAAGCAGGACTAAACCAGGACTAAAGCAGGACTAAAGCAGGACTAAACCAGGACTAAAGCAGGACTAAAGCAGGACTAAACCAGGACTAAACCAGGACTAAAGCAGGACTAAACCAGGACTAAACCAGGACTAAAGCAGGACTAAACCAGGACTAAACCAAGACTAAACCAGGACTAAACCAGGACTAAAGCAGGACTAAGCAGGACTAAGCAGGACTAAACCAGGACTAAACCAAGACTAAACCAGGACTAAAGCAGGACTAAACCAGGACTAAACCAGGACAAAACCAGGACTAAAGAAGGACTAAAGCAGGACTAAAGAAGGGTTAAACCAGGTCCAAACCCGGACTAAACCCGGACTAAACCAGGTCCAAACCAGGACTAAAGCAGGACTAAACCAGGTCTAAACCAGGACTAAACCAGGACTAAAGAAGGATTAAACCAGGTCTAAACCAGGACTAAACCAGGACTAAAGAAGGATTAAACCAGGACTAAACCAGGTCCAAACCAGGACTAAAGAAGGACTAAACCAGGACTAAAGAAGGACTAAACTAGGACTTAAGAAGGACTAAAAATGACTAAACAAGGACTAAAGAAGGACTAAACCATGTCCAAACTGGGGACTAAAGAAGGACTAAACCATGTCCAAACCAGGACTAAAGAAGGACTAAAGCAGGACTAAACCAGGACTAAACAAAGACTAAAGAAGGACTAAAGTAGGACTAAACCAGGTCCAAACCAGGACTAAACCAGGACTAAAGCAGGACTAAAGCAGGACTAAACCAGGACTAAACCAGGTCCAAACCAGAACTAAAGCAAGACTAAACCAGGTCTAAACCAGGACTAAACCAGGACTAAAGCAGGACTAAACCAGAACTAAAGCAGGACTAAACCAGGACTAAACCAGGTCCAAACCAGGACTAAAGCAGGACAAAACCAGGACTAAAGAAGGACTAAAGCAGGACTAAAGAAGGATTAAACCAGGTCCAAACCCGGACTAAAGCAGGACTTAACCAGGTCTAAACCAGGACTAAACCAGGACTAAAGAAGGATTAAACCAGGTCTAAACCAGGACTAAACCAGGACTAAAGAAGGATTAAACCAGGACTAAACCAGGTCAAAACCAGGACTAAAGAAGGACTAAAGCAGGACTAAAGAAGGATTAAACCAGGTCCAAACCCGGACTAAAGCAGGACTTAACCAGGTCTAAACCAGGACTAAACCAGGACTAAAGAAGGATTAAACCAGGTCTAAACCAGGACTAAACCAGGACTAAAGAAGGATTAAACCAGGACTAAACCAGGTCCAAACCAGGACTAAAGAAGGACTAAACCAGGACTAAAGAAGGACTAAACTAGGACTTAAGAAGGACTAAAAAGGACTAAACCAGGACTAAAGAAGGACTAAACCATGTCCAAACTGGGGACTAAAGAAGGACTAAAGCAGGACTAAACCAGGACTAAAGAAGGACTAAACCATGTCCAAACCAGGACTAAAGAAGGACTAAAGCAGGACTAAACCAGGACTAAACAAAGACTAAAGAAGGACTAAAGTAGGACTAAACCAGGTCCAAACCAGGACTAAACCAGGACTAAAGAAGGACTAAACTAGGACTTAAGAAGGACTAAAAAGGACTAAACCAGGACTAAAGAAGGACTAAACCATGTCCAAACTGGGGACTAAAGCAGGACTAAAGCAGGACTAAACCAGGACTAAACCAGGTCCAAACCAGGACTAAAGCAGGACTAAACCAGGTCTAAACCAGGACTAAACCAGGACTAAAGCAGGACTAAAGAAGGAGTAAAGCAGGACTAAAGAAAGACTAAGCAAGGACTAAACCAGGAATAAAAGCAGGACTAAAGCAGGACTAAAGAAGGACTAAACCAGGACTAAAGCAGGACTAAGCAGGACTAAACCAGGACTAAACCAGGACTAAACCAGGACTAAAGAAGGACTAAAGCAGGACTAAACCAGCTCAAAACCAGGACTAAACCAGGACTAAAGCAGGACTAAAGAAGGACTAAAGCAGGTCTAAACCAGGACTAAAGAAGGACTAAACCAGGTCTAAACCAGGACTAAAGCAGGACTAAGCAGGACTAAACCAGGACTAAACCAGGACTAAACCAGGACTAAAGAAGGACTAAAGCAGGACTAAACCAGCTCAAAACCAGGACTAAACCAGGACTAAACCAGGACTAAAGAAGGACTAAACCAGGTCTAAACCAGGACTAAAGAAGGACTAAAGCAGGACTAAAGCAGGACTAAACCAGGACTAAAGAAGGACTAAACCAGGTCTAAACCAGGACTAAAGAAGGACTAAAGCAGGACTAAAGCAGGACTAAACCAGGACTAAAGAAGGACTAAACCAGGTCTAAACCAGGTCTAAACCAGGACTAAACCAGGAATAAATTAGGACTAAACCAGGACTAAAGCAGGACTAAGCAGGACTAAACCAGGACTAAACCAGGACTAAAGAAGGACTAAAGAAGGACTAAACCATTACTAAAGAAGGACTAAACCAGGTCTAAACCAGGACTAAACCAGGACTAAACCAGGACTAAAGAAGGACTAAACCAGGACTAAAGAAGGACTAAACCAGGACTAAAGAAGGACTAAACCATGTCCAAACTGGGGACTAAAGAAGGACTAAAGCAGGACTAAACCAGGACTAAAGAAGGACTAAACCATGTCCAAACCAGGACTAAAGAAGGACTAAAGCAGGACTAAACCAGGACTAAACAAAGACTAAAGAAGGACTGAAGTAGGACTAAACCAGGTCCAAACCAGGACTAAACCAGGACTAAAGCAGGACTAAAGCAGGACTAAACCAGGACTAAACCAGGTCCAAACCAGGACTAAAGCAAGACTAAACCAGGTCTAAACCAGGACTAAACCAGGACTAAAGCAGGAATAAACCAGAACTAAAGCAGGACTAAAGCAGGACTAAACCAAGACTAAACCAGGACTAAAGCAGGACTAAACCAGGTCTAAACCAGGACTAAACCAGGACTAAAGCAGGACTAAAGAAGGAGTAAAGCAGGACTAAAGAAAGACTAAACAAGGACTAAACCAGGAATAAAAGCGGGACTAAAGAAGGACTAAACGAGGACTAAAGCAGGACTAAGCAGGACTAAACCAGGACTAAACCAGGACTAAACCAGGACTAAAGAAGGACTAAAGCAGGACTAAACCAGCTCAAAACCAGGACTAAACCAGGACTAAAGAAGGACTAAAGCAGGTCTAAACCAGGACTAAAGAAGGACTAAACCAGGTCTAAACCAGGACTAAAGCAGGACTAAGCAGGACTAAACCAGGACTAAACCAGGACTAAAGAAGGACTAAAGCAGGACTAAAGCAGGACTAAACCAGGACTAAAGAAGGACTAAACCAGGTCTAAACCAGGACTAAAGAAGGACTAAAGCAGGACTAAAGCAGGACTAAACCAGGACTAAAGAAGGACTAAACCAGCTCAAAACCAGGACTAAACCAGGACTAAAGCAGGACTAAAGAAGGACTAAAGCAGGTCTAAACCAGGACTAAAGAAGGACTAAACCAGGTCCAAACCAGGACTAAAGAAGGACTAAAGCAGGACTAAAGCAGGACTAAAGCAGGACTAAGCAGGACTAAACCAGGACTAAACCAGGACTAAAGAAGGACTAAAGAAGGACTAAACCATTACTAAAGAAGGACTAAACCAGGTCTAAACCAGGACTAAACCAGGACTAAAGAAGGACTAAACCAGGACTAAAGAAGGACTAAAGAAGGACTAAACCAGGACTAAAGAAGGACTAAACCATGTCCAAACTGGGGACTAAATAAGAACTAAAGCAGGACTAAACCAGGACTAAAGAAGGACTAAACCATGTCAAACCAGGACTAAAGAAGGACTAAAGCAGGACTAAACCAGGACTAAACAAAGACTAAAGAAGGACTAAACCATGTCCAAACCAGGACTAAACCAGGTCCAAACCAGGACTAAACCAGGACTAAAGTAGGACTAAAGCAGGACTAAACCAGGACTAAACCAGGTCCAAACCAGGACTAAAGCAAGACTAA
The DNA here is from genome assembly GCF_026437365.1 of Eucyclogobius newberryi. Classification (NCBI taxonomy): domain Eukaryota; kingdom Metazoa; phylum Chordata; class Actinopteri; order Gobiiformes; family Gobiidae; genus Eucyclogobius; species Eucyclogobius newberryi. Next base: position 41,455,366 of record NW_027316056.1, read on the forward strand.
ACCAGGTCTAAACCAGGACTAAACCAGGACTAAAGCAGGAATAAACCAGAACTAAAGCAGGACTAAAGCAGGACTAAACCAAGACTAAACCAGGACTAAAGCAGGACTAAAGCAGGACTAAAGAAGGAGTAAAGCAGGACTAAAGAAAGACTAAACAAGGACTAAACC
>NW_027316056.1:41455633-41715633 GCF_026437365.1 Eucyclogobius newberryi
GGAAAAGTCCTTTTTTGAGGTCATTAACTCTGAAGACTGAAGGAATCAGACCAGCATTGTTTGATTTTTTTGTCATACGTGTACAACAATACTACTTTTTTTTATTTTATTTTTTTTATTGATTTTGCATTTAAAAGACACCCCATAGTGCACTCAAAACATCAAAGCAAGTATAATCATAAGTTACATAAACTTATACTTATCTATATACACATATACCGGTACATGTACATGTATATACACATCAGGTGCTGTAACATTGGTACCCACCACTTGACCGAGGAACCTAGCATCCCAGACTGAGGCCCACCCCAACTGGAACCAGTGTCGAGGGCAAACGCACGGGCAAGCCAACACCGGACCCCCCCCAATTAACTTCAGGGCGGCCCCGACCCATGCCGGAGCCAGTACTGATCCAAAATGCGGAGCTCACAAGGCCGGCTTCATCCCGTGTCCAGGAATCCACTCGGATTAACTAAAATGGCGGAGGTGAAGGGCGTGCGTGACTGAGCTCCGCACCTTGGCTCGCCTAAAATGTTGTATCAAATGAACGTTTGAACAAGACTACAAGCTAAGTATGAGGCATTGAATGGACAACACTATATCCTCCTCATATTATAGCCTATTGCTGTCTGATTGGTGAAACATTACACTGCCTGTTTGCGGTGGCGTCCTCGCAATCAATGGCAGGTGAACGCACTTTGGAGTCTCTGTTCCAGGCGATACAGGAGCAAACAAGAGGTTCTTGGTCGACTACGAACCATTGAACAATCTGTGAACCATCTGGACAATTCAATGAGTAGTTTGGCCGAGCAGTTTACGGAAATCCAGCAACGCGTGAGCAAAACGGAGGATGACATCTATGACACGCAAAAACACGTCAAAGTCCTGGAGAAAACCGTAACCTTACTACAGTCGAAGATGGACTATTTGGAGAACAAAAGCAGGCAGTCTAATTTGCTAATCGTGGGAGTCCCAGAAAGATCTGAGGGAACGGACTGCACCGCTTTTGTTCAGCGCTTTATTCCGGATTTATTCGGAAAAGAAAACTTCTCGGAGACGCTGCGCGTGGAGCTGTGCCACCGAGTCAGGACCGTGAACGAGCCGAGGCTAGAAAACATCCTCGCCCGCTCATAATGAAGCTTCTCATCCATCAGGACAAAGTGAAGCTTCACCTGACAAGCACCAAAGGGGATTTAATGTTCCAACACAAGCGGATCCACGTATTCCCAGATTTCAGTGAAGCGGTTCAAGGAAAACGCAAAGCTTTTCTCTCGGTGAAAAAGAAACTCAAAACACTGGGCATAAGATACACTATGCATTTTCCAGCTATATTGTCCTTTACATATTGTCCTTTACATACAGGGGCAAGTATCAACAATTTCATTCACCTGCGGAGGCAGAACAGTGTATCGGCCTCAGACCCAGGTTAGTGAACCATCACCTATGGAACAATCACACCTACGATAATATATAAACATTAAAAAAAACTATCTACAACGTCAACTTGGTCCTATCCCTCAACTCCTGTTTGTATTAGACCATGGACGACCAGCCTTTTCCTCATGTGAACTTATAACATATTGTAAAATATATGTGTGCACAACAGAAAAGGCGTGTGTCACGATGTATACATAGAATGAGTTGCTGGGATATTGCGTCCCAGACTTCGAGCTTGGAGACGGGTGTCATGACTGAGTGACTCACCTGGATGGGTATTGGTGCCGGGGGTGGCGCATGGGTTGGACAGGATCTGATCTTTACTGGTGGCTTTGGGGTTTTCCTGATACTTGTTGGAGCTTCTATATACCTCAGAGCGGTGTGAGTGGGGCTTCTGCTGTTTAGTGTCGAGGGTTTCACTCTGCTGTCCAGGGAAGTGCTGGTCCCGGACATCGGGCCTCTTCCTGTGAGTCCAGGGAAGTGCTGGTCCCGGACATCGGGCCTCTTCCTGTGTGTCGAGGTCGGGGCTGGGATTTTCGTTCTCCACTGACACTATCAGAACAAACCTAAAGGATATTAAATACCAACTACCGTAGGCTTATTGACCATTCAGGCCTTATACTTATGCCTATACTAATAAAACAAATGGAAACGTTCTTGGACTAATACTCTTAAAATATAAAAGGTCGACAAGAGCCTCTTCTAAATGTTAGGGGATAGTTTAGCACAACAGCATGGAGTCAGTTTGTGCTGTATTTGGTGCTTGGGGGGGGGGGGAGGGAGGGAACGGGATGGGCTGGTGTAGGTGTTCACTTTTCATTTTATTTATTTTTTTCAAATTTTGTGTTTACTCTTTTTTTTAAATATATTTGGATTATTTTGACCTTTATTATTAAAGCGGCATCCAATGATCTACTGAGCAATTTGTGGCTTCTGAAAAGATGGAACAAGCTCACATGTTTTAGAATAACTTCATGGTAAATGTCAAAACAGTCATAACATGTTCTTGGAATATTAAAGGGTGCAATAACTTGACAAAAAGGAATAAAATATTAACATTTATGAAAAAGGAAAGGGAAGCCATTGGACTGCTACAAGAGAGACATTTGACAAAATCGGAGCATTTCAAACTGAAAAGAGACTGGGGCGGCCAAATATATTTTTCCTCTTATAATAGCAAAAGCAGAGGAGTTGCAATTTTGATCCACAAAAATCTTCCACTTAAAGTTGAACACATTGAATCAGATCCAGGGGGATGTTTTGTTTTAGTACACGGTTCATTATATGGCCAAACTGTGACCATCCTGAATGTCTATGCAGCTCCAAAAATTGAATTGAATATTTTTTCTAAATTGACATCATTAATTGTGGAATCTGGAAATACAAATACTATTATAGGGGGTGATTGGAATTGTTTCTTAGATGGTAATGTAGATAAACTCCCCAGCTGTAAAACCCCTTTAAACCCCAGACAGAAATTTATGCGTCAAATGCTTCAGGAAACGGGCATAATTGAGATCTGGCGTCGACAAAACCCTTGATAAGAATTTCACATTTTATTCAAGCCCTCATAAAACCTATTCACGTATTGACTATTTTCTAGTTCCACAAAACCTAATTGAAAAGATTGACAAATGTACTATCGGTTCTATTCACATCTCAGACCTGCTCCCATTTTTTTGTATATGAATATGTCCCATAACTCTTCAGGTCCATGTTCATGGAATTGTAATGGATCCATTCTATCCCACTCTGAGTTTTGCTCTATGATTCGTAAAGAAGTACATTTTTTTATACAAGAGAATGACAATGAATATACAAAACCCTTCAAACTTGTGGGAAACAACTAAGGCCTATTTAAGAGGATTAATAATTGCTTATTGCTCAGCTAAAAAGAAAAAGAAACTGAATGAACAAACTCGCCTCGAAGAGGAACTAAAACAAGCAGCGCTTGACCATAAACACAATGTTAACGAAGCAAATTGGGCTAAATTATGAAGAATAAGGACAGCTTTGAATGTCCTAATAACTCAAAATGCAGAAAAAGACTTATTTAATCAAAAACATAAAGTATATGAACAAGCTAATAGATCTGGAAAGTATCTTTCTAATCTCATTAATAACACTGTTCTCAACAAAGCAATGACCCAAATTAAAGATCCAAAGGGTAAGATCTGTTATGCAAATATGGAAATTGCAAAAGTATTTAGTGAATATTATTCTATATTGTATTCATCTACATTTTCAGGCACACAATTAAAAATGCACAATTTTTTTCAACAAATAAAGTTAACTAAAATCTCAGAGGTGGACAAACAGAGCTGTGAGAAGGACATAACTTGTGAGGAAGTTGAGAAGATGATAGACAACCTTCCATCAGGGAAGGCATGTGGGCCAGATGGTCTACCATCTGAAATTTATAAAATATTTAAAGATATTTTTGCCCCTTTATTAACTAAAATGTATATTCACTCCTTTTTGATTAAAACACTTCCTCCTTCTCTGCAACAGGCGACTATAAAAGTGATTTTAAAGGAAAATAAAGACCCCAACAACCCTGCCTCGTATCGACCCATTAGCATTCAAAATATAGACTGTAAAATATTGGCCAAACTGCTTGCAGCCAGAATTAACAATATAGTACCTAAAATTATTAATAATGACCAGACAGGATTTGTGGCAAATAGGAATTCATATACCAACATAAGGCGCCTAATTAACATATTACAATATATTAAGATGAAACAATCAGATGCTATGATAGTAACATTGGACGTGGAAAAGGCATTTGATAATATTGAATGGCCTTATTTGTTTTACACTTTAAAAGAATTCTCCTTTGGAGAAGTGTTTACTGATTGGGTAAGACTTCTGTACTCCACACCTCCTCCTCCTCCACACCTCCTCCACACCTCCTCCAAACCTCAAGCCTCAATATGTATTAACGGAGTGACATCATCTCCATTTTCAATAAGTAAAGGCAGTAAACAAGGCTGCCCTCTGTCACCATTACTTTTCGTCTTAGCAGTGGAACCTTTGGCCGAAATGATAAGAATCTCCTCATTCGTGAAAGGAATTCAAACTGAAGTCAAAACACACAAGATCTCGCTCTATGCAGATGATGTCCTTTTATTCTTAAATGATCCTATAGGCTCTGTTCCTCCACTAATCAATATTATAAACACATTTGGAGAGTTATCAGGCTATAAGGTTAACTACGAGAAATCTACTGCACTACCCTTGGGAAAGTATAATTATTCCGAACTAACTAAATATATACCCTTTAAATTATCATCTGAAGGCTTTAAATATCTTGGTCTAAATATCTCCCCCAAAATCAATGATATAGCAGAGTTAAATCTAAATCAAGCCATGACTAAAATTAAGAAAGACTTACAAAGATGGACTCCTCTTCCATTATCATTGACCGGGAGAGTTGCCGTCATTAAAATGAAAATCTTGCCAAGATTGTTATATCCAATGCAGCTTTTACCTAATCATGTTCCTGAAATATTTTTTAAGTCAATTCACCAACTAATCAGGAAATTTCTTTGGAAAGGGAAACGCCCGAGACTGAAATTAGAAAAACTACAATTACCAGTTGACAAAGGAGGCTTAGCATTACCAAACATAAAATACTACTTCTGGGCAGCCCAAATTAAATATATACTAGAATGGATTAGAAATGATACTGACTCTTCATATTTGGATCTTGAAGCGCTGGGACTAAATACAGCACTCTCAGCCGTACCATTTATTAATAATAATTCCTTGATAAAAGGGCTAAATGATAATGTTGTTGTGAAAAATACCCTCAAAACTTGGCAAAATGTGCGCAGACACTTCAGAATAGTGGAGCAATATTCATTTTTAGCACCCATTTATGATAATCCCGATTTTCCAGGATCATACACAGATGCAGGCTTTAAAATGTGGAGAGACGCCGGTATATATAAGATCCAAGACCTCTTCTCTGGTGGAAACCTAAAATCTTTTTCTCAACTTAAGTTAGAATATAATCTCCCACAGACACATTTCTATCGATATTTACAGATAAGAAGCTTTATCTTTTCGATTCCATTCTATAAAAATGGCCCTTATAATAATGAACTTGAAACTATTCTACTTAACCTGTTACCACCCACCTATTTTCGCCCTGTGCACAATGGTTGGACATACCCAAATGGCATTGCTTATTAAAAGAGGATATTACAGCCCACATGCAAGTGTGATGCATCATTAGAAAGCTTAGGCCTTCTAGTTTCTGCAGATGTGCACATGAACACTGTCAGGGCTTCAGAACCTACACTACAGAAGCCCAAACATAAACAAAACATCCTTTTTTAGTCTCGCCTGAATATTGTCAATTTGTAATGGTCCTGAGCATGACATACTTCATTGTGTGCTTATGCTGTTCACTGTACATGCTTTTTATCTTGTTGACAACAACTGTGTAAAGTTTCAGATCTCTAGAACAGGCATTTTGGTGCTGTTGACCTTTTTGTATCAAAAAGTATATTCGGAACAAGTGATCCAAATATGTGCCAACTGTGCCAAACGTTTTATTACAATTTTAGCTCCTCTATGATCATAAAACATACATTTTGATGTTTTGTAGGCCACTAATATCTATTATAACTGTTAAAAACAATGTATGTGAAAATGTGTATTTATGAGTTTACCCATGAATTTCCCATATAAAGATGAAAAAAAAAAAAGAAACGTGATGCGTAAAATCTAGTCGCAAAATGCAGAAAAATCTAGGCTCTGACAAGCCTTACGCACGAGAACAGGGAGAATTCTGTTTCAATAAGGCCTTTGTCCCGCCTACCAGGAGAAAGCTATTCTCATTGGCTAGAATAATATGTCACTCAAAGCCTGTTAGCAGAAGCTAAGGGCTAAAAACAAAGATGGACGCGCGCTTCGGAAGCGCCGAATTTTTTTCCTCCGGAGGCTGTAGCAAACAAACCCGGTGACAGAAAAATTCAAAGTCAAACAGGTCATTTGTTATGGACGGAGAAATGCGGCGGACAAGCGCATTCTCGTCCGGTGAGAAACGAAGAAAAGTTTGTTTACTTGACAATATCTCGAAATCGGATAACTTGAGGAAAAATACAAGTGGATATTGTTTTTCAACGATTCCTTACGGACAGACTGAGCAGAAGGATGAACAGAATTAAAGCCGTTTCGTCCATCATAAACAGCAAACAGACATGCGTTTGTAAAAGTTGAGACTTTCTCACAAACTATTGGCAATTGCTTCTTGGGGCATATTTTTCAATGTAAATCAATGACATATTCGTTTTGTTGAGAAAATAAGCTTTAAAATGATGTATAGCTTGCTGGTATTGACCACGGAAATAAAAGTGATGATGTAAGAGAATATTTGAGGTATAGAAAATGTTTGCCGGCGAGCAGGTGGGTGGTAACAGGCAGCTCAATTAAAAAAGAAAAGCTTGGGCTATTTGTATAAACGTATGTTTGTCAAACCCATTTTGATAAAAAGTAAAAATCTTTGGACCGATGACTTTGGAGCCCAGTTGGACGAGTCAAAATGGAAACAAGTATTATTAAATGCAAAGAAAATTACATGTTCTAATAGATCTTATGAAACCCAATACAAAATAATCCATAGGCTTCATGTGACACCAGTTATTCACAGTAAATATGATTCTACAAGCTCTCCACAGTGTGGAAAATGTAAAGCCAGTTTGGGCACATACTCTCATCTAATATAGTTTTGTCCCCAAGTTCAAAATTTTTGGCAATGTGTCCGAACAGAAATTAAACGCCTCCTACTCATAAATATTCCAGCAGATCCTTATTGTTTTGTTTTAGGACTAGACACATATTCCGAGAAGAAACATAAATATATTTTGAGAATTTTATTATTTGCAGCCCGCCTAACAATCCTACAAAGATGGCTAAACGATGAACCTCCAGATCTTCGTATGTGGAGGGAGAAGATCATGTCCTTAATGCCACTGGAGAGGCTCTCACATGTCCTGAAAGGCTCTGTAGGACCCTTCGTTAAAAACTGGTCCCCACTAGGCTCCTTTTTTGGAGAGGAATGGAATATGGTGATTACCATGGGCTTTTCAGATTAACAAAAACGATCACTAAATTTACGGGATAAACTTACTAATCATTAAAGTAGATATGCTATAACTTTATAAATTGAAGGGATCATGGTGAGCAGATATTACTGTAGATATGGAACTCAAGGTAAAGAACATAATTGGTGCCGCTCCAAAACCTCTTATAGATGTAAAATACAGTACTTACTATTATTATTTGTATTTATTTATTATTTATTATTATGATGATTATGATTGTATTTTATTATTTTTATTATTATTTTGAATTATTATTATTATTATATATATATTTTTTCCCCCCCTTTCTCCTCTCCTCTCTTTTTAGGGGGTGTGTAAGGGTGTAAGGGTGTAGAGGTGTAGGTGCGTAGGTATGTATGTGTGTATGTGTATATGTATAGTGCGGTGCTGGAGTCCCAGCTTCGGCTTGGCGCCGGGTAAGAGGCTTGATCCCAATTTCCGTGCCTTCTCTTGGACGGTCGAGTGGATTCCTGAACAATACTACTTTTAACTGTAAGCAGAGGAATTTAACTCTGTGTGGTGAGATATTCCAACAGTAAGTGGTTATTAAAGCCAGCAGCGTTATGAGCAACAAACAAATAACCGCGATTTGTTACATCTAAAGTGTTTCACAAGATCACAAATATTGTCTGAAGTGTTAAAATTGAATAAACAAATGCCATGACGTTCAGTCAGCTCATGTATCTTAAAGATAAACATGTGGTAAAGCTTACATAAGACTTTTTTTTCGAGACACATATTCATGATGGAAACAACCCATAAACTCAAAGGTGTTTGATGATGATAAATCAAAGCCATTTTCCAAGTTGATGCTCACCGCCCCAGAGTGCATGTTGAATGACATGGTTTTCAGAATATGCTACATAATCCAACAACTTCATTGATTAATTCAAGAAACATTTATTCAGTCAAATATAATACCAGTCATAAGTCAGTGCCAAAGTATAATTGGTGGAAAAGTCCTTTTTTGAGGTCATTAACTCTGAAGACTGAAGGAATCAGACCAACATTGTTTGATTTTTCTGTCATACATGTACAACCCTCTTACCTTTAACTGTAAGCAGAGGGATTAAAATCTCTGGAGAGATATTCCGATAGTAAGTAGTTATCAAATCCAGCGGCATTATAAGCACTAAACTTATATTCGCCATTACGTATTAAGCTTTTCACAAGATCACAAATTCAGTCCTCAGTGTTAAAAAACTGAGGTCATTGTGCTTGGCCCTAAGCATCTACGAGACGGTCTATCTGAGCGGATAGTCACACTGGACAATGTTAGTGTAGCCTCTTGTTCTACTGTAAGAAATCTTGGAGTCTTATTTGACCAGGAGCTCTCATTTAAAGCTCATATAAATCAAGCTTGTAAAACAGCCTATTTCCATTTGCGCAACAAGAGCCAAAATCTGAAGAATCCAGCCTAAAAGCGATGCTGAAAAACTTATCCATGCATTTGTAACGACTAGATTAGACTGTAACTCCTGCTCACAGCAGGTCCTAAAAGCTCCATAAAAAAATTTCAACTGGTTCAAAATGCAGCAGCAAGATTACTAACAGGAACAAAAAGAAGAGAGCACATTACGCCAGTGCTGGAGTCTCTTCACTGGCTCCTGTCGAGTCTAGAATCAAATTTAAAATTCTACTCTTGACCTACAAAGCCATAAATGACATGGCCCCATCCTACCTCAAAGATGCTATAGAACCATATCATCCAAACAGAGCTCTTCGCTCTCAGAATGCCGGCCTTCTGGTGGTGCCAAGAGTCTCTAAAAGTACTGTAGGAGGTAGAGCGTTTAGCTACCAAGCTCCTGTGTTATGAATCAGCTCCCGACCCATGTTAAATATGCTGACACAGTCTCTTCATTTAAGTCCAGGCTTAAAACGTTCCTCTTCGAAATCGCTTATGGTCAGACTAGTTAGGAACAGAAACATAAACCCACAGCTTTAGCTACGCTGCCCTAGGAGTAACTATGCTGGGGGAAGTATGACAGCTTGAGCACTATCCTCTTCTTCTGACTACTTATGCTATCAAACAATATTTATTTTTTGATTCCACTTGCAAACTGTTCACCGCCTTCTTTTTCTTTCTCTCACTCCTGAGGACCTGTGGACACAGATGTCCCTCTCCTGGTGAAGTGGTCCCTGCCCTGTGTGGACGGTCCCTCATCTGCCTGAGGAGTGGGTCCAGCTCGCCTCCGACGGTCCCTCATCTGCCTGAAGAGTGGCTCCAGCTCGCCTCCCACGGTCCCTCATCTGCCTGAGGAGTGGGTCCAGTTCGCCTCAGACGGTCCCTCATCTGCCTGAAGAGTGGGTCCAGCTCGACTCCGACGGTCCCTCATCAGCCTGAAGAGTGGCTCCAGTTCGCCTCCGACGGTCCCTCATCTGCCTGAAGAGTGGGTCCAGTTCGCCTCAGTCGGTCCCTCATCTGCCTGAAGAGTGGGTCCAGCTCCAGTCTCCCTCGTGTCCGTCTGTCCGTCTGTGAGAGTCGGATCTCTCCTTCACTGGAACTCCTCCAGGTTTCTACACTTTTTTCCCAAAGAGGTTTTTTTTGTAGTTTTTCCTGGCCGAGAAGGAGAGTCTAAGGACAGAGGACCCTGGGACATCGTCCCTCGCCACCACAGACATTGTCTGACTCCCTCGCCACCACAGACATTGTCTGACTTCATCTCCACCACAGACATTGTTGATTCATTTCTCCCTGTGGCCCTCAGAGGCAACTGTTGTTGTGATTTTGGGCCTTACAAAAATAAATTGATTTGATTTGATTTGATTTCAAATTGAATACATAAATCCATGATGATTGTTGAGCTCATGGACCCTAACCATATACTTGTGGAAAAGCTAATATAAGACTTTTTCCAGACAACATTTTTTTTACCTTTGTGGTGGGATAATGCATGTCCATGAAGGATACAACCCATAAACTCATATCAAGTGTTTGATGATGAATAAAAGCCATTTTCCAAGTTGATGCTCACCGCCCCAGAGTGCATGTTGAATGACATGGTTTTCAGAATATGCTACATAATCCAACAACTTCATTGATTAATTCAAGAAACATATATTCTGTCTAATATAATACCAGTCGTAAGTCAGTGCTAAAGTATAATTGGTGGAAAAGTCCTTTTTTCAGGTCATTAACTCTGAAGACTGAAGGAATCAGACCAGCATTGTTGGATTTTTTGTCATACGTGTACAACAATACTACTTTTAACTGTAAGCAGAGGAATTTAACTCTGTATGGTAAGATATTCCATAACTAAGTGGTTATCAAAGCCAGCGGCGTTATGAGCAACAAACAAATAACCGCAATTTGTTACATCTAAAGTGTTTCACAAGATCACAAATATTGTCTTAAATGTTAAAAATTGAATAAACAAATGCCATGACGTTCAGTCAGCTTATGTATCTTAAAGATAAACTAGTGGTGAAGCTTACATAAGACTTTTTTTCGAGACACAATTTTTTTACCCTTTGTGGTGGGATAAAGCATATTAATGATGGAAACAACCCATAAACTCATAAGTGTTTGATGATGATAAATCAAAGCCATTTTCCAAGTTGATGCTCACCGCCCCAGAGTGCATGTTGAATGACATGGTTTTCAGAATATGCTACATAATCCAACAACTTCATTAATTAATTCAAGAAACATTTATTCCGTCTATTATAATACCAGTCGTAAGTCAGTGCTAAAGTATAGTTGGTGGAAAAGTCCTTTTTTGAGGTCATTAACTCTGAAGACTGAAGGAATCAGACCAGCATTGTTTGATTTTTTTGTCATACATGTACAACCCTATTACCTTTAACTGTAAGCGGAGGGATTAAAATCACTGGAGAGATATTCCGATAGTAATTAGTTATCAAATCTAGCAGCGTTATGAGCACTAAACCTATATTCGCCATTACGTATTTAGCTTTTCACAAGATCACAAATTCAGTCTTCAGTGTTAAAATTGAATACATAAATCCATGATGATTGTTGAGCTCATGGATCCTAACCATGTACTTGTGGAAAAGCTAACATAAGACTTTTTCCAGACAACATTTTTTGACCTTTGTGGTGGGATAATGCATGTCCATGAAAGATACAACCCATAAACTCATATCAAGTGTTTGATGATGAATAAAAGCCAATTTCCAAGTTGATGCTCACCGCCCCAGAGTGCATGTTGAAAGACATGGTTTTCAGAATATGCTACATAATCCAACAACTTCATTGATTCATTCAAGAAACATATATTCTGTCTAATATAATACCAGTCGTAAGTCAGTGCTAAAGAATAATTGGTGGAAAAGTCCTTTTTTCAGGTCATTAACTCTGAAGACTGAAGGAATCAGACCAGCATTGTTTGATTTTTTTGTCATACGTGTACAACAATACTACCTTTAACTGTAAGCAGAGGAATTTAACTCTGTGTGGTGAGATATTCCAACAGTAAGTGGTTACCAAAGCCATCAGCGTTATGAGCAATAAACATATAATCGCGATTTGTTACATCTAAAGTGTTTCACAAGATCACAAATATCGTCTTAAGTGTTAAAATTGAATAAACATCTGGCATGACGTTCAGTCAGCTCATGTATCTTAAAGATAAACTTGTGGTAAAGCTTACATAAGACTTTTTTTTTCGAGACACATATTCATGATGGAAACAACCCATAAACTCAAAAGTGTTTGATGATAAATCAAAGCCAATTTCCAAGTTGATGCTCACCGCCCCAGAGTGCATGTTGAATGACATGGTTTTCAGAATATGCTACATAATCCAACAACTTCATTGATTAATTCAAGAAACAAATATTCTGTCTTATATAATACCAGTCGTAAGTCAGTGCTAAAGAATAATAGGTGAAAAAGTCCTTTTTTGAGGTCATTAACTCTGAAGACTGAAGGAATCAGACCAGCATTGTTTGATTTTTTGTCATACGTGTACAAGAATACTACCTTTAACTGTAAGCAGAGGAATTTAACTCTGTGTGGTGATATTTTCCAACAGTAAGTGGTTATCAAAGCCAGTACCGTTATGAGCAACAAACAATTAACCGTGATTTGTTACATCTAAAGTGTTTCACAAGATCACAAATATCGTCTTAAGTGTTAAAAATTGAATAAACAAATGCCATGACGTTCAGTCAGCTCATGTATCTTAAATATAAACTTGTGGTAAAGCTTACATAAGACTTTTTTTTCGAGACACATATTCATGATGAAAACAACCCATAAACTCATAAGTGTTTGATGATGAATAAAAGCCATTTTCCAAGTTGATGCTCACCGCCCCAGAGTGCATGTTGAATGACATGGTTTTCAGAATATGCTACATAATCCAACAACTTCATTGATTAATTCAAGAAACATTTATTCAGTCTAATATAGTAAGTGGTTATTAAAGCCAGCAGTGTTATGAGCAACAAACAAATAACCGCGATTTGTTACATCCAAAGTGTTTCATAAGATCACAATTATCGTCTTAAGTGTTAAAATTGAATAAACAAATGCCATGACGTTCAGTCAGCTCATGTATCTTAAAGATAAACTTGTGGTAAAGCTTACATAAGACTTTTTTTTCGAGACACATATTCATGATGGAAACAACCCAGAAACTTATAAGTGTTTGATGATAAATCAAAGCCATTTTCCAAGTTGATGCTCACCGCCCCAGAGTGCATGTTGAATGACATGGTTTTCAGAATATGCTACATAATCCAACAACTTCATTAATTAATTCAAGAAACATTTATTCCGTCTATTATAATACCAGTCGTAAGTCAATGCTAAAGTATAATTGGTGGAAAAGTCCTTTTTTGAGGTCATTAACTCTGAAGACTGAAGGAATCAGACCAGCATTTTTTTATTTTTTGTCATACGTGTACAACAATACTACCTTTAACAGTAAGCAGAGGAATTTAACTCTGTGTGGTGAGATATTCCAACAGTAAGTGGTTATCAAAGCCAGCAGCGTTATGAGCAATAAACATATAATCGCGATTTGTTACGTCTAAAGTGTTTCACAAGATCACAAATATCGTCTTAAGTGTTAAAATTGAATAAACATCTGGCATGACGTTCAGTCAGCTCATGTATCTTGAAGATAAACTTGTGGTAAAGGTTACAAAAGATTTTTTTTTTTGAGACACAATTTTTTTCACCTTTGTGGTGGGATAATGCATATTCATGATGGAAACAACCCATAAACTCATAAGTGTTTGATGATGATAAATCAAAGCCATTTTCCAAGTTGATGCTCACCGCCCCAGAGTGCATGTTGAATGACATGGTTTTCAGAATATGCTACATGATCCAACAACTTCATTGATTAATTCAAGAAACATTTATTCAGTCTAATATAATACCAGTCATAAGTCAGTGCTAAAGTATAGTTGGTGGAAAAGTCCTTTTTTGAGGTCATTACCTCTGAAGACTGAAGGAATCAGACCAGCATTGTTTGATTTTTTTGTCATACATGTACAACCCTATTACCTTTAACTGTAAGCGGAGGGATTAAAATCACTGGAGAGATATTCCGATAGTAATTAGTTATCAAATCTAGCAGCGTTATGAGCACTAAACCTATATTCGCCATTACGTATTTAGCTTTTCACAAGATCACAAATTCAGTCTTCAGTGTTAAAATTGAATACATAAATCCATGATGATTGTTGAGCTCATGGATCCTAACCATGTACTTGTGGAAAAGCTAACATAAGACTTTTTCCAGACAACATTTTTTGACCTTTGTGGTGGGATAATGCATGTCCATGAAGGATACAACCCATAAACTCATATCAAGTGTTTGATGATGAATAAAAGCCAATTTCCAAGTTGATGCTCACCGCCCCAGAGTGCATGTTGAAAGACATGGTTTTCAGAATATGCTACATAATCCAACAACTTCATTGATTCATTCAAGAAACATATATTCTGTCTAATATAATACCAGTCGTAAGTCAGTGCTAAAGAATAATTGGTGGAAAAGTCCTTTTTTCAGGTCATTAACTCTGAAGACTGAAGGAATCAGACCAGCATTGTTTGATTTTTTTGTCATACGTGTACAACAATACTACCTTTAACTGTAAGCAGAGGAATTTAACTCTGTGTGGTGAGATATTCCAACAGTAAGTGGTTACCAAAGCCATCAGCGTTATGAGCAATAAACATATAATCGCGATTTGTTACATCTAAAGTGTTTCACAAGATCACAAATATCGTCTTAAGTGTTAAAATTGAATAAACATCTGGCATGACGTTCAGTCAGCTCATGTATCTTAAAGATAAACTTGTGGTAAAGCTTACATAAGACTTTTTTTTTCGAGACACATATTCATGATGGAAACAACCCATAAACTCAAAAGTGTTTGATGATAAATCAAAGCCAATTTCCAAGTTGATGCTCACCGCCCCAGAGTGCATGTTGAATGACATGGTTTTCAGAATATGCTACATAATCCAACAACTTCATTGATTAATTCAAGAAACATTTATTCAGTCTAATATAATACCAGTCAGTGCTAAAGTATAATTGGTGGAAAAGTCCTTTTTTGAGGTCATTAACTCTGAAAACTGAAGGAATAAGACCAACATTGTTCGATTTTTTTTTTCATACATGTACCACCCTGTTACGCCCGGATAGCAACCTCAGCGGCATTGACGAGGACAGAGCAGAGCTGAGACGGTTTAGATGATGCAGATCCACGCGCATTTATTTTACAGTGATTTACAAACAAGGAACGGGTTTAAAATACAGCAACATGTTCACACAGCAGCAAGACACAAGCAACTGCCGCCAGGCGCCTTTTATAGGCCACTGGGTTAACTGGACCCTCCTACTCCGAGGACCAGGTAAGTTTCAATCTTCCTAAAACCGCACAGATAAAAGCTAACTGTAGAAAAACAGTGTCACTATACATACTTCAATTAAATACAAAATATATTCTTTATTTAATTTACTGTGCACAATTTCAATCTCAACATATATTCTAAAACAGTCAATTCCCTAAAACACCCCTCCTATTTTCCCCCAATGTTCTGCCCCGGAACCTACTTAAGGTGCTCCGTCTCCCTGGGGACTCTTTTGTCTGGCGCACCTAAAATGGCTGACACATCAGGTAAGGTATAATTTAATTTTGATTAACCAACAGTTACATTCTCTTTTCTGTTGCAGGTCAACTTACACCACAACCTTCTCAATAAATCCTTTTAAACATCTACTTGTTTCCTTGTACTCTTCCTAAGCCTATGTAATGGTACATACAGCTACATTACATTTCTTCCCCCCTCTTTTACGGATAAAGTACATCTACTCTTCAAACACTCTGGACAGTGAGTCAGCAACTATGTTTGACTTGCCAGGTTTGTAGAAAACAGAGAAGTTGAATGGTTGCAAAGCCAGGTACCAACCAGCAATTCTCGTATTCGAGTCCTTCATTTTGTGGAGCCACTGGAGAGCACGATGATCCGTTTCCAAACTGAAATGTCGGCCCAACAGGTAGTATCTCAGCGACTCAATCGCCCACTTCATGGCCAAGCACTCCTTTTCCACGGTCGAATATCTGGTCTCTCTGTCCAACAGCTTCCTGCTCAGAAACACAACTGGTCTCCTCTCTCCATCCACCTCCTGCAACAGAACTCCACCTAGGCCCACTCCTGATGCATCAGTTTGTAAGATAAAGGATTTGTCAAAATCCGGAGTTTGCAGAACGGTGCATTTGTCCAGGGCTTCCTTGAGGTCCCTAAAAGCACACTCACATTGGTCAGTCCATTTTACCTTTCTTGGTGCTGCCGATTTGGTGAGGTCATTTAGAACAGCTGAGCGGTCTGCAAAGTGGGGAATGAATTTCCTGTACCAGCCGACCAGACCTAGGAAACTTTTCACCTTCTTCTTAGTGGCTGGAATGGGGAAGGAATAGATGGCCTCCATTTTCCCCACCTGGGGCCTAAGTTTGCCATGTCCAATGACAAAACCCAGGTACTCCACCTCTCTCTGAGCCAGACAGCATTTCTTAGGGTTGATAGTTAAGCCAGCGGATTTTATGCATAGCAGGACTTGTTCCAGATGAGCCATGTGTTCTTCCCAGGTTTGGCTGTAGATAACCACATCATCCAAGTATGCAGCTGAAAACTCTGAAACATCTCTCAGAACATAGTCCATTAGTCTTTGAAACGTAGCTGGTGCACCCTGCAGTCCAAAAGGCATCACTCGAAATTGGTACATACCAAACGGAGTTTTAAATCCTGTCAGTTCTTTGACTTCTGGAGCCAATGCCACCTGCCAATAGCCTTTGCTCAGGTCTAAGGTGGAAATGAACTTTGCCTGCCCCACTCGCTCCATCAGCTCGTCAATTCTAGGCATTGGGTAAAGATCACACAATGAAACAGAATTTAAGTAGCGAAAATCAATGCAAAATCTTAGAGAGCCGTCCTTTTTGGGCACCAGAACCACTGGACTGCACCATTCACTATTTGAAACTTCAATTATGCCTAGTTCCAGCATCAATTTTATTTCCTTTTTCAATGTTTGCACCAACCGCTCTGGAATTCTGTAGCTCTTTCGACATGGAGGAGCCTCTCTCTTTAGCCGGATGTTGTGCTGGACTAGGTCTGTGTAACCAGGAGAGTCTTTGAACAGTTCTGGGTCAATGAGAGGAGTCACTTGTTCCTGCTGGGAGACAGACAAATGTGACATCTCTATGCCTGCTGATTCAACCAGACTTCCAGGCATAAACTTCTCTGGTATTTCTTCATCCTGCACCCCACAAATCAGCAGCTGAGGGACAGATTCCTGGCGAGACTGAAACTCTTTTAACAAGTTCACATGAAACGTTTGGTGTTTTTTTTTTCTGTCAGGCATAAATAGTTCATATGTGACCTTACCCACTCTTCTGCTGATTTCATAGGGACCATGCCATTTGGAGAGGAGTTTACTGTCGGAGGTGGGGAGTAGAAGTAGCACCTTCTGGCCAGCTTCAAAGCTTCTTTCTCTAGCTTTGCGGTCATACCAGGTCTTCTGATTTTGTTGAGAAGTCTTCATAGTCTCTTGTGCCAATGCAGACATATCTTCCAGACGTTGCCTCATTTTTATCACGTAAGCCACCACGTTCTCTTCTGAGGGGGTTGGGTTCTCCCAGTAGTCCTTGAGGAGGTCCAGTGGCCCCCTTACTTGACGTCCATAGAGCAACTCGAATGGTGAGAACCCCGTTGAAGCCTGTGGCACTTCACGATATGCAAACAGCAGATACGGCAACCATTGGTCCCAGTCCGCTCCTGTGTGAGAGACAAACTTGCGCAGCATATTTTTTAATGTTTGGTTGTACCGCTCAACTAGCCCGTCCGTCTGGGGGTGGTATGGGGTGGTCCTAATACCCTTAATCCCAAGGAGCTTATAAACCTGCTGTAATAATTTAGACATAAAGTTTGTCCCACAGTCCGTCAAAACCTCTTTTGGTATTCCCACCCTGGAAAAGTGCTGTAACAAACAATTAGCAACATTTCTGGCTTTAATTGTTTTTAAAGGGAAAGCCTCCGGATACCGAGTTGCATAATCACAGATTACTAAAATGAACTTGTTCCCTGTACTGCTGCGTTCTAAGGGCCCAACAATGTCCATTCCTATTCTTTCAAATGGAGTTTCAATGATAGGTAGAGGCTGCAACATAGCTCTAGGGGCTTTGCGGGATGAAGCAAGTTGACATATTTCACATGAATTACAGAATTTTGACAGGTCACTGTATATGCCCGGCCAAACAAATCTGCTTGTAATTCTGCATAAAGTTTTTTGGAACGCCATGTGTCCCGCCCATGGTACTGAATGTCCGAGCTCCATAATTTGGAATCTGAATGGTTTTGGTACTGCTAAGGCTTGCACATTACCTTTGCATTGATATAAAATGCCCGCTTTAATGATGTATGTTGCCTCCTCTACACACCCTGGGCTGCCCTGTTTCACCCCTTCAATTTCTGACACTTTTTGAAACCAAGGTTTTAGGGTTGCATCCTCTTTTTGCAGAGTGGATACATCAGGTGGAAGTTCCAGCTCTATGTGATGAGAGGGTTTGACTGGAATTTCTGTGAGTTTGCTAGCAGTTACTTTGAACTTTTCACGCCTTTTTTGTGCCTTGGATTTAACAGGTTTTCCCCCCACAGGCTCAAAGTCTTCCCCCCAGAATGGTAACTCTTGTAAGGACTCTTTTGCACTCTGAGCCCTTGTAGTAACCATATTAAAAGTTTTAGATGACTTTGCTTTTTCTGGTAAATTCTCAGGTATTTTTAGGTTCTCAGGGACAGATTCTGATTCTTGCACCAAGTCCAGCAAGATTGGAACATCATTACCAAGAATCACATCAAAGGGTAGGTTTGGAGCTAAAGCTACTGGCATCAGAAAAGTCTGACCTCCAACTGTCAAGTAGACTTCTGCTGTAGGATACTGGTGTTCATCTCCATGAATGCAGCTAATGCTAGTTTTATCCTCACTCCATTTCTCCCTTGACACCAGACTGGACAAAACCACGGACTGAAACCCACCCGTATCTAACAGAGCTGTAGTACGGTAACCATTTATCAGTACTGGGGAGGTATGTGCTTTCTGGGTTATTACAAAACGGCCGGGCAAAACAGGTCTAGGCACTGCACAGTAAAGAGATGGCTTTGATTCATTGGCTAGAGGGCAAGAGTACTGGGTATGACCTAGCCCATTACACACGTAACACCTGACTTCTCTATCGGACCTATGTACATAGTTACCAGGGTGTGCCCTTTGAATATTGCTGGATGTAAAGTGTCTAGGTCTTGACAAAGCCCTGTTCTGACCAAAAGCCCTTTCACCCCCATTGGACTTACTTTGGGCTTGAGCTCTGTGTCCATATTCTCGGTCTTTGCTTCTCTGCGCCTGGTTAGAGTTGTGGCCATAGGTGGTGTTGAATCCCTTCCTTGCTGCTTGGAAAACCTCTGCTAGCTCTGCTGCTTGTTCTGCAGTCTTTGGGTCCCGTTCGCGGATCCAAACTTGGAGCTCTGGGTGAACCATTTGCAGGAACTGCTCCAAAATTAATGTCTCTGTAATCTCCTGTTTTGTATTTTTTTCTGGTTTGACCCATTTTAAGAACAGGTCCTTCAGTCGCACATACAGTTCCTTTGGGGTTTCATCCGGGAGGATCTCTGTAGATCGGAATCTTTTACGATAAGTCTCTGATGTGATTTCATATTTTGACAATATTGCAGCTTTCACTTTTGCATAATTTTCAGCATCAGTAATGTCCATTTGTACATATGCACTGCGAGCCTTGCCTGTGAGAAGAGCCACTAGGCGGAGAGCCCACTCATCTCTTGGCCATCTGCAGACTTGAGCCATTCTCTCAAAAGTGGTGAGGAAATGTTCAATGTCATCGTCTGGAGACAGAGGCAACAGCTTTGGCTCTCTGTGGATCACCATCTCTCTGTAAAATCGGTTCTGCTCACAGTGACTGGGGCCTTCATCTTCATCAACAGTCTCATCTGTAGAGGGAGCCATTTCCCGCTCCTGGTCTCGTCTTTGGCTGACGCAAGTCACCAAAGACTGCATTTCTCTCATTTGGTGCTGTAGGTTTTTCCATTTTGTTTCTTGTTGTGCTGCTTCTCTTTCAAGACGCTGATCTCTGGCTGCCTGCGACTGTGCGAGTGTCCTTACCAGCGCAGTCAACTCTTCAAACTTGTCCACAGGGTTACAAGTTGCTTCAGTCCCCTGGTCAGCAGCTTCACTTGTCCCCACATCTGGATCATTGTGTTGATCAATCTGCACTCTTCTTCTTGTACTCATCTTCAGTTACTCTGCTGCCTGGGCCCCAGCTTCTGACACCAATTGTTACGCCCGGATAGCAACCTCAGCGGCATTGACGAGGACAGAGCAGAGCTGAGACGGTTTAGATGATGCAGATCCACGCGCATTTATTTTACAGTGATTTACAAACAAGGAACGGGTTTAAAATACAGCAACATGTTCACACAGCAGCAAGACACAAGCAACTGCCGCCAGGCGCCTTTTATAGGCCACTGGGTTAACTGGACCCTCCTACTCCGAGGACCAGGTAAGTTTCAATCTTCCTAAAACCGCACAGATAAAAGCTAACTGTAGAAAAACAGTGTCACTATACATACTTCAATTAAATACAAAATATATTCTTTATTTAATTTACTGTGCACAATTTCAATCTCAACATATATTCTAAAACAGTCAATTCCCTAAAACACCCCTCCTATTTTCCCCCAATGTTCTGCCCCGGAACCTACTTAAGGTGCTCCGTCTCCCTGGGGACTCTTTTGTCTGGCGCACCTAAAATGGCTGACACATCAGGTAAGGTATAATTTAATTTTGATTAACCAACAGTTACATTCTCTTTTCTGTTGCAGGTCAACTTACACCACAACCTTCTCAATAAATCCTTTTAAACATCTACTTGTTTCCTTGTACTCTTCCTAAGCCTATGTAATGGTACATACAGCTACATTACACACCCTATTACCTTTAACTGTAAGCGGAGGGATTAAAATCACTGGAGAGATATTCCGATAGTAATTAGTTATCAAATCTAGCAGCGTTATGAGCACTAAACCTATATTCGCCATTACGTATTTAGCTTTTCACAAGATCACAAATTCAGTCTTCAGTGTTAAAATTTAATACATAAATCCATGATGATTGTTGAGCTCATGGATCCTAACCATGTACTTGTGGAAAAGCTAACATAAGACTTTTTCCAGACAACATTTTTTGACCTTTGTGGTGGGATAATGCATGTCAAAAAAGGAAACAACCCATAAACTCATATCAAGTGTTTGATGATGAATAAAAGCCAATTTCCAAGTTGATGCTCACCGCCCCAGAGTGCATGTTGAATGACATGGTTTTCAGAATATGCTACATAATCCAACAACTTCATTGATTAGTTCAAGAAACATTTATTCTGTCTAATATAATACCAGTCGTAAGTCAGTGCTAAAGAATAATTGGTGGAAAAGTCCTTTTTTGAGGTCATTAACTCTGAAGACTGAAGGAATCAGACCAGCATTGTTTGATTTTTTCTCATACGTGTACAACAATACTACCTTTAACTGTAAGCAGAAGAATTTAACTCTGTGTGGTGATATTTTCCAACAGTAAGTGGTTATCAAAGCTAGCGGCGTTATGAGCAATAAACATATAATCGCGATTTGTTACATCTAAAGTGTTTCACAAGATCACAAATATCGTCTTAAGTGTTAAAATTGAATAATCATCTGCCATGACGTTCAGTCAGCTCATGTATCTTAAAGATAAACTTGTGGTAAAGCTTACATAAGACTTTTTTTCGAGACACAATTTTTTTCACCTTTGTGGTGGGATAATGCATATTAATGATGGAAACAACCCATAAACTCATAAGTGTTTGATGATGATAAATCAAAGCCATTTTCCAAGTTGATGCTCACCGCCCCAGAGTGCATGTTGAATGACATGGTTTTCAGAATATGCTACATAATCCAACAACTTCATTGATTAATTCAAGAAACATTTATTCTGTCTAATATAATACCAGTCGTAAGTCAGTGTTAAAGTATAATTGGTGGAAAAGTCCTTTTTTGAGGTCTTTAACTCTGAAGACTGAAGGAATCAGACCAGCATTGTTTGATTTTTTGTCATACATGTACAACAATACTACCTTTAACTGTAAGCAGAGGAATTTAACTCTGTGTGGTGAGATATTCCAACAGTAAGTGGTTATCAAAGCCAACAGCGTTATGAGCAATAAACATATAATTGCGATTTGTTACATCTAAAGTGTTTCACAAGATCACAAATATCGTCTTAAGTGTAAAAATTGAATAAACATCTGCCATGACGTTCAGTCAGCTCATGTATCTTAAAGATAAACTTGTGGTAAAGCTTACATAAGACTTTTTTTTCGAGACACATATTCATGATGGAAACAACCCATAAACTGTACGTCAGTGCTAAAGTATAATTGGTGGAAAAATCCTTTTTTGAGGTCATTAAAGGTGAAACAATCGGACCAGCATTGTTAGATTTTTGTTTTGTTTTACATGTACAGCAATACTACCGTTAACTGTAAGCAGAGGAATTAACTCTGTGTAGTGAGATATTCCAACAGTAAGTGGTTATCAAAGCCAGCGGCGTTCTGAGCAATGAACATATAATCGCGATTTGTAACATCTAAAGTGTTTCACAAGATCACAAATACCGTCTTAAGTGTTAAAATTTAATAAATAAATGCCATGATGTTCAGTCAGCTCCATTCATCCATCAATTTTCTGACGTTTTATCCGGGGCCGGGTCGCGGGGGCAGCAGTCTGAGCAGGGACTCCCAGACTTCCTTCTCCCCAGACACTTCCTCCAACTCCTCCGGGGGGATCCCGAGGCGTTCCCAGGCCAGCCGAGAGACATAGTCTCTCCAGCGTGTCCTGGGTCTTCCCCGGGGTCTCTTCCCGGTGGGACATGTCTGAAACACTTCCCGAGGGAGGCGCCCAGGAGGCATCCGGAACAGATGCCCGAGCCACCTCAGCTGACTCCTCTCGAGGTGGAGGAGCAGCGGCTATGCTCCGAGATCCTCTTGTGTGAATGAGCTCCTCGGCCCATCTCTAAGGGAGCGCCCAGCCACCCGGCGGAGGAAACTCTTGTATCTGCAATCTTGTCCTTTCGGTCATTACCCAAAGCTCATGGTGAGGGTTGGAGCGTAGATTGACTGGTAAATTGAGAGCTTTGTCTTTGGACTCAGCTCCTTCTTTACCACAACAGTCGATGCAGCGGCTGCAGTGCACCGATCCAACTGTCAATCTCCCGTTCCATCCTTCACTCAATCTTGAACAAGACCCCGAGATACTTGAACTCCTCCACTTGGGTCAAGGACTCCTCACCCACCCGGAGAGGGCAAGCAACTTTTTTCCGATTGAGAACCATAACCTGGGATTTGGAGGTGCTGATTCTCATTCCAGCCGCTTCACACAACCGAGTGATGTCCTGATGGAGCCATCAGGACAACATCGTCTACAAACAGCAGAGATGAGATCCTGTGGTCCCCAAGCCGGACACCCTGGTGACAAAGGGCAGCCCTGGCAGAGTCCAACATGCACTGGGAACAGGTCTGACTTACTGCCAGCAATGCGAACACAGCTCCTGCTCCGGTCATACAGGGACCGGAATATTTTGTATTTATTTTACTTATATGACCATAGCTTCTCAAGTAGGAGCCAGCGTAACCTTGGATCAAATCGGGAAGAAGAAAATGGTTGGAACCACTGCTCTATTGGACTAAAACCAATGTTCTTTTCATATATTCTGTCAGTCTAAATTCTTTCTGACTTTTAATCTTATCTTGTATAACAGCCATTTGGCCATTCCGTGTCAATGCCCGATCTCGTCCGATCTTCGGTCAAACAGGTATGGGTTAGTACTTGAATGGGAGACTGCTGTAACACATGGTGCCACAGGGGGGTGGTAATGCACACCGTCATTGTGTCCTTGGGCAAGACACTTCATCCACCTTTCCTCCAGTTTCCATGTATGCAGGTGTATGAATGAGTGAATGTGGGACAACAGATGCAATTTAGGCCATTTCATTAATATCCACTGACAAAATATAACAAATCCTAATAATCATGGCTCAGTTTGATCGTTTTAACCTCTACATTGTAAGTGATCGTTTTCTCTCATCGTGATAGGAAGTGAATAAACAAGTGCGTAAACAGATCGATGGACATTACAATGACTTTATTCCACAGCTCAGTGTCTTTCATTCACACAGGTCCTTAAGATAAATGTGTACAGTATATACAATTTAAACACAGTTACCATGGTTACCGCATGCCCAGAGTCACTATGAGGAGAGGTTTCCATCAGAAGCACAGTAGAATATTTATGTTCAGGCATAGATTCGCTGTGTCCACTAGGGGGCATCGCAGCAGCCGCACAGCCTTTGCACAGCTGTAGCTCTGGAGATAAACAACATGTGGGACTCTTCTTCATGCACATGGGCCAGGCAGGAGGCTCAAGTAGGGGGCGCTCTCCTCACTGGCACCTTTTAAAACCAAACAAGATCCTTATAACCAAAATTATACAAAACAAAATCCAAGGATTATCTTCATACAATGGAGCGTGTCATTTGCCCGATGTGCGTCAACCATGCTAGTTGCTAGCTTGACTGTCTGTATTGTCCTTATTCGAAAATGGCAAAAATGTTATCACCACTTAAAGGCACAGTACGTAACTTTCTACCCCAAAAATAGACTAAAGCAGACAAAGACATGTCTCTTTTCCCTGTGTTTGTACATGCTTTAAGTGAGGACACATATGGTGCAATCTAGCATTTAACCTTGTTCAAACTTTGTTCCTTCATCAAAAATTTCAGGGAAAGCTAGCTTTGGTTTATTTTCCCATGGTAATTTGCTCTGCTGCCAGAAGCTGGAGCTATAACATAAATCCTGAAGAGGGGTCACCTTGCAGATATAAAGTAATGCATGCGAACAGTACATTATTTTATCCTTCCAAAACATGACATGCCAAAGCAAAAGAACAAGAGCAAGTTTAAATGAATGAATCTAATGCAAAATGTGTCCTTTAAAACATGTACAAGGTTAGTACTCCACTCTAGAAGAGTATTATGTTTTTTAAATGAAGCTCAAATCATTTTATGAAATAGGTGTACAAGTTTGACATTACTCAAGGAACGTTAGATTGTCAGCACAAATAATATTACCATGTATAATAGGTTAATTCTCCATTTAGGTTGACTATTTTGACCAAAATCCTGCCCAGGTTACACAAATAGCAACTCCTAAAGATGGGTTGAATGTGTCTTTTTTCAGTTTTTGGTGGGATAGTTAACTTAGACGGAGGTTAAAGCTGGGGTACCTGACCTTCTTTTGAAAATGTGAATATGTTGTTTCTGCCCTCACCTAGTAAATTGTAAAAGCAGCACTTGGTGACTGAATCAGTCCGCTGTGCTCTGTTTGCATCTAATTATGAAACATTTTGCCTGATGTGTCGCTATGCTGTGTTTTGGGATGAGAGTGGGTTTGCTGTTCCGAGGCTGGGCACGCGTGTGAAAATCCATGCATGAGAACTGGGAACTAGTTAGATTAGTGGGTAATTGATTAGATACTCATTTCAGAGTTTGAGAATCCTGTACCCCGGCTTTAAGCTGAACAGTTTTCATCACATGCACACCTCAGCACACACCTAACCTTTGGAACCAGCCACATTTGAATAAAATAGAATGAAACGTTTAGACTTTTGTCCCTCATGAGATGTAAACATACTGTGTGTAGTGACCCCCAGAGTCCAGCAGATGGCAGAAAACATATATAAAGTACCACTATGAGATAAAAAGTACGTCCCGTCTGCAGCTGAGAGAAAGCTAGACAGCGCCGGCTTGACCCTGTTGTTTACAGTTTTTATATTTTGGCGTCACAGGTTTTTTTGCAGCGTCGTCCCTTTGTCCATCGCTCGGTTCAGTTTTTGCTCGGACGCCGTAAACAGAATTTGGATTGTTGTTTCCAGAGTTGGTTTGAGCAGGGTCGGAGGCAGCAGCTAGCACCAGGGCAAAGAGCGCAGCACAGGAAGCCCACAGAGAAGTGCACTGTCCGTGGGAAAGGTCACGCCCACAGCAGCACGTTTACACTGGAAACAGCATTGTACGAGGAACTATCTGGACGCATAAGAAACCATAAAAGGGCACGGAAAACTGCTCCTCCATGCACTCGTCATCATTCTGCCAGGATTTTTCCACAATATGTGATTTTTATGGCTTGAAATGACCTTGAACATTTGTCTCATCCCAAAACATTTGAAGGAAGCTGGATGATATTACAGGTTCCCTCACACTTTCCAGGACATTTTTAGTTTTGTCATTACGGCATTTACAAAGAAATTACCAGGTTATTATAGTTTTGATCATAAATATGTAGTCTAAGGCATCACCTGAAGTTCACACGGCAAACATCACTGTTCGCTCAAATTAGATGGAAAACACTTGTGAACCCAAACATATTGACTATTTTTTATTGTAGTTTTGATACATATTCTTCCTATGTTACACTTTTAACACTGGAAAATAAGGGACGTATAAATGTGATGGTCATGTCTAGCAGATGAGAGAAAGAGGTAAAGAGGTGTAGGGGGGTCCGGGGGTCCTCCCTCAAGACATTTTGTACTAAAGAAGTGCCATTTCTTGCATTCTGGTGGGTTTTAGAGTTCTTCTCCCCAAAAAACTCAACTGCTCTTGTTACTGTGACGATTGCAGGAGCAGTTTCTAGTCATTTTCAAAAATAAAGCGAGGAAAAGGGTCAATATATTTTCAAGGATTAAATGTGTAAGTATGTAATTCCAGGTTTTCCAGGACACGTGGAAACCTTAGAGAAAATGTAAACTTGGAGAAAGGGGTGGGAAGTTTACATGTTCTTCCCACTTGCCTTTTTGAAAAATGTTGAATAGTATTTCTGGAACATTATTTTTTACGCTGACATTTTTACTGTGTGCAGGTCGCCTTACCACAGATCTGACCTGTAACTTTATTTGGTGATTTCACTTTCTTGTCTCCATGGAGAAAGTCTGATGGCATGCTGTGGAACATTCCAGGCAAAGCAACGTCATCTCCATGGAGACAAGAGGGTGCCAGAAACTTGAAAAAAACTCAAATTCAGTCATTGTTTTTTAAAGACTAATAGGTAAAAATGGGAATAGAACATATGGCCATATGTTTACACATTTATGAAAAACATTATTTCGTATGGCAGATAAATACATTTTCTTATTATATTAGTTATTATTTATTCATAAGCGAAAAGGATATGGATCAGTATTGGTCAAAAAAAATAATCCAGATAAGCCCATCCCTACTTTCCTGTCTCCTTTCTCCTTAGGCCTAGCCTAGCACAGCCGGGTTGTAACATTCTTGGAAACAAGCAGCAGTGGTCAGTGGGAGAAAAGGTTTCAAAGGTGTCATCAAACATTGCGACTTCAATCTGAAGGTCATTTTCAATCTGATGAGATGGTTTGAGCAGCGGCATTGATAATCTGTAATATAATCATTACACATAAGCAGGAGCGGGGACGGTTTGCAAAAGGAGTGATGTAGGCCATTTGGTCAAAAAAGAAAACCCTTCTTTAAACAGGAATGGTCTGAGATACAACCTCCCTTCAGTCTACAACAGCCTCATCAAACCCCGGCACAAATCAAACGCTAATGAGGCACTTACAGTTCTGAGGGACCTTTTCTCTCTACAAGGACAGAAAGTAAAGCAGTTAAGCATCTGCAGCTTTCAGTGACATTTATGATCAGATTGTTTCCGTCGTGCGATGTCATTGAGTGCAAACGTGTTGTGTGGACGCAGATTGAGCCTTAAGTGACTGAAGAGGGAACATGGCCGCCATGAAAAACAAAGAGGTCTGAGTGTTTCTGTCCCCAGACTGATTATTCACCGTCCAGAAGAGTCAAAGGCCCGATCCTGCAGCTTTGGAGCGGGTCCTCACGAGTTTCTCACAGTAGATATTCATACAAAACGCAAAAGTAAAAATACAGGGATGTAACGTTGTGCTAACAGAACAAATATAGTGGTCTGTGGTCTTATAGGTCCTTTATCTTGTAATATTTTGGCTTTTTGAAAATTTTGGACTCATTACTTACCTTATCAGAAGATATAGAAAACAGTGCAAAGGGAAAGGAAGTCAGTTCAAATGGGGCCAAAAACAACCGCTGCTAAGTTGAAAGTTGTTTACGAGCCATTTAAATGCTTATGACCATGAAATTCCTGGTATAGACTTTAAAAACACAGAAAAGCTGTAAAACAATGAAAACAAAACGAACAATTCATTAAAAAGCTAATAATTTTGAAGAATGTATTGTATTGGATGATGACATTATAATATGGTAGTTTTGCTGTAGAGGCAAATGTGAGTGACATGACAAGCCCCAGCACGTACAAACACTTCAATAATAAAAAAGTATTTAGTGGTGATTAAAGACATTGTTGAGCTATTTTTGCACCGTTACATCCCAATTATAAAACACATAAATAACTTTGGTTAAACATCAGCTCTTCCGCAGCTTTTCCCGGTTTATCGTCCGGGTTTTCCGGGCTGCGTGCGAACCCTGACAGGTGTGGGTATTATCTGGCAGGCGTGGACCTCTCCCTGGGCTGCGGTTTGGCTTTGGGGACGACGGGCGCTGCTTTGGGCCGTGGGTGGGATGCGGAGGCGTCCTGGGAAACGCTGCGTCTCATGCACAGGTTGAGTGCCTGCTTTCTGGGTAGGATTATGGGCATCGTGGGCTGCCTGGAGGGTCGGTGAGGCGAAGGGCTGTGGACAGACGGGTCAGAGGAAAAATGACAAAATGATGAAAAAAATACTTGAATTATTTTTTTATTTTTTTGTACTTAATTTTACTGACTAAATCCTAAAAGTGTCAGTTTCATTTTATGTTGTCACAATATTGAAATTTCAATACTAAGGAAAAGGTTCCAGACTCAATACAAATGTTAATACCACAATAATTAAAAGCAAAAAACAAAGACAAAGTCATGAAATAATAGTAGTAGAACTTACAAAAACTATTCAGGAAAAGTAAAATTGAGTAGTTTAGTTACTAGTTTTGGCATCAATAAATATCTGGGTATCATTCTTTGTGACAACCCTAGTTTCAAAAAAAGGTTGAACCTGAAGAATGCCTTTGATCTCCAACCCAAATGTCTAAAGTTCTTTAGTTCTTCTGACCAATGTGGTATATTACTTACTTTAAAGCTGGGACTGGAACTACAGGTGGAAAAATAACCTGCTGGCTAATTCTGGCATAGTTACAGAAATGTTGCACTATCAATAAAATTAATACATTGATAAATTAATACATGAATTTGCACTATCAATCAAATTAATAAATTAATGACATTATTAAATAAACACCTTTTTTCTGACTGTATTTTTCACATCCAACTTTAGTCATTTACAAAGTTCTTTATCTAATAGCATTATGAAAACAAGCTAGTCAAATTCTTTCTCTTCATCATCAATCAAAAAAATATTAAACATAATTGGCCAAATAGACTAAGCTATAACAAAAAATACAGACAAATAGAAAAACAAAATGTCTCTATGTGCAGAGTAGCAATTGGCTGTTTATTTTCAAATGCTTTATGCCTCAAGAGTAGCATTAGCGTTAGCATTGAGACATAAACACGTCCCTTTATAAACACACTTTGGTCCTTTGGTGAAGTATTCTCCTGTTTAGTCTTTAACATGTTGTCAGAGACTTCCAGCACCACTCACTGTCCACTGCCTGATCACAATTCATTCATTTTAGACTTAGAGAAAACCCAGAGACATGAATTAGACAGGAAGTACTGATGTCAATAGTGAGCTAACCATTTAAAAAACAAATAACCAATGGATATTCAGTACCGAGACAATCACATGAATATGAAAACAAAACCAAAAATATAAAATATAATACTTAAATTGTAAAAATGAAACACAATAACGGTCATTATGGCGTCATTATCAACTACGCGTAATTCCTACTCCACCTTGGGCTGTCGAAGCGGCTGTGGGCGGAGCTGAGGAGGCGCAGAGGCGTCCGGGCGCTGCCGGACAAAGCGGCGCTGCAGCGAGGGACGGAGGCGGACGAGGAGCGAGCGGGAGCACCTTTAACGGCTTTACGCTGCGAGCTGAGCGTGGTCATGAGCGCTCTCTGCGACCTGGGAATATCAACAGGTTCAAATACAGTCCACTTTATTCATCCGGAACATTTCAGAAGCAAAAACGGAGCTGCACTGTACAGCTCTCAACTACAGGGCCAAACAGGTACAAAACATGTCTCTACTGGTCCTTGTTTAAGACAATACAACTAGTCAAATCAAGAGTTTAACTGTCATATGTCAAATAAAAACAGATTAAACACACAAATGATGAATCATTTTAAACCAAGAAAAAATGAGGAATAGACCAAGAAATAGAAAAGAAAAAATAAGCAATTGAAGACATGTAAAAGTGAGAACAAAAAAAATTAAAGCCGCAAGCGGCATCCAACGGCCCTCGCGGGCCGCCGGCCTTCCGACTCTGCTCTCTGCATTTTACAGAGATGGCGCTAACGCAATTGTCTAAGAACTAAGACAGCGACACATTGGACATGTGGACAACTAGTGCAAATGAACACAAATGTCGGTCAAATGTGCAGCTCCAGCGCACAGAGACCGTGACACTTGGAATAAAAATATGGATAACTTTTGATGCTCCGCTTGTGTAGATTATTTTTCCCAAATATGAGCTTGATCGAGCTATTGCCCACAGAGGAGTTCATTAAAGTGTGAAGCATAAATGTGAACATTTCAAGGATTTGGCGTTTTTCCCATTTGTGACAGTATATTTGCAGCTCCACGGCACAGAGACCGTAGCACTTAAAATCAAAATATGGATAACTTTTGATGCCCCATTTGTGTAGATGATTTTCCCCAAATATGAGCTTGATCGGGCAATCGGCCTAGGAGGAGTTGGTGAAAGTGTGAAGCGTGAAAATGTGGTCATTTTAGAGATTTCGCTGTTTTCCCATTTCTGACATATATTTGCGGGTCCGCCACACAGAGACCGTAGCACTTAGAATCAAAATATGGATACCTTTTGATGGCCCGCTTGTGTAGATGATTTTCCCCAAATATGAGCTTGATCGGACAATCGCCCTAGGAGGAGTTTGTTAAAGTGTGAAGTGTAAAAATGTGGTGATTTGAGCGATTCTATGATTTTCCCATAAGGATAACATGGGATGTTTCTGTCAAAGCTACGGTTACGCCGTACAAAATATGACTTTGGCTCTCATACTTGTATGATCAGGATGGCAAATTAGAATTTAGTGCAAAATGTCATGTCATTTGGAAAAACTCTATTGTTTATAGGCCACTCTGAAGGCCAAATAGTCAGAATTCTGGGAAACGTTTGCGGCTCCGTCGCACAGAGACCGTAAAAGTTATCCTTAAAATTTGGATAACTTTAGATGCACCACTTGTCTAGAGGATGTACACCGATTTTGAGGTTGGTGGGCAAAACGCACTAGGAGGAGTTCGTTGAAGTGTAAAACATAAAAATGTGGTAATTTGAGAGATTTAGCGGTTTTCCCATAGGGATAACATGGGAGGTTTCTGTCATCGCTACGACTACGCCGTAAAAATTTAGGCATTTTTGTGATTGGCTTTTGTGATCGGGACGGCAAAATAGAATTTTGGGTAAAGTTTAGACAATTTTAGTAAAACTAATTTTTGACCTTCAATGTTAATTTAAAGGTCACTCTGTAGGGGGCGCTATCGCGGCCATTTCAATTTTGTCAGCCTAAACTGGTCCAAACTAGAAAGTTTAACAACTGATTCAAATTTGGTACTAATCGGACTGGTTTTGATCAAATGGGAGCAATTTTTAGATCTGCAATATTCCAAAATAAGTTGTACAACTTTGCGGCTGCGCCGCACACAGACCGTTAAAGGTATCTCAAAAAATTGAATAACTTTAGATGCCCCACTTGTCCAGAGGACGTACGCCGATTTTGAAGTTGGTGGGCAAAACGCCCTAGGAGGAGTTCGTCAAAGTTTGACGTGAACAAAATGACTAACACAGCGTATTTTCATTTTCAAAGGAAGATGGCGGCCATAGGGTAAGTCTGGGGGCGTGGCCACAATGATTTTTTTTGTTCGTCCTCACGAGAGGAATGCGTGTCCCGAATTTCGTAGCTTTACGCCAAAGTTGACCTCGGGGCGTCTCCCATAGGCGCAATGTATTTTGACTTTTGTCGGTGGCGCTGTCGCGCCATTTTTTAACGAAAAAAAAAATGGCCCAGAAAAAACAACATTTTTCGCCGATTTTGAATTTTGGGTAAAGTTTGGTGAGTTTTTGAGCTTGTTCAGGGGGTCAAATTAGAGCTCAAAAAGCAGAAGAACAAGAAAAATAATAAAAATTAAAGCCGCAAGCGGCATCCAACGGCCCTCGCGGGCCGCCGGCCTTCCGACTCTGCGCTTTTGACTTGATAAAGATGGCGCCCTTATTGTGTGTTGAATAAAAAAAGAACTTGACAGACGGCGACACATTGGACATGGCCAATCCAGTGCAAATGAACACAAGTGTCAGTCAAATTTGCTGCTCCGCCGCACAGAGACCGTAGCACTTGGAATAAAAATATGGATAATTTTTGATGCCCCGCTTGTGTAGATGATTTTTCCCAAAGTAAAGCTTGATCGAGCTATTGCCCACGGAGGAGTTTGTTAAAGTGTGAAGCGTAAATGTGAACATTTCAAGGATTTGGCGTTTTTCCCATTTGTGACAGTATATTTGCAGCTCCACGGCACAGAGACCGTACCACTTAAAATCAAAATATGGATAACTTTTGATGCCCCGTTTGTGTAGATGATTTTCCCCAAATATGAGCTTGATCGGGCAATCGCCCTAGGAGGAGTTTGTTAAAGTGTGAAGCGTAAAAATGTGGTGATTTGAGCGATTCTACGATTTTCCCATAAGGATAACATGGGATGTTTCTGTCAACGCTACAGTTACGCCGTACAAAATATGACTTTGGCTCTCATACTTTTATGATCAGGATGGCAAATTAGAATTTTGTTCAAAATATCATGTCATTTGGAAAAACTCTATTGTTTATAGGCCACTCTGAAGGCCAAATAGTCAGAATTCTGGGAAACGTTTGCGGCTCTGTCGCACAAAGACCGTAAAAGTTATCCTTAAAATTTGGATAACTTTAGATACACCACTTGTCTAGAGGACGTACACCGATTTTGAGGTTGGTGGGCAAAACGCACTAGGAGGACTTCGTTAAAGTGTAAAACATAAAAATGTGGTAATTTGAGAGATTTTGTGGTTTTCCCATAGGGATAACATGGGAGGTTTCTGTCATCGCTACGACTACGGCGTAAAAATGTAGGCATTTTTGTGATTGGCTTTTGTGATCGGGACGGCAAAATAGAATTTTGGGTAAAGTTTAGACAATTTTGGTAAAACTAATTTTTGACCTTCAATTTTAATTTAAAGGTCACTCTGTAGGGGGCGCTATCACTGCCATTTCAATTTTGTCAGCCTAAACTGGTCCAAACTAGAAAGTTTAACAACTGATTCAAATTTGGTCCTAATCGGACTGGTTTTGATCAAATGGGAGCAATTTTTAGACCTGCAATATTCCAAAATAAGTTGTCCAACTTTGCGGCTGCGCCGCACACAGACCGTAAAAGGTATCTCAAAAAATTGAATAACTTTAGATGCCCCACTTGTCCAGAGGACGTACGCCGATTTTGAAGTCGGTGGGCAAAACGCCCTAGGAGGAGTTCGTCAAAGTTTGACGTAAACAAAATGGCTAACTCAGCTTGTTTTCATTTTCAAAGGAAGATGGCGGCCATAGGGTAAGTTTGGGGGCGTGGCCACAATGATTTTTTTTGTTTATCCTCACGAGAGGAATGCGTGTCCCGAATTTCGTAGCTTTACGCCAAAGTTGACCTCGGGGCGTCTCCCATAGGCGCAATGTATTTTGACTTTTGTCGGTGGCGCTGTCGCGCCATTTTTTAACGAAAAAAAAAATGGCCCAGAAAAAATAAAATTTTTCGCCGATTCTGAATTTTGGGCAAAGTTTGGTGAGTTTTTGAGCATGTTCAGGGGGTCAAATTAGAGATCAAAGCGCTGAAGAAGAACAAGAAAAATAATAATAATATTTTTAGCAAAAACAATATAGCCGTTTTTACTATAACAACAAATGATACATCGTTTGAAAGCTCTAAGCCTTCCCGATGCCGCCATGGGGTGGAATCATCATTACGAGCGCTTACGCGCTCGTCACTCCCTATTCCGTCGGGATGCCCCGCCCACTCCCCATAGACTTCCATTGATTTGAGCAGATACAAGCATGGCCCATGCCTGCGGCATGGATTCTCGCATACGGGACGATGCCAAGAGGGTTTTTGGAGGAATGCAGCGCTTCGCGCTGCTGTTGTCAACAATTAGTGAATGGGCTACGCCCATTCACTAATTGTTGACTATTTCTGTCATAGCAGGAGTAAGTATGCATGATCCATGCCTTCGGCATGGGCTAGTTCACTGTACTTCGGCAGCGTTGCGGGAGCAATAGGCCCTCCGCCCTGCTGGGGCTCGGGCCTAAATATTCTTTTGAACATATGAACTAATTGAAAATTTGAATTGAAAAAGACAAAAAATTGTCAATTTTTTTTAACACAATGACGCCCAAAAACTGCAGCCCGCAACTCTCAAAATTTGCAATCCATAGTTGCTATGAAGAAGCAGACTTGGTAACTATGATAACGCCCATAACTACACCGGAACTAACACACTCGCTGTTACCGTCAGGATTGTTTGTTCTTAGTTAAGTCTATTGAACTACTCAAGTGAACTGTCACCTGACTCATATTGAGCAGAATCCTTCACGGGTCATCATCCTGCAGAGTTTAGACCTGAGGATTTGTCCCGTTGACAGAATTCCATTGTCTTTCGCTTTTGGAACGACCTGGACGACTGAGACCACGCCGACATCCACACGTACCCGCTCGTAGCTTTGGTTGCATTCGCCCCCGTTGGCGTCTGAGGAGGGTTGGCCGCAGTGGTCAGTCCAGACGCGGGCCTCCTGACTGGGGTGAGCGGCCGTGGGATCCTGCTCCGACCTTCCCTGGACTCCTCGGTGGTCCTCAGCCTGGAGCTCCTCTTGGACTCGTCTGAGGTGAAGTCTGGGCCATAGACAGACATGAGCTCACATCACAGTCACACTTAGGTAAGGTGCGTGACGTGTCTGGCCCAAGGACACGACCACGGTATGGGCCGAGCGGTCATTCAGACACTGACTCTAAACACTGCGCTCATTCATGCCAAAACCAGATGATGCAAGAAATGCAGAAGAACTCCACTTGATTTAATGTGTTTTCATGAGTTTGTGTAGAATAAGAAAGGCCAAAACAATGAGTTCAACTGCAGCCTGTAAACACAACTCCAAGTATGGGTTTGATATGTTTTTGAAGAGGGACCAAAATCTTCTAAAAGTTCATTGACAAATAAATAAAGCATCTTAACGTGTTGTAAGGTCCCTCATAAATATTGAGATGTCACAAATAAAATAAAGATATCATTTGGACTAGAGTTGTTATGGATGGTGGAACAACATTAGAATATTGTTAACTGCTTTATTTATTAACCTTTATTGAACAGGGAAAGAACCCGTTGAGAAGTAGAAAAGACATTACACATCTACACTAAACAGTATAAAAGATTGAAAAGGAGAACTACATTTACAAGCGCTGTCTATTTTCATTAGATTTGCTTTCTATGTTTTTCAAATGGAGTGAAAACCCCTCCGTGACACCAGCTCACACAACTTCACTTCAGACTGGAGTTCCAAGCTGTGGGAGCAGCATAACAGGCTGGCTTCCCCCAATCAGTTTGAATTCGAGTGACGGACGAGCTGTAAATGTTTAGTGAGCACAGGACATAGTGACCTTCAGCTCTCTACACAAGGGCACAGAGCGTTCCATCTAAGGTGAACTTTATTGTCCCCGTAGACAGATTTGTCCTCTGCATTTGACCTCTGTTGGAAGAGTTTCTGGTGTAAAAACAAATGCCCAGGGAGTGCCAAAATTACCCGGGCTAATTCTGCGTCCACTTTGGCTGTAAAAGGGACTCTCTTTTTGCCAAAGCTTGTATTCCATAAAGATGCCTCTCCTACCTCTGCTGTGGTCGTCCTCTGAAGCGTTGTTGCGCTTTTCTTCGTCCCCAGAGGAAAGTGAAGACGAGGTCCCCGAGAGCCCCCTCCTGCGGCCCATCCATCGGCCCTGCTGCTTCTCCACCACCATCCTGGCCAGCCCCATCTGCCTGGCCCTCCGCTGGAGACGCGCCCGGGCCGACACCGAAGAGGAACGCTCCGAGCCGGAGTCCTCCTCCGAGACCAGCACCGGGATCCTGCTCCGAGGTTTAGGTCTGTCCTCCGCCGCCTGTTTCACCGCGCTCGGCTCCTCTGAAGGGCGACTCACTGCCTCTTCTAACTTTGT
This sequence comes from Eucyclogobius newberryi, assembly GCF_026437365.1. Taxonomy (NCBI): domain Eukaryota; kingdom Metazoa; phylum Chordata; class Actinopteri; order Gobiiformes; family Gobiidae; genus Eucyclogobius; species Eucyclogobius newberryi. The sequence goes on from NW_027316056.1 coordinate 41,492,222, forward strand.
AGACTCCTGTAAAAGAATACTGTCATTTGCGTTTGGGGCAATATGAAACGTTGAAAATTGGGATATTATTCCAAATCTACTGACTGTTGATGTTCTGCAGAAGCTAAACGCACTAATAATGACAGGAAGCAGAACTATGACTTAAATACCCCAAAACAATTAGTACAAATTTTATACGTACCGCCATTAAATATTCTTGCATTAATTAAATTGTCAATTATATAGTAATAGCATAATGTCTCTTTTAGATCATAATCAAAAATGTAGTCCATATCAAACTAACGTTTTAGAGACGGATGTCATCCTGTCCCAAGGTTTTGAACCACGCTTTTTTTAAATAATTGTTGTATGTGATACGAGGGCATCATGGATTTGATTATAATGTCATCAAAGAAAATGGTAAGTTTATGCTTTATATATTCAAGGTGTAAACTAATCCACATGGAAGAATCCACTGCGTTGTTCTGTCCATGATTTGGTCCATCTCCTCAGAGGTTGTGGACAGTAGTGAACGCAGGTCAACAGTGGAAGCGCAACATTTCAAAAAGTGACTAGAACAAGCAGCAAAACAAATAAACATCATTTCAAAAGACTGTGATCTAAAAACTCTAAAAACTGCCTTGGGTGCTTCGATGTATTTTTTCTAGATGGTATATTTCCTCTGTTCTGGTCAACTCTCATACTGACTTTCAGCGCCCTTTCGTGGTCATTTCGTGGCCTTTGCAACATAAACTGTCAAAATTTTGCAGTGGCTGTAAGTACGCTTGGAACAGATCGCAAAAAAATATAATAACTGAGATCTCTTCATGTGGACGGACGCTTTAATTCAATATACATGTGCCTTTCTGTCCATCTTACTTCTACAGTTTATCATAGCATAGTATTCGTTCCTTACCTGTGTCTGTGTTGGGTCCAGCACAAAGGTCACAGACTGGACTTCTAACGCTGGTCCATTCTCTGCAGGAATGGGCTCTGGACTCGTGTCGAGCTTGGGCTGTTCCTCGTCTCCCGTGTGGTTCAGAATGGCCATGACCTCCGTGTCTTTGGCCGAGTGTCCGTTGGAAGACATGACGTTGAGGTGCGACGTCTCCGCAATGTGGATGAACGTTCGCTCCACTTTGGTGAAGGGCGGAGAGGCCGGGGCGATGGGCGTGGAGGGCCGCAGATCGGACCTCAGAGCCGGGGAGAGACGTCCGGTTTCAGGGGGTTCGAGCAGCAGCGCCTCACCCACCAACATGCGCTCGTTTCGGGGCGTGAGAGCACAGGCCGTGGCCAGCTCCGGCTCCAGACCTGTGTCTCCGCCCGATGGAGACTTACGCGTGTCGCCCGGAGAGAACAACACTAGCGTTTTGGAAGCATCCTCCAAATCCTGGTCGTTCTCTGCACCTGAAACCTAAATGAAACATCCTCATTTAGATTCAGCACTATTCAATATGTTTTCCAACAGTCACAGTTCCATTCACTGATTGAGCGAGAACGGGGCCTTGCAGATTTTCCTTATTTGTTTGTCTACATGCTTGAGTTTTCACATGAGCTGCCGACATCACCAGAAGGACTCCAGAACTTGCTAAAAAAGGTTGGATTGATTTAATCAATCCAAGCACTAACCAGGCCCTGATGTGCTTAGCTTCTGAGATCTGCCAGGATCAGGTATTGACAGGCAGGTATGGGCAGGGAAGGAAATTCCAGCTCAAAATCCGCACAGAGAAAACAAAAATCACGTAGCTACCAGAGATCCAGAGCAGCTTATCCTCAAATGACAAGATGTGGTACTCGAGGAAGTGGAACATTTAAATACATGTGTGCGATTATTGAACAAACGGCAGATGGAGCTCATGAGATCAGAGCCTGACTGAGGGCAGCGAGATCAATACGGCCTACAACATGCTGACTACATCCAGAGACTGGCAGCATTCCTAACTTCATGCTATAGACTGACAGTGCTGAGGATCACAGGATCATATGGACTGCCCACAGAACAAATGAGATAGTCTTGAAGGAAATGGGGGCAGAGCAGGAGCTAATATCAACCGTAAGGAAAAGGAAACTACAGTACTTTGGCCATATTACCAGGGCCCAAAACCTCTGTACCTATGTTCTGGAAGGATAAATTGATGGCAAGAGGACAAGAAGGAGACAAAGAAACAAATGACACCCAAGACTGGACCAAAACATATCTTGGGAAGAACACAACCTCGGCAAGGCATCGGAGTCTATCTTAGTTCAAATCAAAGGTGTGCGAGAATTTATGACAATGCGCTTCACAAAATAAAGTGAACTGATAAATTCAAGCATTGGGGTTAAGGTTCATTTCCCTGACACACGATATACTGACCCTGCTGACGAATCCCCCTATTAACCTGGACAGAGATCTTTGACTGAAACTCGGAGGCAACTGTTCAGTCGCAACAGCACAATACCTGTCTAAATGCAGAAGATGCCTCTTACAAACCTTGGGCCCCTTCTGGTCCTCTGCCATGAGCGTGGAGTGGGCCGCCTCCTGGCTCCTCTCCGTGCTCTTCTGGCTGGCCTCGCTGTTGGACTCGCTCTTCGTCACGTCGTCGTCGCGTGGACCCGGAGCTTCTGGGACGTCTTCCGGAGCGGCAAAGCTGCGGCGCGCCGGTAACGTCCCGGTGAGCACCACGGTGAGGAAGTCGGCGCGTTTAGCCTGGAGCTGAGGCAGGATGTGGAAGTGCTGCTTCTCGTCGTCCAGGCCTTTGGTGCGATAGTCTGGCGACGTGGGAGAGGGTGTCTTCTCTGTGGGAGACACCGCCACCGCCGCCTGGGTGATGGAGAGAAGTATTAGACAACTGAGGACGAAATGTGAAGAACTTTGAACAACATTGGATTCGCACAAAAGCTTGACATACATTCATACACCCACACAACACATTCCTTCACCATGGCACAGAGAGAGACATGAGGGTTTTGGAAGGATCAAGAGTTTAAACCACACTGAGAGGCAGGAAACAGAAGAACCACGCTGCCAACATAAAACAAACCGATGAACAAACATTGTATTTGCCCCAAATCTGTTTATTTCATCGTAGTTTGGTTGTACACGAGCTCGTAAAGATTGTCTAGATTACATACATTGATATAAAAGGCACAAAAAATGCATTGCAGTTTCTTCTTGACAGCACGCAGTCGATGTGTTCAAGTGTTTCCCTCCGGAGATATTCACAAACGGCCTGTACAAACATGCGATTCAGCGCTTACTGCCACTCCGGACATGGCTTTCTACAGCTCTGTACACGCTTTATCGCCGGGTTTACAAAAATGTTTCAAATACATGCGTTTTTTTAAGCCTGAAATTATACAAGCAGTTACTGTACAGTGATACATGTGGTAGAAAAGAAATGCTTACATGTATTTTACAAGTGAAAAGTGACACCCAACCTTGCTCTTATTGCCTTGAATTTACACGGGGCGTTCATATACAGAAGAATAATGTACAATGCAGTGTGGGTAGCTCAGCAAATGTGAATGGAATCCGCAAATGTGCTGAAAGTGGCAAAAAAATTATCATATAAAGTGGAGAAAGATGATTGCAAAAGTATGTCTCCGACCCCCTGTCGCGAGTTGGACTATAGGCCAGGTGGTGGTACTACAGCAAAGAAATAAAAATTAAAATCCATAGCGCAAAGGTTGACAGGGACCTACAGCTTTCTGAAAGGTTGGATTTTGTGGAAATTGTTGTCTATTTACATCAACCTTTTCTCAATTCGAAATCCAACAGTTTTTAATCCTTTTGTTTTGGTCCACTCGAGCCCACTGCACTGATTGGTCAGAACAATCACGTGGTGCGCGGGGAGGGGAACTATGGGCTGCAGAATCACCGCTAGAGGAACCATTTAGAGGAAGGAACCACGCGGATGCAACCAGGATTTCTGTTGGAATATTGTGTAATCTGTTGGAATATTGGAATATTGTGTAATCTGTCAGTAATGAGGCGATAACATTATGGGAACAATGTCATTCCCTTGTCAAGGGCAGCGGGCGATTCATACAAACTTTCCAGAACAGGAAAATTCAATCGTCTTCTGACTTTACACTGCCTCGAATAATTAAAACAAATACAATAAAAATATGTCTTGAAATATTTACAAAGGAATCACAGACGTTTCCAGTCGGACGCGGCGTTTTTGTTTAAATCGTGGTCAAACGGGCCGTGTCCAGAACCTCAGCTCTGAGACACTACAGAGAGCTACAAACTCTCCTGATGTTCACTCTTCATCTGTTCTTTTAATTAGGAGGTTCTTAATCTCAATGATTACAAATAATGAAGGAAATTGTAGCATGATTTAGTTTTTGACATGTCTAAGTCCATTCATGGTTGTGACAGACAATCAATACCAACGTTTTGATATTTGCAATAGTGACAAGGCATTGAAATCAATCCTCAGTTAAAATTCAATTCAAAAGTCAATTTTCCAGAATTAATATTTTTGTTTCGGTGCATATGTTTGTTAGACCAAGTGTATGTCTATGATTAGTATTATTTTTGTCTTATGTTAGCTTATTTTTGTCTTTTTATTTTATTTATCTTTTTGTTTTTCAATTTAAATTTAAATTTTCTCTCTATTCCCTATTAAGAATATGAGAGGTTCTGTCCATAGGAGTTTTGTTTATAAGAGTTTTTTTTCTCTATTAAGAGTGTTTTCAGTTCTTTTCTTCTGTATCTACTTGCGTTGCAACACTGAAAGTCCCCCATTCCCCCAATCTACTCCAAAATCATTAACACCAAATAGAATCCGAGTATTATTTGGTTTTGTATGGAAACAAGAGTCACTGGTTTCTCCCTTTCCACCAATAGAAACGTATCTCTCATTCGTGCACTTCAGTTTTACCATTTTATTTTGGTAACACACACAAAGGCGGTGACGGGGAATCCTCTGGTTTGACCGTTTGTGGTGAACCCGGAGAGTCTTGTAAAGCCCCTGTGGATCATGGACACGGCCTGCTGACTGAAAACGCTCCACCATCCAATCTGAACCTCAGCGCGTGGCGTGTAAACAAAGCGTGCAAAGTAAACGTTAGCAGCTCGCGGTACATTCGCGCGGTGGTTTGAACTCGGTCAGAAGCAGCATCGGATGGACGGTTGGATGGACGAGCGGTGCATATTTGAATGTAGCCCTTTGAGAAAAAGTAACAGTGAGGAGCTCCAAACACCCGCCTGAGCTAACGGCTAACAGCTGGCGGCTAACGGCTAGCAGCTAATGGCTAGAAGCTAACGGGCTAACAGCCTGACGTTCACGGGCCACAACAAGGAACAACCGAAGCAACAAGGAATATATTTCACGCAGTAGTAACTTGTCTTAAGTGAATTTTCATTGAAATTAGCATCTAGTGTTGCATTGTCTTCCACTTTTTAGACGTAGTGTATGAATACGATGAATATAATGAATATTAACAGCGATTTGAGAGTAAAAACATGTGAAGAACAGCACATTTGACTGAAGTCCACTAGTTCTTTGGGCCTGGATTACTCATTACTTTCTGATCCCAATGTTCTGGACACGGACAAAACGTTTCATTCACGTTCAAGACAAAAGCCCTTGATTCAAAAAATAAAGAAATAAGTTTAAGCGCTTCTCAGTCTCCGGTTCACGGTCCTTTTCTACTCAAGAGCTAAAGACTTTCAGTGACTTTAACTTTTAGAAACAAAGATCAAAACTGCTTGTGTTGAAAAAAATATTCCAAACAAATGAAAAATACACCTAAAAAATTTCAAACAATCCATAAATAGAATAAAAGAAAATAAAAGAAGATGAATTATATGATGAAAGAAATAACATTAATGACAAAAATGGAGATTAAATAAAAATAATAAAAACATTTACAATTAAAAAATATATATTAAAAATGATATCAATATTTCTCATTTACTCCCTTATATTGTCCCTAATCTAATAATAAAAATAATACATTATAATGCGTCATAACGAGTTTGTTTTACATTATCATTTTCTTGTGCAAATATCCTACTACGGATGTGTTTTACAGACGTTGCAACCTGCGACTTACAAATAAAGTGATGAAGTTCAAAAAAAAGCGTGGACTTTTGCCAAAACAACTCAATATTTTGGAAGACGATTCTTTTCTTTTTTTACAATTTACAATATGTATACGCCATAGTTTAGATTCTATTCATAAAACCGGCAAATGGCTCTATAATATGAGAACGCATTTTGGATTCACAGTTAACTCTTTTGTATTCCATTCTAGTGTTTCAGTTTTTGTTTCCCTTTTTGACCTCTAGAAAAACGGACACAGCTAAATATCTGTCGACAAATCATAAAAGTTGAACTGTTTCACTATGGATTCCAAAATATAAGCCTGAAACCAATATGGCTGTAGAATTCACCTCTGAACTCATAAATAACAGGTGATTTTTGTTATTTTCTTAGCACCATTCATTAATATTTATCCCATTTAACATTGTGTATATAATATTTTGTCCATATTTAAATGTAAATGTTAAATGTAATAAAAAAGTGTGTAATTCATTCACTCGTTCGTTACAGTCACAGCTGTCCTGGGGCAGACTGACGGAGAATTGCATCTTTTGTGACCTCCAACGATCACCTGCTCATTCAGCCATTCATCAGCAAAGTGAAGCGCCCCGCCCAAGGACACAACAACAGTGTGCCACGCCTTCTCCAACAATTCTACCATCTGAACTACGGCCACCACTTTAGATACATGTCTCTACACTACGTCATATATTTAGCAATAAAATGTTCGTATCAGATGTTAAATATGGTTTTGTTCAGTTTGAAAGTCAAAAGAACAGGTTTTTTGTTTTTGCTTTTCCCCGTGTGTGCTCCTTCGGGCCACCGTACTTCCCTTTTCACATTCGCTTTGTGTGTGTTTCGAGCTCGTGTCAAAGAAGCGATGCATTCGAGTGACGTAAAAAAAAAGAAAAAAAACACATATTGCTCGAGTGATTTTCGCGTTGGAACACAGACTTCAAACAGTTTTTCGAGGACGACCTGCATTCCTCGAGACACGTTTTCACATCTGACGAAAAAAAAAAAAAAGGCTATATATTTGTGTAACAGTCTGGCAGAAGTCCGCTCCTCCTTCGTCGCAGTTCGTTTTCGCTCTCGCGTTTTCACCTCCCGTCGACTTTACGGCGTGTGCAACTTCAAGCTTCGCGCGGCGGCCGTTTCAGGAGTTTATTGCATGAAAGAGTTCCTCGTTTTTTGGGACTTTCCTCCTCGGCGTTTGGTACTGAGCGGCGGTGATGGACGCTCGGCTCGTGGTCAGTCCTGGGACGCAGACGCAGAGCGGCCTTGGACAACTCGGGGTCTAATGTACATTTCTGTTCTTCAACTCGGCCACAATAGAAGGAGACAAGCGCCCCCTGCTGGCAACGGAGCTGCATGGAGTAAAAGAAAACGCAGCAAAGCTAATTTCAAGACGCTAGCGGGTTTTGTGGCATGAATGCAACGTCGTGGGGTCAGAAATAAAGTGATGTCCCTTAAAAAAAAAAGTCCAGATCGTCAATGACCGATGCTGATTTTTATAATGTGAGATTTAAATGACTAAAAGCTCAATAACTGCCTCTGCCGTGCACTGATCTACATAAAACAGATTATAATAACGAAAAATTATATCAATAGAATTTTTTTTGTACATTCACAACCCTTTTTTACAACCGGTCAATAACAATAAAGCAATAAAGTGTCAAAATGAAGCTTTACGTCATTCCTCTGCTGAATATTTAAGGCCAAAAAGTGTAAATATTGGCCCGATATATCCGTCTATCGCGACATAAAAGGAAACGTCTTTAAATAAATAGAATTATTGTGCGTGTTGTTTTGTGAATTATAAAATGCTAAAGAGTAGGGACGGTGCTTGAACCCCGAAACTCTGAATACGTCACAGGGTCGACAGTCACGGACATGTAAACGATGAAATATATCCTCACTAGAGCCGGACTCTCTCTCAGGTCTTTAAAGCATCAGCCAGAACATTACGACAGGAGAAGTCAGTCCAGTTTTATTAATTATGTTATATTTAATCTGTGTTGTAGTTTTACAGAAGATCATTGGTTTGAGTCTCGGCCCGACCGGACTGAACAGGTTTGTCCCAACAAACTCCATCATCTCTGTGGATTCAGCTCAATGTCTGAGGACCAAGAATCTCAGGTTTTACTTTGAGGTGACTGGATTTAAACACAGACAGTTGAAACATAAAATAAAATAGAATATTAAATGACATTATATTATATTCAAAAAAATATTCAACATTTTTTTCTGTTCATTGGAACTATGTAATTTAACCAGATTGTTTCAAAACCCAACATTTGTTTTGTTTCAACATAGATAATAATTAAAACCGAAAAATATGCCAGATATATAAATACTTTGGTAACTCTTTAATTTAAGGACCAAATTTTAATTGCTAACCAAGTGGTAATTGGTATGCAAGTTATTAATTACGGTATTAGGTCTTTCATAAAACACTTACTAAAGTATTAAGATAATGTCCACTAACAACCATATGAGGCATTTGTTACTTAAACTGGCAATGAAGATAAGATATAATATAATATTTCCATAAAGCCAGATTTATGGCTCTAACTCTCTTCCTGTCGTAACGAGCCGGCTGACGACTCTGGGTGACGTCGGTGCAGTTGCGTGTTGAATATTTGCTGTGCGCGTTTTGGCTTTGCTTGTTTGCCGCTGCGTCCCGGGACCCTTCCAGAGTCTGGGACCCTTCCACAGTCCGGGACCCTTCCACAGTCCGGGACCCTTCCACAGTCCGGGACCCTTCCACAGTCCGGGACCCTTCCACAGTCCGGGACCCTTCCACAGTCCGGGACCCTTCCACAGTCCGGGACCCTTCCACAGTCCGCCGTTCCTGCATTAGCTGTTGTTCTTGTTCATGAGTTTGGCAAACATCTGCTGCAGCTGCGAGCGCGAGGCGTTGAGCACGGAGTGTCTGTGGCGTGGGCTGCCGGGCGGCGGGAGCGTTCCGGCGTGGCGGCGAGGCGGCGGAGGCAGGGCCGGCCAAAGTCTTCAGGGGGCCCTAAGCGAAAACATTTTTGGGGGCCGCTCACCATGTCATCAGAATCAGTTTTATTGCCATTGTCACTGAACAATTCACATATGGGAACTTTCTTCAACGCAAACAAAGTGCAATAAAACGCCAGGGCATCCGTTTGCCATCTAGGTTTATTCTCAGCACCTCACAAGCTCAAATATTGATAACTTAAATCCCACAATGCAACTTGGTATTCCGCTGACATCATCTCTACTCCCTGTACAAATAACACACCTCCCAGATATGTTTTTGGGCGTATTTGTGGGCTTTAAGGGTCGGCAGTCAGATTTTCAGACCTTTTTGGTGTATTCTGGTGCATTTTAATCTGGTCCAGCCGGCTAAAGTAAAATGTAAATGTAAAATGTTGAGGTTGTGATGCTATAAAATGATGATGAGATGAAACTGTGCCAGATGACTAAAATGACTAAAGCCAGTTATTAATACATTAGTGTACTTAAATACTCAATACAATTCTGGCTATGAAAAAACATTAGGGTCAAATTGTTTTCATAGCAAAATAAATGTACCTAAAACATACATTTGTTGAACATCTATTTGTTGAATACCAAGTTAAATATCATACAGAACTATGAACCACTGGAGGGCCACAGTGTATTTGTTAATACTAATTAACATTAATAACTAATGTTCTTATTAGACATAATTGATATAAGTTAAAATGTACATTCTCTATTTAACTGAAAATGTATAAGTAATAGTTTTCCTTACTAATTTATCTTTTACTGCTCCCAACTGTTCCTTCTTGCCAAAGTGACAAAACAAGTTATATTAAATTAAACAAATAGCATAAGCATTGCTTGATAACGCTCATAAAACTGCACAGTACAAAAATGTAATTCCCAGAGAATGAACAGAACGAAGTGAAGGTCCAAACCCAGCTGTAGTGAAGAGACTGCGTTTCTGCAACTTTGCCACTTTGATATAAAAATATATAATATTATTGTATAACAGACCTAATTATAATATGTCTGGTTATTTTTTACAATCAATTTATTATAATTGATAACAAATAGTCTAATGGTGCTTTTTAAATAAATTGAAATGTTTTATTGCTCTATCAAAAGTGAATTAGAATGTAAATGTTTGTTCTGATCAAATCAAATCAAATCAAATCAATTTATTTTTGTAAGGCCCAAAATCACAACAACAGTTGCCTCTGAGGGCCACAGGGAGAAATGAATCAACAATGTCTGTGGTGGCGATGAAGTCAGACAATGTTTGTGGTGGCGAGGGACGATGTCCCAGGGTCCTCTGTCCTTAGACTCTCCTTCTCGGCCAGGAAAAACTACGAATTTTGAATTTGATTCTAGACTCGACGGGGAGCCAGTGAAGAGACTTCAGCACTGGCGTAATGTGCTCTCTTCTTTTTGTTCCTGTTAGTAATCTTGCTGCTGCATTTTGAACCAGTTGAAAGCTTTTTATGGAGCTTTTAGGACACGCTGCAAGCAGGAGTTACAGTAGTCTAATCTAGTCGTTACAAATGCATGGATAAGTTTTTCGGCATCACTTTTAGGCCGGATTTTTCTGATTTTGGCTCTTGTTGCGCAAATGGAAATAGGCTGTTTTACAAGCTTGATTTATATGAGCTTTAAATGAGAGCTCCTGGTCAAATAAGACTCTGAGGTTTCTTACAGTAGAACTGGAGGCTACACTGACATTGTCCAGTGTGACTATCTGCTCAGATAGAGCATCTCGTAGATGCTTAGGGCCAAGCACAATGACCTTGGTTTTTTCAGGGTTAAGAAGCAGGTAGTTTAGTGTCATCCAGGTTTTTATCTCCTTCACACAAGTACTAAGTCTGTCTACTTGATCGCTCTGATCAGGTTTCATTGATAAATACAGCTGAGTGTCGTCTGCAGAGCAGTGGAAGTTAATGTCATGTGACCTGATCATGTTGCCTAATGGCAGCATATAAAGAGTAAACAGAATTGGACCGAGTACCGAACCCTGTGGCACACCGTAAATTACTTTAGAGCTTGGTGAGGAGCTCTGGTTTACATTAACAAATTGGAACCTATCAGATATATAGGATTTAAACCAGCTGAGGGCGGAGCCTCCAACACCTACATCACATTCTAACCTCTGCAGTAGAATGTTGTGGTCGATGGTGTCAAACGCTGCGCTGAGGTCCAACAGAACCAGGACTGAGACCAGTCCATCGTCAGCGGCTAATAACAAATCATTTGTGACTTTAACTAGTGCAGTTTCAGTGCTGTGGTGGGCTCTGAACCCTGCTGTGGTGGGCTCTGAACCCTGCTGTGGTGGGCTCTGAACCTGCTGTGGTGGGCTCTGAACCCTGCTGTGGTGGGCTCTGAACCCTGCTGTGGTGGGCTCTGAACCCTGCTGTGGTGGGCTCTGAACCCTGCTGTGGTGGGCTCTGAACCCTGCTGTGGTGGGCTCTGAACCCTGACTGAAAAACTTCAAATAAGTTAGTGTCCTGCAGGTGGCGACAAAGCTGTTTTACTACAACTTTTTCAAGGATTTTAGAGACAAAGGGAAGATTATAAATAGGTCTGTAGTTTAACAATAGGTCGGGATCTAGATTAGGCTTTTTCAGAAGAGGTTTAATGACTGCATGTTTGAAGGACTGTGGAACATAGCCACTTTGGAGTGAAGTATTTATTATATTAAGAATAGGGTCTATAATTAGGGGGAGAATGTCTTTGAGGAGCTTGGAATGGGGTCCAGGACACAAGTTGAGCTTTTAGAGGACATAATGGCTGAAGTTCTCTCTGCTTGATCAACAGCTGTGAACCTTTCTAAGTTTACAGGTGGATTTATATGGGACGTTAGATTTACAGCTTGGGCTAGTTCAGGGCTAATAGTGGGGGTAATTTCATCTAATTTATCTCTGATTGTTTTTATTTTATTGTTAAAAAATAGGAGGAAATCATCAGAGCTAAGTGTAGCTGGGATTGAGGGCTCTACTGCTGTGACAGTTTGTTAGCCTAGCTACAGTGCAGAAAAGGAATTTAGTGTTACTTTTGTTGACTTCTATTAGATTTGAATAATATCTGGTTTGGACCTTACGCAGAGCCTGCTCATAGGACAGCAGGCAACTTTTCCTGCTTTTAGGGATTCTTCGGTGTGAGAGCGACGAAATAATCCCTCTAGCTTTCTAACTCTTTGTTTATGTGAACGCAGTTCTTGGTTGTACCAGGAGGAGGCGCTTTGACCTAATGACCTTCTGTTTTAACGGCGCGACAACGTCAAGAGCAGACTTCAGAGAATTCATGGTCAAGTCGACAAATTGATCACTTAAACTGGGACTAAAGCTGTTCTCAGCAGGATCACATGACGTGATCACATGACATGATCACATGACATGATCACATGACATGATCACATGACATGTCACTGAATATTGGCTCTATTATTTCTTTGAGTTTTGAGATAGATTTTTCAGATATTTTCCTTTTCATTATAACTTTATTTTGTGGGACTGGATGATCTTTAAGAATAAACTGAAAGGTAATCAGGAAATGATCTGACAATATTGGGTTTTGAGGGAGGACAATGAGGTCACTAATCTCTGTTCCATACGTTAGGATAAGATCCAGAGTGTTCTTGTGAGTGTGAGTCGGTTTATTTACATTCTGAGTGAAACCAATGCTGTCTAACAAGGCGCTGAAGGCATCACTGAGAGCGTCATCACTCATGTTCACGTGGATATTAAAGTCTCCAACTATAACTATTTTATCCCAGGCTAACACTAAGTTTGATATAAAGTCAGAAAACTCTGTTAAAAACTCTGAATAGGGACCAGGAGGTCGGTAGATAACTATGAACAAAACTCCTTTTTGGTTTTTCATATTTGGACATGTGATCGACAGCATAAGGCTTTAAATGAGTGAAATGCATTGTTAGTTTTAGGGCTCATGAGTAGGCTTGAGTGTGAGATCACTGCCACACCACCACCTCGGCCTGTGCTCCTGGCAGTCTGAAAGTTAACATGGGTGGGTGGGGTTAACATGGGTGGGTGGAGTTAACATGGGTGGGTGGGGTTAACATGGGTGGGTGGGGTTAACATGGGTGGGTGGAGTTAACATGGGTGGGTGGGGTTAACATGGGTGGGTGGGGTGGACTCATTTAGTCTGACGTAGTCGTCTTGTTGAAGCCACGTTTCAGTTGGAGCTGAAGATCTATGTTATAGTCACTAATTAATTCATTAACTAAGAGCGATTTGGAGGAAATTGCTCTAATGTTTAGCAGTCCACATTTTACGTGTTTATTCATTTGTGTATTTGTGTCATTTGTGATTGTTATTTTCCTTAAGTTATTTGGTCTGACGCCTGAAATATTTTTTCTGAGATGTGACTTTTTGGCATTATTTGTACGAGGAACACGAGGGACACACACAGTCTCTATCTGTCTCGAATCTGAACACTTCACATGTAACAGAACGGGCGAGAGTTCAGCGACAGAGGAGCGTCTTGAACTGCTGCTCTGCACCTGGGGCTCATCCCTAGATGGTCACTTAACACGACTAAGACTATCGGTCAAATTCCGAAATAATAGGGATGTACCCTCCGAAGTCGGATGGATGCCATCTCTGCGTATGAGCCCGGGCTTTCCCCAAAACGCACTCCAGTTATCAATAAAGACAATGTTTTTTTGAGGGCACCATCTGGATAACCAGTTGTTGAATGCTGAGAGACGGCTGTACAATTCAGCATTGATCCGATTGGGCAGGGGACCAGAAAATATTACAGTGTCTGACATCGACTTCGCTAGGTCACACACCGCGGCTACTTGAACTTTGAGCACCTCTGATTGTCTCCGACGGGCGTCGTTACCGCCTGCGTGAATCACGACTCGCCGGAAACGGGTCCTACTCTGCTTTAAGAGCCTAAGGTTTCCTTCGATGTCACCCATTCTGGCCCCCGGGTAACACCTAACGCTAGCAGCTGGCAGCTTCACGTCTCTAACAATAGAACTCCAGATTACAAGAGTTTCTCTAGTGTGTTCAGCGGGCGTGTGATCGCTGAGGGGAGAAAACCTATTATAGACGTGAAGCTCACGGCGCTCTGAGGTTCGGCGTTTAGCGCCTTGTCCCCTCCGAACTGTCACAAATTGGTCCCTATTCTGTTCCTGGTCTAGTCCCGGCTGCACGGGAGACGCTGAGGGGCTGAGCTCGGCCTTACTGCTACTGCTAATGCTAATGCTACGCCCTGCAGCGCGGTCCGGTAGCCCTCGCGCTAAAACCGAACTATAACTGGACTTAAGCTCCTCTAAACAGCGGATCCGCGCTTCTAACTCCGTAACCCTGGCCTCCAAAACTACCACTACACTGCACTTCACGCACCTGTCGTCAGAGAAGGAGCCAGGGTTCTGACTCGACATATGACAGCTCAAACAGGTAAAGGTAGATCCAGCCATGACGCTAGCGGCTAGGCTACGCTAGGCTAGTTCAGGCTGGGGCTAGAGAGTGAGGAGGGCTTTTTAATCCACGAAATACTGAAAAGTGAGTGGGTTGAGGCTCCGGATTGTTTGCGGGGAAATCAAACGTTCACTTTCGTGTATATGATGCGTAAATAGTGTGTATAATTCGTGGATTAATCGGTAAAAGGCTCTAAGAACGAACAGCTCTGAAAACGCGACACACTCACCGGAAATGACGTCACAAACAGAACATCACACACTGGACTCCTGCATGAAACAATGCTGCGATGTGATTGGCTGATGGACCTTACATGCATAAACCTTTACGTTCCTCTCATTGCACGTTAAAGGCGGTATGGACGATTTTTCGGCGATTTGAGAACGCAGGCGGAAGTGCGCATGCGCACTTCCCCATGCGGACCGATACAACACACACGTGCATTTGTTTATTAGCGCAACGGAGCGCATTGCATCGCTCGTCTCCCGTAGATTTCTGTCCACTTCGGCGTCAGCTCGAACTGTCTTTCTCCGTCTTCATTTTGCCCCGTACACTGAGGGAACTATATTATGATAGATCCATGCGCTTAGGCACGCGGAAACGTGGGGACGAGCCTGACGTGGCTGCAGGTGAGCGGTAGGTGCGTTCTATGATTGATACGTGGCAGGACAAATGATTTATCCACGCCACGAGGAAATATGATAAAAAATTTGCTGAAAAAAATCGTCCATACCACCTTTAAGAAGTCAAAGTAAAACAGACATCACGAGTCACGATTGATCTCACACATGGTGATGCACGGGCTGCATGTGTTTGGAGAGGGAGAGAGAGCTTCAAACCTGCTCATCTCTAACTGAGGCTGCACTGCTTGTTCTGTGTGACAGAACGCCGCACACTGTTCACTCCAAAGTCTCATGTCAGAGGTTCTGGACGAGACGGCGCTCGTCTCCGGTCCGGAGTCCGCCTCTTAGTAAATGGGGCATAGACGCCACCTCACCGCCCTCACCTGCAGCTAACACTCCCGGGCGTAAATCTTAAGCTTATTATCCTTCATTCAGACATATTGTGCGCGGTGCTCGCTAAGAGGTCTCGTCTCGCCGCCAGCCTGAGGTATAACAATCAGACCAGCATTGTTTGAATTTTGTTTTGTTTTGCATGTACAACAATACTACCTTTAACTGTAAGCAGAGGAATTAAACTCTGTGTGGTGAAATATTCCAACAGTAAGTGGTTATCAAAGCCAGCTACGTTATGAGCAATAAACTTATAATCGCGATTTGTTACATCTAAAGTGTTTCACAAGATCACAAATATAGTCTTAAGTGTTAAAATTGAATAAATAGGTGCCATGACGTTCAGTCAGCTCATGTATCTTAAAGATAAACTTGTGGTAAAGAGAGAAGTTGATGCCCATCGCCCCAGAGTGCATGTTGAATGACATGGTTTTCAGAATATGCTACATAATCCAACAACTTCATTGATTAATTCAAGAAACATTTATTCCGTCTAATATAATACCAGTCGTAAGTCAGTGCTAAAGTATAATTGGTGGAAAAGTCATTTTTTGAGGTAATTAAAGCTAAGAGCATCAGGTGTCTTTGACTGATACATGGATAGAAAGCTGCAGGAATCAGACCAGCATTTTTGTCATACATGTATAACCCTATTACCTTTAACTGTAAGCAGAGCGATTAAACTCTGTGTGGTGAGATATTCCAACACTAAGTAGGACAGTCCACAAACGTGTTGATGTATTTGCTTTTCTGTCATGTTGAGGACGTTGTCGTGTTTAAATATATAGAGTGGTTTTAGAACATCCACAGCTCTTCAGTCCCAGATTGTGGACCCAAACACAAAGTGAACTAAACCAGTGAGAGTTTTGGTCACTGAGAGCAGGACTGAGGCTGAGCTGCAGTGACCAATGAATGAGCTCAGATAAACAACACCATTAAAACTCAAAGTTCAAACTGTTTTTTAGAAAATGAGTTTTGACTTTTTTTTCCCATCTTGACCTTGTTCATAATAAACTAGTTTATAAATATATCAGAAGATAAAATTAACCTAATCTGACTCTTTATGAGTTTTGTAAAGTGGCATTTTGTTGAGTTCATTGTGAAGCTCCTCTTGAGGAATTACAGAAACTTATCTTAGATTTGTAGAGTTCATTCAAAAAATAAAAGTGAAACTTGTGAACACACAACAGAACAGAGACACTGAGGACAGAGACACAGAGACACTGAGGACAGAGACACAGAGCACAGAGGACAGAGACACTGAGGACATAGACACTGAGGACAGAGACACTGAGGACAGAGACACTGAGGACAATGGACTAAAGACAGAAGAAAACAACATGCATCAAATGATAAATGGGACTAATGTCCATGTCTCTTCACAGACTGAACACAGGACGTCTGATACTGAGAATGACATTGAGCCTGAAACAAACTGCTAGAACAATCTGTAAATGAAATGTGAATATTACTGGGAGGAACCATTGAACACCAGAGTCGATCCTCAAGGGCCTTTGTCAGTCACACACTTTAACAGCAGAAGCCTCTGGAAAAACTCTCCTCTATAAAACATGTTCTGAAGTCTTTGAACAAACTGAATGTGACGCCGTATCACAGACGTGGCTTCAGAAGCACAAAGTGGCACAAGTCAATCTCCAAGTTCTGACTTTTAGACAACAAATAGGAACAATAGTGGCCTCGTGTACGGATCAAACATTAAGAATTACGACTGCAAAACAGACGTCACACATTATTGATCATGTTTTGGAAAGTGTCACGGTGGAAAGTGAAGTTTAAAACATGTAATGCTTATTTGTGTGTGTCGACCACCGGGAACAAATGTGACCACCTTTAAAGAGAAAATGGAAGAAATGTTGAATAAGACGGGCACAGACAAAGTCCAAATAGCAGGTGGAGACTTTAATCTAGACTTGGTAAATCCACTTCAACTGAAAACAAGCTCAGATTTGATCAATTCCATGTCAATAAGAGAAGCCCGATAACAAGGCAAACGCCAACACTGATAGATCATACTTTTACTGACAGAACAGAAGGAAACATTTGGAGGGCTCTGTTCATTTGTGATAGAAGTGACCACCTGCCCGTATTTACAGTGTTTCAAAATGTCTTTAGGAAGAGAAATCAGACACAGACTCACTCTAAACTTAGAAGGCAGAAAACATGGAAACATTCCAGAAGGATCTTTGTGCTCAAAGATGGAGTGAAAGTGACTCAACTACAGACGTGGATGTGGCACATGATGCTTTCCTGCACAGATTTATTGAGCTGGATCATAACAACTGTCCTGAAACAAATCAAGATAAAGGAGATTTATAAAACAAAGCCATGGAAAACCAAAGCAATAGAAAACACATGTAAAAAGAAGAAAAAGTACTATATAAAGAACTTGTAACGCAGAGAACAAAAGAGGCAGAAAATAGATGTAAAAAACACAAAACTAAACTAATAAGTATAATTAGAAACAGTTAGAAGGAATATTATCATAAGTGACTTGAACAACAGAGACACAATATGCAAAAGACATGGAAAGTGATAAATCATTTAATAAAAACATCAAACAAACAAGATATTCAAAGTTATTTCAGAAGGATCTCATAGTGATCAGAAACTCAAAAGACACAGCAAATGAATTCAACAAATACTTTGCTAATGTGGGTAATAATGAACAAATGACATAAAAGAGTCTAAAAACAAACATGAGGAAATGAATAATAAGATCAATACAAATGTGTTTTCAATGTTTGTATCAGATGTGAACAAAAAAAACTCTTCACTCACTGAATATTGTGCTTTATTATTTTGTAAAGATCATATTTGATTCAAACAGTGATTTGTTCAAAACAGACACTTGTGTGAGGCCGATGTCTGAAGTTTGTTTTCTTCTCAAATAAATGTCTGAAGTTTGTACAGATTTGTTTTATTTCACACACATTAGAGCGAGTCTGTCGGAGCGCACAGAGACACTGAGGAGTCACAAGAGCAGACCCTAAACCCAGGGACCAGAGAGTGAGTGAATGTGGTGTTGAAGGTGTGGAGGAGGATCAGTCGCTCAGAGGAGACTGTGTAGAAGGACAGAGAGCCAGCAGGACAGTCCACAAACACTGCTACTGTCCCACAAGAGGAGGACCAGGAATGAGGGAGGGAGGTGAGTTTGTCATTATGATGAACAAAGAAACCATCTTTAGAACAGACCAGACTCCAGGACTGATCATTCCATCCAAACCAACTGTCATTACTGTTTCCTTTCCTTCTGATTCCTCTGTAAGACACTGATATATAAACCCTTCCACTCCACTGGACCTCCCAGTAACAGCGACCAGTCAGACCAGTGTCACACACAAGCTGAGGACAGTCATCAAATCTGTCCTGATGATCTGGATACAGCTGCTCCTCTGTCACATGTGTCACCTTCTTGTTGTTGTCAGACAGTTTGAGTTTTCTGTGAGCTGTGTTTGGATCCAGAGTGAGATCACAGAAATCTGATGGAGAGAAGACACAACACAGCAGCAGTTAGTCCCCTGTGCGTCTCAACATGTGGACACACACTTTATCAGGATTTGACTCTATTTAGTCTTCAAATGTACAGGATTTAATTATGGTTCTCATTTCTATATTTCTTAGTTGCACCAATCCAGTGTGTTTCATGACATGTCGAGTGTAAGAGTTGAATTGTCAGTAGTTTGTTGGTGCAGTGGACAAAGTAAAGCTCAGTGTGACGTCACTACACACATTGCTTCACTCCTCAGTGCTTCATGACACACACTTTCTCCTTCCAAATGTCTCTATATGAATCCACAGTCACTTGTGCTTGTGTGTAGACAGTCCTGTGCTGAGTCAAACAGCTGTGTCTGTGTCAGTGTCTTAATAACTCTGTGTTCAGTGATGGACACAGTCTGAGGCCACGCCCACAGAAGAGAGAGAGCCAATGAGAAAACAACAGTAAAGTCTGTTCAATCATAAGAATCATGTGTAGTATTAAAGTGCTGTTTGTGTCAGAAATAACATCCTAAAACTAACCAGTGTGAAATGACTTAAGTCAGACTTACATCTCCAGATGGGATTCATCCATCGTTCTCCTTTGGGCCTCAGTCTGAAAGAAACACACACATCAGTGTTTTTCACAGAGGATTTTCACTTCATGTGAGATGAAAGGTTTGTTCTGTAGAAGCTGACAGAGGTTCTCAACCTGTGGTACACGCCCTTCAATGTGGAGACATCATTTAGATCTGTAAGTGTGACTTTGATGTTTTAGTCTGACAAATGTCCTGTTTCAAACAAAGAGGCAAATCATCTGAAACTCACTTTTATCAGAGGAAAAAACAAATACATATTTAGTCTCTTTTTATTACAGTGACCCACAGTGACCCATGGGGCCCAGAGTGAGCCACAGGGCCCACATGACACAGTGACCGACGGGACCCACAATGACCCACCGGACCCAGAGTGACCAACAGGGCCCAGAGTGACCCAGAGGGCCCAGAGTGACGCAGTGAACCATGGGGCCTAGAGACCCACCAGAACCACAGTGACCCACACTGCCCACTGTGACCCACGGGACCCACAATCACCCACGGTGACCCACAGGGCCCACAGTGACGCAGTGAACTACGGGGCCCAGAGTGACCCACGGGGCTCACAGTGACCCAAGGGGCCCACAGTGACCCATGGGGCCCACATTGACCCAAAGTTACCCATGTGGCCCACATTGACCCACGGGGCCCAAAGTGACAAAAGGGGCCCACAATGACCCATGGGGCCCACATGACCCACGGGACCCGCAGTGACCCAGTGAACCAAAGTTCCCAGATTGACCCACGGGATCCACAGTGACCCACAGGGCCCACATGACACAGTGACCCACAGGACCCACAGGACCCACAGTGACCCACAAGGCCCACAGTGACCCAGAGGGCCCAGAGTGACGCAGTGAACCACAGGGCCTAGAGTGACCCACTAGAACCAAAGCGACCCAAGGGACCCACATTAACCTACGGGGCCCAAAATGACCCAGTGACTCACAATGACCCACAGTGACCCACTGGGCCCACATGACATAGTGACCCACGGGACCCACAATGACCCACAGGGTCATTGTGGGTCCCGTGGGCCAGATCACAGCAGCGTCTGGTTCATCCTTTACTTAAAGTAGATCCTCTCTGGTCCCCACATTTCATATTAAACTTTTCCCGCATTGGCCCCGTCACACCTGCCTCCAGTTAAGGAGGTGTTGACCACCTCATTATATCATGGAGCACTGGGGCCTCACGGGGAGAGGTATGGTGACCCTCAGGGGCCGACCTCCCTCACGAGGAGCTGTATGATGAACCTCAGCGGCCGACCTGCCTCACGAGGAGCTGTATGATGACCCTCAGGGGCCGACCTGCCTCATGAGGAGCAGTGTGATGACCCTCAGGGGCCGACCTGCCTCATGAGGAGCAGTGTGATGACCCTCAGGGGCCGACCTGCCTCACATGGGGCAATGTGATGACCCTCAGGGGCCGACCTGCCTCATGAGGAGCGGTGTGATGACCCTCAGGGGCCGACCTGCCTCACGGGGAGCGGTGTGATGACCCTCTGGGGCCGACCTGCCTCACGGGGAGAGGTGTGGTGACCCTCAGGGGCCGACCTGCTTCATGAGGAGCGGTTTGGTGACCCTCAGGGGCCGACCTGCCTCATGAGGAGCAGTGTGATGACCCTCAGGGGCCGACCTGCCTCACGAGGAGCGGTGTGATGACCCTCAGGGTCCGACCTGCTTCACGGGGAGCAGTGTGATGACCCTCAGGGGGGCCGACCTGCCTCACGAGGAGCAGTGTGGTGACCCTCAGGGGCTGACCTGCCTCACGGGGAGCATTGTGATGACCCTCAGGGGCCGACCTGCCTCACGAGGAGCAGTGTGATGACCCTCAGGGGCCGACCTGCCTCACGAGGAGCAGTGTGATGACCCTCAGGGGCCGACCTGCCTCACGGGGAGCGGTGTGGTGACCTTCAGGGGCCGACCTGCCTCACGGGGAGCAGTGTGATGACCCTCAGGGGCGACCTCCCTCACGAGGAGCTGTATGATGACCCTCAGGGGCCGACCTGCCTCACGGGGAGCTGTATGATGACCCTCAGGGGCCGACCTGCCTCATGAGGAGCAGTGTGTTGACCCTCAGGGGCCGACCTGCCTCACGGGGATCAGTGTGGTGACCCTCAGGGGCCGACCTGCTTCACGAGGAGCAGTGTGATGACCCTCAGGGGCCGACCTGCCTCATGAGGAGCGGTGTGATGACCCTCAGGGGCCGACCTGCCTCATGGGGAGCGGTGTGATGACCCTCAGGGGCCGACCTGCCTCATGGGGAGCAGTGTGATGACCCTCAGGGGCCGACCTGCCTCATGGGGAGGAGTGTGATGACCCTCAGGGGCCGACCTGCCTCACGGGGAGCAGTGTGATGACCCTCAGGGGCCGACCTGCCTCACGAGGAGCAGTGTAATGACCCTCAGGGGCCTCACGGGGAGCGGTGTCCATGGTAAAGTCTGGCACAGAGAACAGCTCATAGAACCTTTACTTAAGCAGACGTCTGAATCAGCTTCACTGTTTCTGCTTTGACGCTTTGACTTTGAAATAGAAAAATGTGTTAATTCAAGTCAGAGCTGGTCTTCCTTCTGATGTTTCATAATGAGTGACAGGCGTGTAGTGTCACTCCAAACGTCCAAATGTATGTGTTTTGACTGAAAACCGCTTCACTGCGCGAGCCTCGAGCTGGTTTAAAACTCCGGCTTCCGCTGTGACCCAGAACATGAGGCTGTGAGGCACAGATCCGGCGCGGCTGAAAACACAGGCTTTTTGCACTTTTCCCGTGAGAATAGACAGATCTCTGCTCTGTGGCCGACGAGCACGAATGAACACTTGGAGAAGGACGAGAAGAACAGCAGTCAGAGAGGAAACTTGCTCTTTGGGACATAAAACACTTGGATCTTGTAAACTCAGAACTCACTCTTTTTGTCTGCAATCTGCAGAAAACAATCTTATTTGAAACATCACGTGTCCTTTAGGACCTGAGGCGTGTGGCAGGTGAAGCACCGCGCTCCTGTGTACTTTCCAGATCCATACAATCTACAAATACTCCAAACAAATATGGTTTTCATGATTTTCCATAACTTGATTGTTTTCTGAAAGTACGAGTACCAGATGCTGGTAGAAAACAGTGAATCCAGGAAACATTTCTTTCACTTCTAGATTATAGTGATATTATATATATGCATTCTACAGCAGCAGTGTTAAAACCTCTGAACTCTGATTATCACTCAACTCTAAGGTTCAACTCTGAGGTTCAGCTCTGAGGTTCAGCTCTGAGGTTCAGCTCTGAGGTTCAACTCTGAGGTTCAGCTCTGAGGTTCAACTCTGAGGTTCAGTTCTGAGGTTCAACTCTGAGGTTCAGTTCTGAGGTTCAGCTCTAAGGTTCAGCTCTGAGGTTCAGCTCTGAGGTTCAGCTCTGAGGTTAAGGTCTGAGGTTCAGCTCTGAGGTTCAGCTCCGAGGTTCAGCTCTGAGGTTCAGCTCTAAGGTTCAGCTCTGAGGTTCAACTCTGAGGTTCAGCTCTGAGGTTCAGCTCTGAGGCTCAACTCTGAGGTTCAACTCTAAAGTTCAGCTCTGAGGTCCAGCTCTAAGGTTCAACTCTGAGGTTCAACTCTGAGGTTCAGCTCTGAGGTTCAGCTCTGAGGTTCAGCTCTGAGGTTCAGCTCTGAGGTTAAGCTCTAAGGTTCAGCTCTGAAGTTCAGCTCTGAGGTTCAGCTCTGAGGTTCATTACAGACGAGAAAGGTTCTGTCTTTTGTTTGTGTTTTAGGCTCTTTTTGGCTTTTGCCTGATTATTTATCCAGTTTGTTGCACATTAGTTCAAGTTTTCACTGTTTAAGGTTCAGGACATGTTTATCTCACAATCACATTGTAGGCGAATGGAGATGGACATTCCACGGCCAGATAACAGAAAATCTCTCTTTGAACATTGGGGGTTTTTCGTTCTCCCTCTGTCCCCCACCGCAGGGGAGCCGCTGTGACTTGTGTGATAACAGATCTTCTCCCCACAGTCTTACAGGAGGACGCCCCGATGAACTATGTTTTATGTGATTATGCTATGAATGTTTGTCCGAATCAACTCCGTACACCGCATGTTTCACCTTGTGTTACGTATTTTTCCACTGTTTAAGGTTTTATATTCCCAATGCTTTAACTCGAGTGCACATCCCAGGTGAAAGAAGATGTAAAATGTATCTACCTCAAGAAATAATGTGTACAAACTGCCCAAAAGTGTTTAACGTGTAAATGTTAAAACAGGGTTTAAATGTTTTGCCATTATTTACGTTACTCTAGCTTTATTTTCTCGACCAGGAAATGTTAAACGGGAAGTCTGCGCAGTAGCGCCCGCCCCTTTCGCTCCCAGCATGCCCTGCGGGCCAGGTATCAAAAGGACGCTCCAAGCTAGAAACGCTCTCTTGTTCTCTTGCTCTTGCTCTTCTCATCCCTTTTGTCTTCTCTCTTGGAAGCCGTCTCCACGGACGAGCTTTTTCACTTTTCCTTTGTCTCAACAAAATCCGTCCGTCACGTGGTCGACAAGGCCATGCCAGCCCTGGACTCTGAAACCACCTGAAACCACCTGGAACTACCTGGAACTACCTGGAACTAAGCTTAAGCGCTAAACCGGACAGAGACTTTCTTTGCTACTTCGTTTCTTTTCTTTTTGAAGTAATCTACGCCGTTTACGTGGATCAGCGCTACGTCCTCATCTGAGTAAAGGCCGCGTGAGGAGCTAACACGCCGCGAAAGCGTTCTACCGCTAAGGAACTCCCGGACATCGCCTCCGTTGCCACCGGCGCCAAGGACCTCACAGCACGTCGCAGCCCACCGCTCCACGCGACGCCCCGCTCCAAGGCCAGCACACCGCTCCAAGGCCAGCACACCGCTCCAAGGCCAGCACACAGCTCCACGGCCGCCGCCCGCTTCACGAACCTTCGCCGCCACACCGCTCCACGCGACGCCTCGCTACGGACCTCGTCCGCGGACAAGGACAAGTCGGACCGAGTCTCTACAGAACCGTAAGCCGAATTCAGAGTGCGGTTTCTTTTGTGGCGTGATTTGGGTAGAGCTCAGCTGTTCCTCCTCCCTTTAGCTTCTCACTTTCCCTCTTTTTGATATAGATTAGCATAGACACGTTTGATTATCAAAGGCAAAACCCTGGTTTAACATTATCTGCACGAAATTTGCTGTTAAATCTGATATAACATCACCTGTGATTTACCTGTGCGCATTTCTGCTCCGGTGTTATTGATTACCCTTTTGATAAATAAACTACACGAAAGAGTTATTGACTATTGTTTGTTTGAATAGACTATGTGTAAGTCCCTGAATCGTGAAACACCCTTCAGACCTTTTTAACGAGCGCGATTAAGGACCGTATCTTAGCTCTTTGGGTTTAACCCTGGTGCCCCGTCTTGTCTCGTTTCTGCTAAGAAATCTCCCTTAATTATAAACTGAATACATGTAGTTTGAGACCCTACATATTTGGTGCCCCGTGTGAGGCACTACGATGACCACAGGGACGCGCGACGAGATGACCGTGGGGACACTCGCAGGTACCCCGACGACTTCAGGGACACTCGTAGGTACCCCGACGACTTCAGGGACACTCGTGAAGACTATCGCGAGGGCAGAGACCCCGATAGACGCCATCGAGGCCCGACCGACCATGACTTCGACAAAATAGCCAGGCATATCTCTCGGTTTGAGCCCAAGCCAGGCGTCGCTAACGACACCAGCGCGTACCTGAGAGACATCGACTTCTATGCTAGACGCCTGTCGGATCCGTCAATCAAAGACAAGATCTTCTTGATCAAACTAACGTCCAGCCGAGACGTTAGCAGCTTCATGGAACGCCAACCTCCTTACGTCCTGAAGGACTATGAGCTCTTGTGTCATGCTCTCCTCGAAGAGTACTCAGATACAGGCACCTCAATAGGGTTGCCTGCTGCCCTGATGTTCAAGCAAGACAGACACAAGGCTCCTCAAGCCTACTACGACCGATTGAGGAAAGCGTATTTTGGATCACAAAATGAAGCAGGGATGGAGGAGGACAAACATTTCAAATCTTTGTTCCTACAGAACCTCCACCCCGCAACCAGCTACCACCTGGGCGTGGCAGCCTGCCCAATAACTCAAAGCAGCCGCCAGCTGCGAGATTTAGCGGTAAGGAGCTACACCAAACAGGCAGGAACAACAATCAGAACCCAAGGCCACTCTTCCGTCCTGAGCGTCGAAAGACCTCTCGAGCTAGAGGGCACCTTGGAAAACCATCGCTCGGGAGACACCCGAGGACCGCAAAGACCGTTTAGGGACAGGGAGAACGCCTCAGGTAGGTATAACAACCGAAGGGATGCCAGACCGTTCAAAAGGGACTCCCGGCCTAACGGCTCAACGAAGGAAGAAACCCAAGGAGACTCTGCAGGTAAGTCTCGACGCTTCGAACCTCAGTAAAGAACAGCTGAGTAAGGTGCTGAAAATGATCAAAGACATGAAATGGAACCAGAAAAATAAAGCGGAGGTCCTCGCCGTAACCTCCCTCGGACCTGAAACAAGTGATAACTCAGCGCTCAGCCAATCGGAAGACGAGTTAGAAAACTTCTATCGGAGCCCTGTGGACCTGGACCCTCTGTCGGAAACACCTGTCACTGGGGACCAACCCCCTGAAGACCAGGAACTTGACAGCGACGATCAAATGCCACCGGAGGCCAACGACGTCTTTGTGGTCCAGGTAAGTTCTATCTCCAGCCCACAGGATTACGAGCCGTCGACCATCCAATGCGAGCCCCCCTTTACCCAGTTTCTTGGTAACCTTTCCGAAAAGGGAGCTGCACGCAAGCTCTATCTTTCAGTCCTCTTGGAGGACAACTTCGTGCATGACGCACTCCTTGATACAGCCGCCGACATCAGCTTGATCTCTCGCGAACTTTTCAGAACCTTACAAAAAGTGGCCCAGCACTCTCAACGAGAACTGAAGTCACAGCCCTGCTGCTTGGAAATCCGACCTTACTCTCAGGTCAACACCACCCTTGACGAGGTGGCCCTGATCCAGATAACGATCGGCCCCATGAAACTGATGCATCCTGTTTACGTTTCACCTTTGAATTCTATTCCCCTTCTTTTAGGTCAAGAGCTGCTCAGTCGCTTCGAGCCACTAGTTGATTTTAAACGACTCAAAATCCGGGCACAAGTCCGTCGACCTCTGCCCATGCCCCAATCAACTCCGCCAGTTCAGTGCTGTGCCATCGTGGCCCCTCCCAAGGTTGACGTGCCGCCAGACAAAGACCTCAACGACCTAGCCGACTCCCTGGCAAAACAAGGAGCCCTTGAAGGGGCTCCCTGTAACTTACAGGCTGACTCACTGGACAGTGAGTTGATGCCCACCCAGCCCACCCTTTCGGTGGCCGCGATCACACGGCCCCGTGCTGTCACCGGACGGCCCCAGCCCGATCGCGCCCTTCTTGAAGTGTCTCCGACCTTCGCTTCCTCTGACCTTGTGTCTCTACAAGCAGCCGATGGGGCCATAAGCCGCATCATCGGTTTCCTTCCTGCGCCAAGTGCCATCCCTCCTGATGCATTTGCTGCCGACGCATCTCTCGCCGCGCTGTGGCGCACAAGAGAGAACTTCACCTTGCGTCATGGACTGCTGGTGTTTGCCTCTGAGATCCTCACTGCACCCGCATTTGTGGTACCTCAGAGCCTCCGGGGGGTTATGCTGACGCACGCACACGACGCGCCAACAGCTGGCCTCCGGGGGGTCAACGCCACATACAAAGCTCTGCGACAAGTGGCCTACTGGCCACACACGAGAAATGATGTACAAGAGTACATACAGGGATGCCTGGTCTACTGCCAGTTCCAACCTTCCAAGCCGCTCCACCGAGCACTGACCCTCCCCCTACACCTGTTGTACAAACCGGGAGAGGCTAGCCTCGCAACCGCCTACACCACCCACCAATACATGTCGGACTTACAGGAGCACCTGAAAGCGACCTTCTCTTTCGCTCAGAAGAAGCTTGAGAAAAGTGCAAAGGATTGCAAGGCTTACTACGATCAGAAAGCCCCAAACGACGAGCTCCAGATCGGGGACAAGGTATGGTATTACATCTCAGCGCACCCGATCGGACAGACAAGAGACTGGCTAACCAAGCTAACCCGAAAGCCCCTCCCACGTTGGTCGGGACCCTACAAGATTGTCAACAAACGATCTCCGGTGGTGTACCACGTGAAGATCACCAAAGGACGCAGAGAACCTACTCTGAGGTGGGTTCATCGCAACCAAATCAAAGCGCACCAAAACCCCATGGGACATGTCAGGGATGCCGATAGTTCCAACTAGAACACAACTCTGACAAACACACGCCCGTTAGGGACTGTACTAACAACTGTTTTGCACGGATTGTAAAGTCTACTAACCCTAACCACTAAAACCTAATCATCAAAGAATTACGTGTTAGTGTCTCTAAAAACATCCCCAGATGTATGTTGACAGAAGCATGTGGTCACAACGCCTCCTCCTGATGGCATGTGACACTTACAGACCCCAGACGTTATTGCGTATCGTGATAGCAATACATGACAGTACCGGCGGCGTTTGCGGTTAAAAACCTGTGACAGCAGGCAGCGCGTGCCCAACCTTTGTGGCGGTGCGAGACCAGGTGACAGAGACCCGGGCTAAAATAGTTGGGGGGCCGTCGACTCGTGAACACTTCCCTCCGAGAGGCGATCCTCCACTATGACAAGCATGACACAGCAGCACGAGTTGTTCTGCCCCGACGACATCTAACGCAGGCGCCACCTACTGGAGCTTGAAAAATTTTAGCCAAATCCCCGACTTACAGCTGGTCTTAAGCCCGCAAAGTCCCTACCACTAGCCTCGTATGTTAATCTCCCCTGCATGCAAACCATAGAGTAGAATATCCTGTCACCTGTTTCGAACAGAAGCGGTCCAACCTAGAAGTTGCCCCTTCGCTAGGGTGAAACGTATGTCAAGAACCTTGTTAACCACTTTTTTTTTTTTTTTCCACCATAGACATCCACTTTGATAAGCTACCTCGGTGTCTTAGAATCTTGTTTCTACGCCCAAATTCTTGCACTAGGAGTCAAGAGCTCTTGCATGGTTTACCACTCCCTCTGAGGATGATGTGCTGAGAGTTAGTAGCCTAGGGATAGTGTAACACCCACTAGCACCTGCCCCTCAGCCCAAATAGGATAAAGCGACCAGTCCAGGTTCAGAGGTTTACCCAAATCATGCCACTCTGTGCCGCTCGCTGACTCGGTAAGGACATTCCCTTTGACATTTGCCCGATGCTTCTTCATCGGAGAACCAACGGCCAATCGGGGGGTTGTAGGGGAATGGAGATGGACATTCCACGGCCAGATAACAGAAAATCTCTCTTTGAACATTGAGGGTTTTTCGTTCTCCCTCTGTCCCCCACCGCAGGGGAGCCGCTGTGACTTGTGTGATAACAGATCTTCTCCCCACAGTCTTACAGGAGGACGCCCCGATGAACTATGTTTTATGTGATTATGCCATGAATGTTTGTCCGAATCAACTCCGTACACCGCATGTTTCACCTTGTGTTACGTATTTTTCCACTGTTTAAGGTTTTATATTCCCAATGCTTTAACTCGAGTGCACATCACAGGTGAAAGAAGATGTAAAATGTATCTACCTCAAGAAATAATGTGTACAAACTGCCCAAAAGTGTTTAACGTGTAAATGTTAAAACAGGGTTTAAATGTTTTGCCATTATTTACGTTACTCTAGCTTTATTTTCTCGACCAGGAAATGTTAAACGGGAAGTCTGCGCAGTAGCGCCCGCCCCTTTCGCTCCCAGCATGCCCTGCGGGCCAGGTATCAAAAGGACGCTCCAAGCTAGAAACGCTCTCTTGTTCTCTTGCTCTTGCTCTTCTCATCCCTTTTGTCTTCTCTCTTGGAAGCCGTCTCCACGGACGAGCTTTTTCACTTTTCCTTTGTCTCAACAAAATCCGTCCGTCACGTGGTCGACAAGGCCATGCCAGCCCTGGACTCTGAAACCACCTGAAACCACCTGGAACTACCTGGAACTACCTGGAACTACCTGGAACTAAGCTTAAGCGCTAAACCGGACAGAGACTTTCTTTGCTACTTCGTTTCTTTTCTTTTTGAAGTAATCTACGCCGTTTACGTGGATCAGCGCTACGTCCTCATCTGAGTAAAGGCCGCGTGAGGAGCTAACACGCCGCTAAAGCGTTCTACCGCTAAGGAACTCCCGGACTCCGTTGCCACCGGCGCCAAGGACCTCACAGCACGTCGCAGCCCACCGCTCCACGCGACGCCCCGCTCCAAGGCCAGCACACCGCTCCAAGGCCAGCACACCGCTCCAAGGCCAGCACACAGCTCCACGGCCGCCGCCCGCTTCACGAACCTTCGCCGCCACACCGCTCCACGCGACGCCTCGCTACGGACCTCGTCCGCGGACAAGGACCAGTCGGACCGAGTCTCTACAGAACCGTAAGCCGAATTCAGAGTGCGGTTTCTTTTGTGGCGTGATTTGGGTAGAGCTCAGCTGTTCCTCCTCCCTTTAGCTTCTCACTTTCCCTCTTTTTGATATAGATTAGCATAGACATGTTTGATTATCAAAGGCAAAACCCTGGTTTAACATTATCTGCACGAAATTTGCTGTTAAATCTGATATAACATCACCTGTGATTTACCTGTGCGCATTTCTGCTCCGGTGTTTTTGATTACCCTTTTGATAAATAAACTACACGAAAGAGTTATTGACTATTGTTTGTTTGAATAGACTATGTGTAAGTCCCTGAATCGTGAAACACCATTCAGACCTTTTTAACGAGCGCGATTAAGGACCGTATCTTAGCTCTTTGGGTTTAACCCTGGTGCCCCGTCTTGTCTTGTTTCTGCTAAGAAATCTCCCTTAATCATAAACTGAATACATGTAGTTTGAGACCCTACAACATCGTGTCGACACAGAGACAGGAAAAAAGGCTTTCATCAACAAAACACTGAGACTTTTTTTAATTAAATCATTTTATTTCTTTTAATGATTTATAAAGCTCTGGTCAAGGACTATCCTCAGGGTCAATGCACTTGTTTTATGTAATTGTATCTCAGATTCTATGTTTAAATGTGTTTTCATTTATTGATTAATTGTATTGATTGTTTTATTTGTGTTTTAGTATTCTATGTGTGTTGTGTATTTTGTGGTGTGTTTTATCAACTTTTCTCATTGGGTTTCCCTGTATAAAGAAATGAAATGAAATAAAATTAAAAAAAAATAAATAAAAAAAAATAAAAGAAAAGAAAAAAAATAAATAAATAAATAAATAAATAAAATAAAATAAAATAAAAAAAAATAAAATAAAATAAAATACAATACAATACAATACAATAAAATTAAATTAAATTAAATAAAACAGGGATAGAAAAAACAGTCCTGTGATGTATTTTGCCATTTATATGTTATTATTTGATGTTCTCTAGTTGATTTGGCAAATTGTTTCCTTTTGAAAATGTATGAACTGCCTAAAGTGAAGACCAAATAATGGAAATGTAACGATTGCTGAATGTGGCTTTAAAACAAACATGTTATTTTTCTCATCAATATGATTTACTTTTATGCTATTCTCACTTAAATCCATTCATACAACAGCAAACAAACGACCTACAAGGTCAAACGTCTGTGTTGCTTGTTTCTTGAGCTCTGCAGCTGTTAAACTTGTGCTTTGTATTTTTGGCTCAAGCCATTCCATTGAATGGAATGAGTCTTTGTTCTTGCAATGGTTCTTATTAGGCCCGAGCGCCACAAGCTGGCGAGATGCCTATTAGTTCCGTAAGGCCGTGCAAAGCCCACTTCCAAACACTCACTAACGCACTCCTTCACTCACGCACGCCCCGTGCATACTAATTAGTAGTAGGAAAATGGAACATTACCGTTGTAAACGAAATTACTTCAAGCTTCGTTTGGTATGCCGCAAAACGCAGCAGAAAATATGGACACGTGGGAAGGCGGTCGCGCGGGACGGCGGTCATGCATGAGGCGAGAGCCATCATCGCTGCTCCGCGGCTTTAATTTATTTTATGCTTTCTCATTACTCTGCCAAACTTATGATGGTTCTGTGTTTCTTAGTTTATTTAGTGGGTAATTATGTTTTATGGTCAATTAAATACATTTAGTTACATTTTGACTTATCCATGTGTTTGTCTCCAGTAGATTAGACTGTAACGGCCGCTCACTGGTCTCTCCAAACGAGCTGTAAAACAGCTGCAGTTCATCCAGAACGCTGCTGCTCGGGTCCTGACTAGAACTAGGAAGTACATCACATTAGTCCTGTTCTCAGGGACCGGCCTCCTGCTGGTGCCAGAGTCAGGACTAAACATGGACCGGCCTCCTGCTGGTGCCAGAGTCAGGACTAAACATGGACCGGCCTCCTGCTGGTGCCAGAGTCAGGACTAAACATGGACCGGCCTCCTGCTGGTGCCAGAGTCAGGACTAAACATGGACCGGCCTCCTGCTGGTGCCAGAGTCAGGACTAAACATGGGGAATCTGCATTTTCAGTTTTATGCAGCTAAAATCTGGAACATTCTTCCTGAAGATGTGAGACAGGTTCTACTCTGACAATGTTCAAATCTAAGCTATAAACAGTTTTGTTTAGCTGCGCATGTGACTGAAAGGATTTTTATTTGCACTCTTCTCTTTTGTTTGTGATTTCATTAGTTTAGACAATCAGTTGGATTGATTTAAAAGGGAGTTGGACTCCGAAAACACGTTAGACGTGTAAAAGTACGTACAATCAGTAAGACTGATTTAAAAAGGATTTAAAAAGGAGTTGGACTCCGAAAACACGTTACCCTTTGTGGCTAGGTGTTCTTTATTTAATTTTTAATTTAGTTAATTTTATTGTATTTCTGTTTCTGTAATTTCTTTGTAATTTGAATGCATTTTTCCTGTTTTGTGAAGCACTTTGAATTGCCTTGTGTATGAAATGTGCTCTACAAATAAACTTGCCTTG
The DNA here is from genome assembly GCF_026437365.1 of Eucyclogobius newberryi. Classification (NCBI taxonomy): domain Eukaryota; kingdom Metazoa; phylum Chordata; class Actinopteri; order Gobiiformes; family Gobiidae; genus Eucyclogobius; species Eucyclogobius newberryi. Next base: position 41,524,775 of record NW_027316056.1, read on the forward strand.
CCTTTGTTATATTACTAATTTAACTTTCTTCCACTTTCAGGCCGAGCTGCAACTGATTTGGACAAAGACCATTCACCAAACTAAAGACAATCAAAGAATTACTGTACAGTTACCATGACAACCTCAGCCTCCATTTTATCATGTCCGATTGGAGTAAAAGACGTAAGGTCAGAAAACAGTGATGTGGCCATGGACCTCATATGAAGACAACGTGCAGCCTAACCAAGCATGGACCTCATATGAAGACAACGTGCAGCCTAACCAAGCATGGACCTCATATGAAGACAACGTGCAGCCTAACCAAGCATGGACCTCATATGAAGACAACATGCAGCCTAACCAAGCATGGACCTCATATGAAGACAACGTGCAGCCTAACCAAGCATGGACCTCATATGAAGACAACAAGCAGCCTAACCAAGCATGGACCTCATATGAAGACAACGTGCAGCCTAACCAAGCATGGACCTCATATGAAGACAACGTGCAGCCTAACCAAGCATGGACCTCATATGAAGACAACGTGCAGCCTAACCAAGCATGGACCTCATATGAAGACAACGTGCAGCCTAACCAAGCATGGACCTCATATGAAGACAACGTGCAGCCTAACCAAGCATGGACCTCATATGAAGACAACGTGCAGCCTAACCAAGCATGGACCTCATATGAAGACAACGTGCAGCCTAACCAAGCATGGACCTCATATGAAGACAACGTGCAGCCTAACCAAGCATGGACCTCATATGAAGACAACGTGCAGCCCAACCAAGCATGGACCTCATATGAAGACAACGTGCAGCCTAACCAAGCATGGACCTCATATGAAGACAACGTGCAGCCTAACCAAGCATGGACCTCATATGAAGACAACGTGCAGCCTAACCAAGCATGGACCTCATATGAAGACAACGTGCAGCCTAACCAAGCATGGACCTCATATGAAGACAACGTGCAGCCTAACCAAGCATGGACCTCATATGAAGACAACGTGCAGCCTAACCAAGCATGGACCTCATATGAAGACAACGTGCAGCCAAACCAAGCATGGACCTCATATGAAGACAACGTGCAGCCTAACAAAGCATGGACCTCATATGAAGACAACGTGCAGCCTAACCAAGCATGGACCTCATATGAAGACAACGTGCAGCCTAACCAAGCATGGACCTCATATGAAGACAACGTGCAGCCTAACCAAGCATGGACCTCATATGAAGACAACGTGCAGCCTAACCAAGCATGGACCTCATATGAGGACAACATGCAGCCTAACCAAGCATGGACCTCATATGAGGACAACATGCAGCCTAACCAAGCAAGGACCTCATATGAGGACAACATGCAGCCAAACCAAGCATGGACCTCATATGAAGACAACGTGCAGCCTAACCAAGCATGGACCTCATATGAAGACAACGTGCAGCCTAACCAAGCATGGACCTCATATGAAGACAACGTGCAGCCTAACCAAGCATGGACCTCATATGAAGACAACGTGCAGCCTAACCAAGCATGGACCTCATATGAAGACAACGTGCAGCCTAACCAAGCATGGACCTCATATGAAGACAACGTGCAGCCTAACCAAGCATGGACCTCATATGAAGACAACGTGCAGCCTAACCAAGCATGGACCTCATATGAAGACAACGTGCAGCCTAACCAAGCATGGACCTCATATGAAGACAACGTGCAGCCTAACCAAGCATGGACCTCATATGAAGACAACGTGCAGCCTAACCAAGCATGGACCTCATATGAAGACAACGTGCAGCCAAACCAAGCATGGACCTCATATGAAGACAACGTGCAGCCTAACAAAGCATGGACCTCATATGAAGACAACGTGCAGCCTAACCAAGCATGGACCTCATATGAAGACAACGTGCAGCCTAACCAAGCATGGACCTCATATGAAGACAACGTGCAGCCTAACCAAGCATGGACCTCATATGAAGACAACGTGCAGCCTAACCAAGCATGGACCTCATATGAGGACAACATGCAGCCTAACCAAGCAAGGACCTCATATGAGGACAACATGCAGCCAAACCAAGCATGGACCTCATATGAAGACAACGTGCAGCCTAACCAAGCATGGACCTCATATGAAGACAACGTGCAGCCTAACCAAGCATGGACCTCATATGAAGACAACGTGCAGCCTAACCAAGCATGGACCTCATATGAAGACAACGTGCAGCCTAACCAAGCATGGACCTCATATGAAGACAACATGCAGCCTAACCAAGCATGTACCTCATATGAAGACAACGTGCAGCCTAACCAAGCATGGACCTCATATGAAGACAACATGCAGCCTAACCAAGCATGGACCTCATATGAAGACAACAAGCAACCTAACCAAGCATGGACCTCATATGAAGACAACGTGCAGCCTAACCAAGCATGGACCTCATATGAAGACAACATGCAGCCTAACCAAGCATGGACCTCATATGAAGACAACGTGCAGCCTAACCAAGCATGGACCTCATATGAAGACAACGTGCAGCCTAACCAAGCATGGACCTCATATGAAGACAACGTGCAGCCTAACCAAGCATGGACCTCATATGAAGACTACCTGCAGCCTAACCAAGCATGGACCTCATATGAAGACAACGTGCAGCCTAACCAAGCATGGACCTCATATGAAGACAACGTGCAGCCTAACCAAGCATGGACCTCATATGAAGACAACCTGCAGCCTAACCAAGCATGGACCTCATATGAAGACAACGTGCAGCCTAACCAAGCATGGACCTCATATTAATATGGTTTGGATCTGCTTAAGTCCTGCTTTTGGGCTGGTTTAGTCCTGGTTTTGGTCTCATCTATTGCAGGAGGAGAGAGCTGGACAGGCATAGATACACAGAAGTGCAGATCTGATCAGTGTTTTGCTTTGCAGTTTTTTTTTTTACATTGAATCTAGAAAAAATATTCATCATATATAAATACATTTTTTTTCTTTTTCTATTCGATGTAAAAAAAAATATACGTAAACAAAAATTTATGTAAAAAAAAATGTATGCAAATGTTTTCATGGTAAAAAAAATTGGATTAAAAAAATAAAAAATAACACTTTTGAAACTGCTACTTCCGATGTCTTTGTTGAATAACTAACATGACTTTTTTGTAAGTTTTGGGTGATATTCACCCCTGTTAAGTCAAACTGCATTGCATTTAAAGGTGTGCTGTCCTGTTGTCCTCTGTCCTTTCCTCTTCTGTCCCGTCCTCCTCTGTCATGCCCTCCTCTGTCCCGTCCTCCTTTATCCCGTCCTCCTCTGTCCCACCCAATTGTGAAGAAGAATAAGAAACAGCAGCAGCAGCAGCAGCAGCAGCAGCAGCAGCAGCAGCAGCTGCAGCAGCAGCAGCAGCAGCAGCAGCAGCAGCAGCCCTGAATAAAGCTCACCTTTAAGGACTTTGTGGACACAGAGTTCATCCAGAGGGAGCTGGAGGCCACGAGACAGAGAGGAGGAAAGGAAGCAGCAGAAGAGGAAGAGAGAGGAGTCACCTGTCTCAGGTAGAACGTGCAGGTTCTGCAAACTGGAGCTGAAGCAGGCTCTCACAGTCCTCACATCCACAAATACTTCCCCGGACTGTATATATATATCTGTATTTTGAATGTAAATACTACTGTCAGGTATAATTAATGCTAATAATTTAAACTAAATATTTCTGGTATTTCCCCTGTCAATAAATATTCTTAAAAGTATATGTTTTTTTGTGTTTTCTTTCCAATATAATAATACAACAATATTCTATAAATTATTGAGATATCATATAATAAATAATGGTAAATGGTTTTATTTCTATGCAGAACATAAACTGAACACAATAGTGTAGCCCTCAGAGGCAACTGTGATTTTGGGCCTTACAAAAATAAATTGATTTGATTTGATTTGATTTGTAGAGTTCAGTGCTGCAGTGTTGGAGATGTGATGGTGTCACCTCTCCATGATTGCTATTGTTTTTGACATCAGAGCACTACGGGCTTGTGGAGCTGCAGTGCCTCACAGTTGAGATATATATGGATCGAGTACTGTTGGCTTTGTGTTTTGTGCCACATATATTTCTAAATGTAAATATATATACATATTATAACCCGCACACTTAAACCATTCATTTAAAAGTATATTTTCTTTCTTAAAAATCAAAGCATACGGAACAGATTAGGAAAAAATGCTTATGGGGAATAATGGGAATGGTCAACTCGATTACTTCAGTCTGGTCGTGATAAAAACACAAAACTAACGTCTACGATTTTATTTTTTTTACATTGAATTTTTTGACATTGAATTAAAAAAAAAAAAAAAAGACATCAAATTATTATTTTTTTGACATTGTATTTTTTTTTATATCAAATAAAAAAAAAATTCTTACACATATCTTTTTTTACACCGAATCAAAAATTAAAAAAAACAATAAAATTCAATGTAAAAAAAGTAAAAAGTAAAAAAAAAATCGTTGTAATAAAAACACAAAATAACCTTGACAGGCTGCACGTCAGTTTGAACGCAAGGGGTGGTTGCACTATGAGCTAGAGTGCAAGGATGGTTAAAAGGGAAAAACTTTAAAAAGGACTAGAGCTGGAAAACAGGTACAAAACAGGTACAAAATAATTGTGAGTTTATTAAGGAATGTGTTTAAGTTTCAATGCTAACCCGTATGTATTTTTTCTGTTTTGTATTGTTGTTACATTGATATTGTATATTGCAACGATGGCATCCAAATATCCAAAACCAGACCAAAGCCACGGCTAAGACACGGGTATATCATATCCTGTGATGCCAGGTAATTTATTGTACCAAACCGCAGAAAACCTTAAAGTCGGCACTTACTTTGATGATGACAAAGGATATGGTACACAACAATGATACCTGCATAGTCTGGGGTGATGAAAACGATAACTAAACCAGGCAAAAACGTGAATGAATAACAAAACAAGAAACGGTAATACAAACGTAAAGGTAACAAAATAAACGGTCAAAAAACGAAGTAAACAATCAAAAACGCAGACAAATAACCAAGCCACTAACGCAGGTGAGCGCTCTCCCCAATTAACCTTACGCACACACCCTAGCACCGCCCCCAACACCGCCCCCAACACCGCAGCGTCTTGCTCGTAGTTAGGCGCATGCACAAAACACAAATATGGCTCCTACATTGTACCTTGCAATAAAATTCCTCAGAAGGTAAATAATGGTCAGTAATTTGTTTTATTGGACAACCAACAGTAATTTAAGATCTTTGTTCATTTTTGTTTAAAGTGTTTTAAAGACATTTTAAATTTAAACATTCATTATAGAATCAGTTCAATCACTTTTGAAATAACTTTAAATTAAAATTTCAACGTTGTTTAAATGGTAAATGGTCACATTTATATAGCGCTTTTCTACCGTCAAGGTACTCAAAGCGCTTTACATCAAGGAACCAGTCACCCATTCACACACACATTCACACCCCAGATGTTCGCAGACACTGGGGGGCGAGTTGGGTTAAGTGTCTTCCCCAAGGACACAACGGCAGTATTCACATGAGGCAGCTGCGATCGCACCGCCAACCTGCGGGCCAGTGGATCTGACCGCTCTGATCGAGCGGTGAGTCGAACCGCCGACCCTTGGATCAGAAGACGAGCACTCTACCACTGAGCTACTGCCGTTTAAATGTTCAATGTTGAAATTTCAATATGCATCAACGTTGATTCAACGTCAATTCAACGTCTATTCAACGTTGATTCAACATTGAAAATTATAGTTTATCTGACGTTGTTTCAATGTACGGATAGGCGTTAATATCAACGCTATTTCAATGCTGATCAACAAGAGCAAAATGTGGCTGATTCAATGTCAGATATCAACGTGGATTCAACCGAAACCCACTCTCAGGTGTTACAAATGTCAGTGAGAACAGGTCCATACCTGAGAGTGTCCAGTGTGCAGTGGGGGTCCTCCTGTAGAGCAGACAGGAGCTTTACTCCTGTGTCTCCTGGATGGTTGTAGCTCAGGTCCAGTTCTCTCAGATGGGAGGGGTTTGACCTCAGAGCTGAGGTCAGAGAAGAACAGCCTTCCTCTGAGACCAGACAACCTGACAGTCTGAGGACACATATTATTCTAATCAGTCAATGAATTAGTAACATTAAACCCAAATGACACATTTAACAAATCCTCTATATTTATGTCACTTTCATGTTGTCATTTCCCACTGTCACAATCATCAGGTTATGTAATGATGATGAATATTAAACCCTCTGACCTGAGCTGCAACATCTTCAGCCCTGAGTCCTTCAAGTCGTTGTGACTGAGGTCCAGGACTCTCAGACTAGAGGACTGGGAGCTGAGGACTGAGGACAGAGCTTCACAGCTTCTCTCTGACAGGTTACAGCTGCTCAGTCTGGAAGAGGACACATGGGCACTTTATTGAGTTAACTTTTATTTATTAAGGAATCTCCCATTGAGAGTACAATCTCTTAAGGCCACCACACACCCATGCCTGGTACATTAGAGCACACATGTCAACACACACAGTTCGCCCGCGTCACAGCTCTTAAAAAGGCTTTAAACAACTCTGGGGCTCATTGAATATGAGTTTAATGTGTAATGAAAAAGAAAGACATAGTGCGAGGTTGAGGAAGACGGTGCAGGTTAGTTATAACTTTAGTGAGCGATGAGAGTTTTCTGTGTACAGAGAGAGCAGGAGAGGAGCAGGAGCTCTCTCTGCAGCTTCTGTGGATCTCGTCCTTCTCTTCCACGTTATTAGCATTGCTTCAGTCAGTCTCAGATTAAGATAAGATAAAATAAGACAATTCTATATTTCTACACATGGAGAAATTTCGGTGTTACAACGCAGTAGATACAGAGGGAAGGACAGATAACTTATAGGAAGTTTGAAAAAACACTCCTAATAGAAGAACTATTTACAGTTTAGAGAATTTAGAGACTTTAGCGAATCTAAATTCCAATCTTTCAAGCACAGGGTGTGCCCAGTGTGTGCACGCTCATGGTAAGTAATGGAGGTGCCCATTTTGCCACACAACAGAGCGTCCTGGTGTGCTTCAAACCAAGATATTAAATAGTTTACAACAAATTCTTCCAGCACTTATACATACAGAGAAACTGCCTGGTTTGAAAAGGGGGATGATGGAAGCTTCACTTTTTAGAAGTCCAACTCTCACAAACCCACTTAGATAGTTGCAGCAATAGTATTGTACAATACCTACAACTTACAACAACTTACAACAACATACAATGACACAAGACAAGGACAGGCCTGAACACTCACTAACCTCTCCTCTCCATTTCCCCATCTACACGCTCACTGTAGAAGGCATCAGTCGCTCTCCTCCTCCCCCTCCCCTCCTCTCTTCTCTCTCTCCTCCTCCCCTTCTCTCCTCATCTACACACTCACTGTAGAAGGCATCACTCGCACTCCTCCCAGTACTTTTTTTTTGCCTCTTTTTTAAACATTTGTTTAAACTGTATTCAATTTAAACCTTTTTTAATTTCCTCAGTTCACCCATTCCACAACGTAACTCCCCGTACTGAAATACACATGGATTTTAAATTGGTTCTAACTGTGGTTTATAGAGTGTGTCGCGTTTTCAGAGCTGTTCGTTCTTAGAGCCTTTTACCGATTAATCCACGAATTATACACACTATTTACGCATCATATACACGAAAGTGAACGTTTGATTTCTCCGCAAACAATCCGGAGCCTCAAGCCGCTCGCTTTTCAGTATTTTGTGGATTAAAAGCCCTCCTCACTCTCTAGCTCCAGCCTGAACTAGCCTAGCGTAGCCTAGCCGCTAGCGTCATGGCTGGATCTACCTTTACCTGTTTGAGCTGTCATATGTCGAGTCAGAACCCTGGCTCCTTCTCTGATGATAGGTGCGTGAAGTGCAGTGTAGTGGTAGTTTTGGAGGCCAGGGTTACGGAGTTAGAAGCGCGGATCTGCTGTTTAGAGGAGCTTAAGTCCAGTTATAGTTCGGTTTTAGCGCGAGGGCTACCGGACCGCGCTGCAGGGCGTAGCATTAGCATTAGCAGTAGCAGTAAGGCCGAGCTCAGCCCCTCAGCGTCTCTCGTGCAGCCGGGACTAGACCAGGAACAGAATAGGGACCATTTTGTGACAGTTCGGAGGGGACAAGGCGCTAAACGCCGAACCTCAGAGCGCCGTGAGCTTCACGTCTATAATAGGTTTTCTCCCCTCAGCGATCACACGCCCGCTGAACACACGAGAGAAACTCTTGTAATCGGGAGTTCTATTGTCAGAGACGTGAAGCTGCCAGCTGCTAGCGTTAGGTGTTACCCAGGGGCCAGAATGGGTGACATCGAAGGAAACCTTAGGATCTTAAAGCGGAGTAGGACCCGTTTCCGGCGAGTCGTGGTTCACGCAGGCGGTAACGACGCCCGTCGGAGACAATCAGAGGTGCTCAAAGTTCAAGTAGCCGCGGTGTGTGACCTAGCGAAGTCGATGTCGGACACTGTAATATTTTCTGGTCCCCTGCCCAATCGGATCAATGCTGAATTGTACAGCCGTCTCTCAGCATTCAACAACTGGTTATCCAGATGGTGCCCTCAAAACAACGTTGTCTTTATTGATAACTGGAGTGCGTTTTGGGGAAAGCCCGGGCTCATACGCAGGGATGGCATCCATCCGACTTCGGAGGGTACATCCCTATTAGTTCGGAATTTGACCGATAGTCTTAGTCGTGTTAAGTGACCATCTAGGGATGAGCCCCGGGCGCAGAGCAGCAGTTCAAGACGCTCCTCTGTCGCTGAACTCTCGCCCGTTCTGTTACCTGTGAAGTGTTCAGATTCAAGACAGATAGAGACTGTGTGTGTCCCTCGTGTCCCTCGTACAAATAATGCCAAAAAGTCACATCTCAGAAAAAATATTTCAGGCGTCAGACCAAATAACTTAAGGAAAATAACAATCACAAATACACAAATGAATAAACACGTAAAATGTGGACTGCTAAACATTAGAGCAATTTCCTCCAAATCGCTCTTAGTTAATGAATTAATTAGTGACTATAACATAGATCTTCTAGCTCTAACTGAAACGTGGCTTCAACAAGACGACTACGTCAGACTAAATGAGTCCACCCCACCCAGCCATGTTAACTTTCAGACTGCCAGGAGCACAGGCCGAGGTGGTGGTGTGGCAGTGATCTCACACTCAAGCCTACTCATGAGCCCTAAAACTAACAATGCATTTCACTCATTTGAAAGCCTTATGCTGTCAATCACATGTCCAAATATGAAAAACCAAAAAGGAGTTTTGTTCATAGTTATCTACCGACCTCCTGGTCCCTACTCAGAGTTTTTAACAGAGTTTTCTGACTTTATATCAAACTTAGTGTTAGCCTGGGATAAAATAGTTATAGTTGGAGACTTTAATATCCACGTGAACATGAGTGATGACGCTCTCAGTAATGCCTTCAGCGCCTTGTTAGACAGCATTGGTTTCACTCAGAATGTAAATAAACCGACTCACACTCACAAGAACACTCTGGATCTTGTCCTAACGTATGGAACAGAGATTAGTGACCTCATTGTCCTCCCTCAAAACCCTATATTGTCAGATCATTTCCTAATTACCTTTCAGTTTATTCTTAAAGATCATCCAGTCCCACAAAATAAAGTTATAATGAAAAGGACAATATCTGAAAAATCTATCTCAAAATTCAAAGAAATAATAGAGCCAATATTCAGTGACATGTCATGTGATCCTGCTGAGAACAGTTTTAGTCCCAGTTTAAGGGATCAATGTGTCGACTTGACCATGAATTCTCTGAAGTCTGCTCTTGACGTTGTCGCGCCGTTAAAACAGAAGGTCATTAGGCCAAAGCGCGCCTCCCCATGGTACAACCAAGAACTGCGTTCACATAAACAAAGAGTTAGAAAGTTAGAGGGATTATTTCGTCGCTCTCACACCGAAGAATCCCTAAAAGCATGGAAAAGTTGCCTGCTGTCCTATAAGCAGGCTCTGCGTAAGGCCCAAACCAGATATTATTCAAATCTAATAGAAGTCAACAAAAGTAACACTAAATTCCTTTTCAGCACTGTAGCTAGGCTAACAAACTGTCACAGTGCAGTAGAGCCCTCAATCCCAGCTACACTTAGCTCTGATGATTTCCTCCTATTTTTTAATAATAAAATAAAAACAATCAGAGATAAATTAGATGAAATTACCCCCGCTATTAGCCCTGAACTAGCCCAAGCTGTAAATCTAACGTCCCATATAAATCCACCTGTAAACCTAGAAAGGTTCACAGCTGTTGATCAAACAGAGATAACTTCAGCCATTATGTCCTCTAAAAGCTCAACTTGTGTCCTAGACCCCATTCCAAGCAGACTCCTCAAAGACATTCTTCCCCTAATTATAGACCCTATTCTTAATATAATAAATACTTCACTCGAAAGTGGCTATGTTCCACAGTCCTTCAAACATGCAGTCATTAAACCTCTTCTGAAAAAGCCTAATCTAGATCCCGACCTATTGGTAAACTACAGACCTATTTCAAATCTTCCCTTCGTCTCTAAAATCCTTGAAAAAGTTGTAGTAAAACAGCTTTGTCGCCACCTGCAGGACAATAACTTATTTGAAGTTTTCCAGTCAGGGTTCAGAGCCCACCACAGCACTGAAACTGCACTAGTTAAAGTCACAAATGATTTGTTATTAGCCGCTGACGATGGACTGGTCTCAATCCTGGTTCTGTTGGACCTCAGCGCAGCGTTTGACACCATCGACCACAACATTCTACTGCAGAGGTTAGAATGTGATGTAGGTGTTGGAGGCTCCGCCCTCAGCTGGTTTAAATCCTATCTATCTGATAGGTTCCAATTTGTTAATGTAAACCAGAGCTCCTCACCAAGCTCTAAAGTAATTTACGGTGTGCCACAGGGTTCGGTACTCGGTCCAATTCTGTTTACTCTTTATATGCTACCATTAGGCAACATTATCAGAAAGCATGACATTAACTTCCACTGCTATGCAGACGACACTCAGCTGTATTTATCAATGAAACCTGATCAGAGCGATCAAGTAGACAGACTTAGTACTTGTGTGAAGGAGATAAAAACCTGGATGACACTAAACTACCTGCTTCTTAACCCTGAAAAAACCGAGGTCATTGTGCTTGGCCCTAAGCATCTACGAGACGCTCTATCTGAGCAGATAGTCACACTGGACAATGTCAGTGTAGCCTCCAGTTCTACTGTAAGAAACCTTGGAGTCTTATTTGACCAGGAGCTCTCATTTAAAGCTCATATAAATCAAGCTTGTAAAACAGCCTATTTCCATTTGCGCAACATCGCCAAAATCAGAAGAATCCTGCCTAAAAGTGATGCCGAAAAACTTATCCATGCATTTGTAACGACTAGATTAGACTACTGTAACTCCCTGCTTGCAGCGTGTCCTAAAAGCTCCATAAAAAGCTTTCAACTGGTTCAAAATGCAGCAGCAAGATTACTAACAGGAACAAAAAGAAGAGAGCACATTACGCCAGTGCTGAAGTCTCTTCACTGGCTCCCCGTCGAGTCCAGAATCAAATTCAAAATTCTACTCTTGACCTACAAAGCCATAAATGACATGGCCCCATCCTACCTCAAAGATGCTATAGAACCATATCATCCAAACAGAGCTCTTCGCTCTCAGAATGCCGGCCTTCTGGTGGTGCCAAGAGTCTCTAAAAGTACTGTAGGAGGTAGAGCGTTTAGCTCCCAAGCTCCTGTGTTATGGAATCAGCTCCCGACCCATGTTAAATATGCTGACACAGTCTCTTCATTTAAGTCCAGGCTTAAAACGTTCCTCTTCGAAATCGCTTATGGTCAGAGTAGTTAGGAACAGAAAGATAAACCCACAGCTTCAGCTACGCTGCCCTAGGAGTAACTGTGCTGGGGGAAGTATGACAGCTTGAGCACTATCCTCTTCTTCTGACTACTTATGCTATCAAACAATATTTATTTTTTAATTCCACTTGCAAACTGTTCACCGCCTTCTTTTTCTTTCTCTCACTCCTGAGGACCTGTGGACCCAGATGTCCCTCTCCTGGTGAAGTGGTCCCTGCCCCATGTGGACGGTCCCTCATCTGCCTGAAGAGTGGCTCCAGTTCGCCTCAGTCGGTCCCTCATCTGCCTGAAGAGTGGGTCCAGCTCGCCTCCGACGGTGCCTCATCTACCTGAAGAGTGGGTCCAGCTCGCCTCCCACGGTCCCTCATCTGCCTGAGGAGTGGGTCCAGTTCGCCTCCGACGGTCCCTCATCTGCCTGAAGAGTGGGTCCTGCTCGACTCCGACGGTCCCTCATCTGCCTGAAGAGTGGGTCCAGTTCGCCTCAGTCGGTCCCTCATCTGCCTGAAGAGTGGGTCCAGCTCCAGTCTCCTCGTGTCCGTCTGTCCGTCTGTGAGAGTCGGATCTCTCCTTCACTGGAACTCCTCCAGGTTTCTACGCTTTTTTCCCAAAGAGGTTTTTTTTGTAGTTTTTCCTGGCCGAGAAGGAGAGTCTAAGGACAGAGGACCCTGGGACATCGTCCCTCGCCACCACAGACATTGTCTGACTTCATCGCCACCACAGACATTGTCTGACTTCATCGCCACCACAGACATTGTTGATTCATTTCTCCCTGTGGCCCTCAGAGGCAACTGTTGTTGTGATTTTGGGCCTTACAAAAATAAATTGATTTGATTTGATTTGATTTGATTTGATTTGATTTGATTTGATTTGATATAGTTTATTGGTTCCTCTTAGAGTGAATTTGTGATGAACATCTCCATCGAAAAATAACTTCTGCATGTTACGTGGAAGATATGTTTGTGAAAGTGTGTAAAGATAAATCTGTTTGTCCATGTTGTAAAGATCACAGTCGTTCTAAACCTGCTGCTTGAGAGAAAAGAGGAATGATTTCAGGAGAATCGAGATGATGCAGAGAAAAAGGAAATATTTTTAATTCATGCATTAGTCTTAAATAAGATTTGGAATATACAGTTGTAAATGTAGATTCCTGTGATAACCTACAACATGTATTAAGTCTTGCAAATGTCAAGAAAATAAAACATTAAACATAATAAAAAGCTATTTATTATTACTTAAAGGAATTATGGAGGCTTTTTTGGCTCAAATTCTGAGTCTCATTTGCTCGTGGCGAGGACGGTCGATTAGTCCTTCCACATATCAATCATCCCTTTCCTCCTAACGCACACCTGCAGCCTCTTCCCAGCATAGCAGCATGTTTCCCTGGCTGTGCATGTGTGGTTGATATGCCGGTGTGTGTTTAGTGAGATCCTTCAGAGTACAGGCTGAAGGACGGCAGAGGAAGACTGTGTTCGAGCTCGGAAGAGACGGAAATCTGCTGAGACGAGAGATGATGCAATCTGTTGCGCTAATAAACAAACGCACATGTAGCAGTGAGGCTGTTGAGTCCCTTTTCAAAAAGGGACAAACAGTCGCTTGAGTTTTCAAATCGGCGAAAAATTCTATATTATTCCTTAACAATTTGAGTGTCGACATCAATGGTTATTTTGGGTTCAAAAATGAAACAGTAATCCAGATTATATTACTACTGAGTAAATAATATTACAATAATATAAATACATTGTAAAACCAAAACGTGTATGTGTTTCTGACCTGAGCTGTTCCAGTTTACAGTGAGGACTCTTCAGTCCAGCAGACAACATCTTCAGCCCTGAGTCCTTCAAGTCATTGTGACTGAGGTCCAGGACTCTCAGACTAGAGGACTGGGAGCTGAGGACTGAGGACAGAGCTTCACAGCTTCTCTCTGACAGGTTACAGCTGCTCAGTCTGGAAGAGGACACATGGGCACTTTATTGATTTAAACTTTATTTCATAACTAAGTTCCCATTGAGAGTACAATCTCTTAAGGCCACCACACACCCATGTCTTGTGCATTAAAGCACACATGTCAACACACACAGTACAGCTCTTAAAAAGGCTTTAAACAACTCTGGAGCGCATTGAATATGAGTTTAATGTACAATGAAAAAGAGGTTGAGGAAGACGGTTGATTGAGCAGGTTAGTATAACTTTAGTGAGAGATGAGAGTTTTCTGTGCACGGAGAGAGCAGGAGAGGAGCAGGAGCTCTCCCTGCAGCTGCTGTGGCTCTCGTCCTTCTCTTCCACGTTATTAGCATTGCTTCAGTCAGTCTCAGATTAGAGATCTATCTGTATTTATTGAAGACATCGGAACTCAACAACTTCCAATCTTAGCACGGGGTGTGCCCAGTGTGTGCACGCTCATGGTAAGTAATGGAGGTGCACATTTTGCCACACAGCAGAGCGTCCTGGTGTGCTTTGGCCTTTAGTTAGTTTGAGTTATTTATTCATTTCAAACCTGCATATGACATAGTTTACAAAAAAAAATTCCAGCACTTGAGAGAAACTGCCTGGTTTGAAAAGGGGGATGGTGGAAGCTTTCACTTTTTAGAAGTCCAACCCCCACAAATCCACTCACAGATTATTACAGCAATAGTATTGTACAATATCCGCAACATACAACAACATACAATGACACAAGACAAGGACAGGCCCGAACACTCACTAACCTCTCCTCCCTCTCTCTTCCCCTCCTCTCTTCCTCTCCTCCTCTACACACTCACTGTAGAAGGCATCACTCACACTCCTCCCAGTACTTTTTTATTGCCTCTTTTTTCATTTAAACTGTATAAGATTTGAACAATTTAACACCCCTATACAAAATAAACATGGATTTTAAAGTGGTTCTTACCCGTGGTTGAAATAGTTTTTGGGTACCTCTGAGTGAATTTATGATGAGCATCTCTATCTAAAATAGCCTTTGAATTTTAAGCGGAAGAGAAATTTGTGATGCCCTAAACATAGTTTGAGCAGTTTCTAATTAATTAAATCATATCATTTTAATTAAGGTTGGTGTGATCATTGTAGAGAACGTTGTAGACTATTCTGATTGCTATTGCTCCAGCTGCTATTAGAACTCATTTCCACATCAAGTGTAATGAGTTTGCATTATTCTTTAATGACAAAGTTCAGGGCATTAAAAATGCTATAAATCCCACAATGCAACAAATTACCCTAAAACCACTTCTACATTTAGAGCTAACTCACTTTGCACCTGTAACTGACAAAACTGTCCATGAGATCATCACCAGTCTGAGTTCATCTACATGCTGCCTCCATGTGTGACCCTCCAGATTTCTAAATTCTGTGCTGAACAGTTTGTTAGCACCATTCACTCACATAGTCAACATGTCGCTTCAATCTGGAACATTCCCAATGTCTTTAAAAACTGCGGTCATAAAGCCTCTCCTAAAGAAGAGCAGTCTTGATGCCGCAGTACTGAGTAATTACCGGCCCATCTCTAATCTTCCATTTTGGGCCAAAGTCCTTGAAAAGGTTGTTTACAACAGCTCACAGATTTCCACTTAATAAACAACTAATTTGATGTTTTTCAGTCTAGTTCCTTTTTTTCCAAAAACGCCTGAAAAAGAATTGCCACATTTAAACTGAAGATGTTCCTGAAGCCTCTGAAAGACAAACAGTTGGCTGGAGCCTTTGTGAAACTGAGACTCTAGTTTTGGACTTCAGATTTTTAAATCCCGTCCAGATTTTCCCTGTGTAAATATGAGTAAAGCTGGTTTCTGGAGGATCAGCTGATTCACACTAAACCGAGCATCTGTTGGGTTTTGACAATTCTCTCATAAAAGCTGAAGATATATTCCCTAAAAATGGGTTTTAGGGACTTGGAATAAAGAAAAAATGTCCACGCAGAATCCACATAAAAGTCCTATACATTTTTATTTTATTTAAAGGTAATTTTTCCCTAAAAACTGTGGGATTTGACTGAAAATAGGTGAGCCACAGCTTTGTTTTAAGTACAGCATATCAAGCAGCTTTAGAGTCACCTTTTATCAAACGTGGATGAAATAGAATAACTAAAGAAAATGTCTGTGTGGGACACCCTATGCTTAAGGGTGATTTGTTTTATCTATATGATTGTAAACCTGCGGCTCGAGAGAAAAGAGGAATGATTTCAGGGAGAATCGAGATGATGCAGAGAAAATATTTTGAATTCATGAATTAGTCTTAAACAAGATTTGGAAAATATTCAAATGTGACTTGCTAAAACCGCCACAAGTTGGCCCCAACCAAACTGAGAAAAAGACAAAGTTTTTTTTTTTTTTAATTTGTGATTTTCGGATTTTTGCAGAATGTGCAAGTTGAAGTTATGAAGGAGCCCCTGTGTGCTTCAGATAACACAATTGGTTGTCTTAAAAGTATACATTAAGCTGTTAAAAATGGGTAGTTTGGGTCTTTTTCCAGCCAGCGCGTTGTTGTTATTTTTTACAACTTATTCAAATATTATCAGATGTACACAACTGAGACTGAGAGCTTTGAAAGTACACTTTCGGAATCTGTGAATACTCAAAATGTCTCTGAGGAGACTTTTGCCTGGTTTATCCATGGTCAGTCACAAATACAGTTGTAAATGTAGATTGCTATGTTAACCTAAAAAAATAATTAATTTTTGCAAATGTTCTGAAAATAAAACATAACAAATTATTATTACTGTTATTTTGGGTTCAAAAATGAAACAGTAATCCAAATTATATTTCTACAGAGTAAATAATATTACAATAATATAAGTACATTTTACAAACCAGTCTCACCTGAGGTGTTCCAGTTTACAGTGAGCACTCTTCAGTCCTACAGACAACATCTTCAGCCCTGAGTCCTTCAAGTCATTGCGACTGAGAACCAGGACTCTCAGACTAGAGGACTGGGAGCAGAGGACTGAGGACAGAGCTTCACAGCTTCTCTCTGACAGGTTACATCTCCTCAGTCTGGAGGGAGACAACATTGTTTATGTAGATGTTGAATCAAACCATTCTCTGTTAAACAAAGGTTACTCACAGAGCTTTGTTGGAGGCTTTGACCACTGGCAGCAGCCTCAGGAGAGCCTCCTCTGAAGCACAGTATTTCTTCAGCTCAAACTGGTCCAGATCTTCTTCTGATGACAGTAAGATGAAGGCCAGGGCTGACCACTGAGCAGGAGACAGTCCACCTTCAGACAGACGTCCTGAACTCAAGTACTGTTGGATCTGCTCCACCAGAGAACACTCATTCAGTTCATTCAGACAGTGGAGCAGGTTGATGCTCCTCTCTGCAGACACATCCTCACTCAGCTTCTTCTTGATGTACTCAGCTGTGTTCTGATTGGTCTGGGAGTTACTTCCTGTCGGTGTCAGCAGACCTTGTAGAAGGCTCTGATTGGTCGACGGTGAAAGACCCAATAGGAAGCGAAGGAGCAAGTCCAAGTGTCCATTTGGACTCTGTAAGGCCTGGTCCACAGCTGATTGGTGAAGGTGCTTTAGTTTTCTTTTCACATTGAAAATTGTTGACTTACGTGTTTTCTCTGAGAGCAGGTTGATCCCAGTGTTGATGAAGGTCAGATGGACGTGAAGAGCAGCCAGAAACTCCTGCACACTCAGATGGATGAAGCAGTAGACCTTGTCCTGGTACAGGCCTGGCTCCTCTCTAAAGACCTGTGTGAACACTCCGGAGTACACTGAGGCCTCTGCAGTGTCCAGCCCACACTCGCTCAGGTCACTCTCATAGAAGATCAGGTTTCCTTTCTGCAGCTGCTCAAAGGCCAGTTTTCCCAGAGACTCCACCATCTTCCTGGTCTCTGGACTCCAGTTTGGGTCTGTCTCAGATCCTCCTTCATACTTGATGTTCTTGACTTTGGCTTGAACTACCAGGAAGTGGATGTACATCTGAGTCAGGGTCTTGGGAAGCTCTCCTCTCTCTCTGCTTTTCAACACATGCTCCAGGACTGTGGCAGTGATCCAGCAGAAGACTGGCATGTGGCACATGATGTGGAGGCTTCTGGACGTCTTGATGTGGGAGATGACGGTGTCGGCCTGGTCTCTGAACCTGTTCTTGAAGTACTGCTGCTTCTGTGGGTCAGTGAACCCTCTGACCTCTGTCACCATGGAGACGCACTCTGCCGGGATCTGATTGGCCGCCGCGGGTCGTGTAGTTATCCAGAGGCGAGCAGAGGGAAGCAGGCTCCCCCTGATGAGGTTAACTAGCAGCACGTCCACTGAGGCGGACTCTGAGGGGTCAGTCAGGGCCTTGGTTTTGGTGAAGTCCAGAGGAAGTCTGCACTCGTCCAGACCATCAAAGATGAAGAGCACCTGGAGGTCTTCAAAGCTGCAGAGTTCTGCTTGTGTTTGACTAAAGAAGTGATGAACAAGTGTCATCAAGCTGAAGCTTCTCTCCTTCAGCACATTGAGTGCTCTGAAAGTAAACGGGAACAGCAGCTGTATGTCCTGGTTGGCTTTGCCTTCAGCCCAGTCCAGACTGAACTTCTGAGTGAGCACTGTTTTCCCGATGCCAGCCACGCCCTTTGTCAGCACTGTTCTGATTGGTCCTTTTGTGTCAGCTGGGCCTTTAAAGATGTCTTCACATGTGATGGCTGTTTCTGCTGGGCCTGGTTTCCTGGAGGCTGTTTCCATGTGTCTGACCTCATGTTCCTGGTTGACCTCTGAAGACCCTCCCTCTGTGATGTAGAGCTCTGTGTAGATCTGCTTCAGAAGGGTGGGGTTTCCTGCTTTAGCGATGCCCTCAAACACACACTCACACTTCTGCTGCAGGTCACACTTCAGTTTACGCACACAAACTCCAGAATAAGTCCCTGAATGAAGACAACAGACACAGCCCTGAGTCTCAGAGAATATAAAATGACTGTGAGCAACTTGTTAAATGTGTTAAATGGTCCTACTGCTCCACAGACGCTCAGCCAGCTCCTTCTGCTTCATCCTCCTCAGGAAGTTTAGTGTGATGTTCAGAACAGCCTCATTGCTGCTCCTCTGCTCTTCATCTTCATCCTTCAGAGGCTCCAGGCATTCTGGGTATTCTGTAGTCATAACCTTGTGGAGCTTCTTCAGCTCCTTCTGGACAAAAGTGAAGATGTCCTTCTCCAGAAACTGAACAGACACATTATAAACACAAATGCAGTCAGAGTCAGATCTATGTGAAACAAGTTCTCATTCATCTGAACATTTACAAACTTAAGTGAATGACAGACCTTAAATATGGAGTCCAGCTGTGTCTGATGGTGCTGACCACTGGAGACCTCTGGACCCGGCTGCTCCACTCTGTAAAAGAGACTTCTTCATCACTTAATTGTTTGTGCCAATCAAATTATTTTTCCCAACACCACCACACACTTACGGTTCGGATTCAAAATTGTGTCGCTCTCCCATAGACCGATCACTCCTGAAGGAGTCACAGCTGGGGATTTCTGCAAAAGATTCTGGTTTGTGCTCGAGTCTGGTGGATTTAATAAAAATTGGAAAAACAAATATTGAATAAAAACACTGATTTAGAACACAGAATCTCTAAACTGAATTAGTTGAAGTAAATACGAGAAAACCCAGAGAAACTGATGACCAGAACTACAACTGAGCCATCAGTTCTTCTTTTTTTTTTTTAAGGACATAGCATTGGACGAACCAGAAGCAATTTTTTAAGTATATGTAGCAGAATATGCTAATTTGACACCTGTCCACCCGGGCCAATTTAGAGTTGCCATTTTTGTCTTTGGATGGTGGGAGGAAGCCGGAGAACCTGGAGAGAACCCACGGTAACACATGCAGACCACCCAGAGAGATCATGTGATGTTGGTCTGGTCCGGGAATCGAGCCCATGATCTCCTTCTTGGGAGGCAAGAGCGCTAACCGCCTTTGCCACCGTGTACTCCTGACTTCTGATCTGGATTTTTAGTTTGGTTATCCAACGTGTGGTGAAAAAGAGTTTGGACTACTCTCCCAGAGATCAGTCCCATCTACACCAGCCGCTGTCTGAAGAGAGAGCACAACCTCCTGCATGAGCCACACCACCAGCTTCACACCTGCTCCACCTGCTGCCCTCAGGGAGAAGGTACAGGTCCAAACAGACCAGAAGCACCAGAATGAGCAACAGCCTGTATCCTCCTGCTGTGAGGCTGCTGAACAGTGGCCCCTCCCCTCTCTGGACAATAACCACACCCACCAACACAAAGACAATCATGAAACTCCACATGTCTGACTGTATGTCCTGGAAATATTCTGAAAATTTCAACATAATTAGTCAAACTGTATTATTTTAACACTACAGACTTTGAATTGTTTGTTATTTTGTCAGTTTGTTCGTTCAACAGAAAAGTAAAAACAACATTGCCCAGTCTGCTCCTTAAAATGTTTTATTATTTAATTTAAGTCCATAGATTTCTCTGGAATATTGTAACTTCAAAGACCTTTTCTCAAAATGTTTTCTCCCACAGAGACATAAAGATCAGTGTGATCTTGAAGTGGCACCTATACACACCAAACTTTACAAACTTGGACTTGATGATTTTGACTAACTGTACACAAGGATTTGTTGATATTTAAAAATAAGCTAGATTTAAAAAAAGGTTTTGACTCCAAGAAATTAAGCACAAGCTCAGGCTCTTCCCCCCCTGCGAGGTGACATTCCATGTCCCCAGAGTTAGCTTATGTGTCCGGAGATCTGGTCGTCGAGGCCCCTGCCGTCGACTGCCGCTCAGATCACTCTGCACCAGCCCCTTATTTTTATTTTTTTGCACCAGCCCCTTATAAGATAAGATAAGATATGCCTTTATTGTCCACACATGGGGAAATGTCGGTGTTACAACGCAAGTAGATACAGAGGGAAAGGACAGATAACTTATAGGAAGTTTTTTTTTTTAAATCCTATGGATCCTCTTGCGGGTGGTGGGCCCATGGGAGGGCGGCCCCAAGTCGCTTTTTCTAGCTATGCCCGGCCGGGCCCCGTGGAGAAAGACCCGGCCACCAGGCGCTTGCCGTCGAGCCAACCACCCCAGGCCTGGCTTCAGGAGGAGGCCCCGGCTTCTGAACCGCTCTTTGTCTGACCCGTCACCCAGGACCTATTTGCCTTGGGAGAACCTACCAGGGGTTTAAATCCCTCGACAACATAGCTCCTGGGATAATTAGGTCGCTCAAACCCGTCCACCACGTTAAGGTGTCGGTTCAAGGAGGGGCAGACGGATCCAATAAATCAGAAATCCAAAATTCCCTCAGAATCTTAAAAAAAAAAAATCTAACATGTCAACTATATGAAGTATGAACTAAATGAAGCAAGAAATTTAAATCTGGTTCTGGCCATTTTTCCAGATCGAAATGTCCCAAATGTGACACTTTTTAATGATAAATGCTTTTTATTATTATTTTTATTTTAATGCATGACATGATGAAAAACTACTGTGGATGTATAGTAGAAAAAGCTTCAGTTGTAGTCATCTGGACTCAGTTAGAAAAAATATACGTTTCGACTCTCATCCAAGAGTCATTGTCAATAATGTGGATGTAACTACATAAAAAGTTTCAAACACTAGTTGTAAAGTCTTCTTTTCTGTCCTCTTCACCTGCAGCGTCTCTTAACTCACATTTACTAAAGATGTTTGGTGTCTCGGAGGTGATTATGTGGTAGTTGCAGCTCACTTCCAGATCTTATAATATCAAGCAGTGCTTTAATACCTATAATGTCATTATTATATCCCATAACACACAGATGTGACTCACGGCTCTGTCCTGAAGTTCATTGGTTCTTCCTTAGACATGTGACTCCTGAGGGACTCACAGCTGGGACCAGGTTCAGACCGAGGATGTTTCTGGTGGATCCTGGGAAAGACAAACATTACAGATCAAATGTAAAAGATTAAAAGCATTTGACTTTGACTTAACTCCAGTTACTCCTAAAACAGTCCTATAAACACACATCAATAATCAGATCTAATCATTGTGTCTGACTTACTGTGGATCATGTTTGTTTTTAAAGTTAATAAATCGTCCAAAAGAGGTTTCACTTGTCACTTCTCCCCTGCTGGTGGTGGGAGGTACTGCGTCCTCTCTGTGCTCTCTCTGATCCATGCTCAGTCCAGAGTCCTACAGAATGACATCACACTGTTTAACCCCGCCCACTCATCACATGGTTTAAAGTCTAAAATAAGTGTGTACATTTCTGTTGTTCTGGTTGTACATGTGTGCTGATCTGTCACAAACTAAAGGACAAACAAATGAACAGGTTGTTTACTTGTCCTTATATTGAAATAAACACACACTACATGAGCCATCAGCCTGTTCTGTGCAGTCTGCACTTTAGTCAAGTGTTTCATCTCATGGAGCCTCAAGAAAACACATTCACATCAAACTGTAATATATGAGATTCAAACTGAACTAAAACCAGTCACAAATTCAGTGGGAACCAAAAGGACCAAAACAGGAACATTTATTTGAGCTGCATTTATTTGGGTTTAGAGGAAGTGACATCATCAGTCCTACACTGCCCCCTACAGACACAAGTCAAGTTCTACAGGGAAATGATAAACAACAACTTATATCAGACAATTATGAGTTAGGATAAATCTAAAAAAAAGGTCAATAATCTAAACAGAACTACGACTAACAAATGTGAAAGAATAAATAATTCAGAATACATGTATTAATTGTTTGTAAAAATCAATCTTAAGTTATAATTAAACTCATGACATAACAAGGCCAAAAACCAGGAAATAAACCAAGGCCTAAACTAAATCTGTACTAAATCAGGACTAAACTACGTCTAAAATCTAGACGAAACACAGGACTAAACCAGGACTAAACCAGGTCTAAACCAGGACTAAACCAGGACTAAACCAGGACTAAACCAGGACTAAACCAGGACTAAACCAGGACTAAACCAGGACTAAACCAGGACTAAACCAGGACTAAAGCCAGTGTTGAATCTAATCAAACTAGTCAAACCTGAGCGGATCCAAAGAGTCCAAAGTGTCCCAGAGAAAAGTGTGCGGCTGAAGGAAGAAACCTGTTTGTGTGTTCTTCCTGGAGTGAGTCAGAGCCGCTCCTCTATTGGCTGTGGTCCAGGTGGGCGGGGCTTCACACAGGTGCGTGACAGGAGGCTGCTGCTGAGGACACAAATATGACAGGACCTGTAGGCTTTATTAGACAGGTGAAATGGGGACGAGAGAGGAGGGAGGACATGCAACAAATTGTCGTAGCCGGGATTCAAACTCACAACACTGTGGCATATGTGCTGCTGCCTAAACCTCTCCAGAGTATTTGTTTTCACTTTTCTCTTTTGACTCGTGGCTGAAAACAGGTTAAGACTCATATTTTAGAACATTTTCACATCAGTTCATGGTTTAGTTTCTTTGGTGTTGCTCCGAAAGCTTCTCCAAACTGAAGAAAGGTTGAAGAAAGAGCAAAAGTCTCCATAGTTGTGGTTTCCTCCTCTGTCTCTCCTCCTCCTCGTACGTCAGTTATTAAGACACATTTTCAGATGAGAGTTGATCCTAACGTTTGGACGCTCTGACTCTCCAGTTTGCTCTCAGCTGGTGCAGCCCTCCTCCGCCCCATCAGCACCTCTCCAGAGCTCATCTTCTCATGTTTGGACCTTCTCTTCCTTCACCAGTGTCTAGAGCTACTGCAGATTGTGGCCTGTTTATTATTCTGCAAACAACAGATTTGATTGACAGACAGAGAGCCAGCAGGACAGTCCACAAACGTGTTGATGGATTTGCTTTTCTGACATGTTGAAGACGTCGTCACGTTTAAATATATAGAGTGGTTTTAGAACATCCACAGCTCTTCAGTCCCAGATTCTTTAGTGTAAAGTGTGAAACAAACACAAAGTAAACTAAACCAGTGAGAGTTTTGGTCCCTGAGAGCAGGACTGAGGCTTCTGAGCTGCAGTGACCAATGAATGAGCTCAGAAAAACA
The DNA here is from genome assembly GCF_026437365.1 of Eucyclogobius newberryi. Lineage (NCBI taxonomy): Eukaryota > Metazoa > Chordata > Actinopteri > Gobiiformes > Gobiidae > Eucyclogobius > Eucyclogobius newberryi. The sequence continues at coordinate 41,548,572 of NW_027316056.1, forward strand.
ACAGCACTAAAACCCAAAGTTCAAACTGTTTTTTAGAAAATGAGTTGGATTTTATTTCCACCTTGACCTCGTTTGGAAAAAAACAAGATTCTGAACATGCATTTTATTATTTATGTATTAATTGTATGATTTCAGTCACTTTTGAACATCAACTTTGACACTTGTACAGACTTTATCCTTTATATTTCTGGACCTTGGATAAAAGAAGAGTGGATGGCCAGTGATGAATGCTATATTAGGCAGATTGAGAATCAGGCCTACTCCAGCTTTTTGATATCTGAGCTGGATTTTCCTCAAAAGACTTAGGACGACTCTGTTACGTTGCCTATGGTTCAGGAGCTGCTGGAACAACTCAAAGAACTTCTTTATCAACAAGAGAAAAAGCTTTAGCTCATGTGTTCAAGTGATTGTGGACTCCATGTTTGCTCCCAAGTCTGACCAAAGACATTCAGGAGTTAAAAACAAGCCTCCAGTTTTCTCCAGCTGATCTAGATCAAGTCATCTCTGGAAGTCTTAGAGATTACCAAGAGTATTGAAACAACTTGACAGCTAAACTGGATTATATGGATAACATCTCAAGAAAAGAGAAGATTATCATCGATGGAGTTCCAGATACATAGTCTGAGATATGGACTGAAACAGAGTCAAAGTGAGGAAACTTTCTGTCGAAGATCTGAAAATAGATCCAAAGCTCAGTGAATTTGAGGACATGGGATCGGGAAACCTAAAGCCACTGGACGACCAAGATCTATTTTGATTGAACTTCTTCAGTTCAAGGACAAACAAGAAATACTGAAGAGAGCAATGTCCCTCAAAGGCACAAACATCTTTATAAATGAAGATTTCTCTGACGAGGTTCACATGAAACACAAAGAACTCCTCTCAAAAGTGAGAGAAGAGTGAGGAAACTGCTTGTGCTCCCTCCACCATCCAATTCAAATGCCTTTGCAAGTTTCAGCGATTCTACTCTTCCATTTAGTTTAGAACTTTTGATGTCACTCTCACATATTCCCTCAGTAAGTGATTTAGACCTTACTTCATGATCCATTCACACACAAATTGCCGAAATTGAATATCAAAAGGGACATATAAATAGGAGAATGAAGCCGACTTTAATGCCTTGTTTAAAATGCCAACAAATCATGGAAAAAATGTGTTTTCCACTTTCACTTAAATGTATGTAGTTTAGCAAATAATTGTGATTTGTTAATACTGCACTTATTGACTTGAGATCATGATTTGTCGTTGCTGGCTCTGTCTGAAACACGGCTACATGAATTTGACTCTTTACATCAATCAATGTTTTATATTTCTGTAGAACAAAACAATAAGCCTGATGGAGGACAGAGACACAGAGGACAGAGACACTGAGGACAGAGACACAGAGGACAGAGACACTGAGGACAGAGACACTGAGGACAGAGACACAGAGGACAGAGACACTGAGGACAGAGACACTGAGGACAGAGACACAGAGGGCAGAAACACTGAGGACATAGATACTGAGGACAGAGACACTGAGGACAAAGACACTGAGGACGGAGACACTGAGGACAGAGACACTGAGGACAGAGGCACAGAGGACAGAGACACTGAGAACAGAGACACAGAGGACAGAGACACTGAAGACAGAGATACAGAGGACAGAGACAATGAGGACAGAGACACAGAGGACAGAGACACTGAGGACAAAGACACTGAGGACAGAGACACTGAGGGCAAAGACACAGAGGACAGAGACACTGAGGACAGAGACACAGAGGACAGAGACACTGAGGACAAAGACACTGAGGACAGAGACACTGAGGACAGAGACACTGAGGACAGAGACACAGAGGACAGAGACACAGAGGACAGAGACACAGAGGACAGAGACACAGAGGACAGAGACACTGAGGACATAGACACTGAGGACAGAGACACTGAGGACAGAGACACAGAGGACAGAGACACTGAGGACAATGGACTAAAGACAGAAGAAAACAACATGCATCAAATGATAAATGGGACTAATGTCCATGTCTCTTCACAGACTGAACACAGGACGTCTGATACTGAGAATGACATTGAGCCTGAAACAAACTGCTAGAACAATCTGTAAATGAAATGTGAATATTACTGGGAGGAACCATTGAACACCAGAGTCGATCCTCAAGGGCCTTTGTCAGTCACACACTTTAACAGCAGAAGCCTCTGGAAAAACTCTCCTCTATAAAACATGTTCTGAAGTCTTTGAACAAACTGAATGTGACGCCGTATCACAGACGTGGCTTCAGAAGCACAAAGTGGCACAAGTCAATCTCCAAGTTCTGACTTTTAGACAACAAATAGGAACAATAGTGGCCTCGTGTACGGATCAAACATTAAGAAGTACGACTGCAAAACAGACGTCACACATTATTGATCATGTTTTGGAAAGTGTCACGGTGGAAAGTGAAGTTTAAAACATGTAATGCTTAGTTGTGTGTGTCGACCACCGGGAACAAATGTGACCACCTTTAAAGAGAAAATGGAAGAAATGTTGAATAAGACGGGCACAGACAAAGTCCAAATAGCAGGTGGAGACTTTAATCTAGACTTGGTAAATCCACTTCAACTGAAAACAAGCTCAGATTTGATCAATTCCATGTCAATAAGAGAAGCCCGATAACAAGGCAAACGCCAACACTGATAGATCATACTTTTACTGACAGAACAGAAGGAAACATTTGGAGGGCTCTGTTCATTTGTGATAGAAGTGACCACCTGCCCGTATTTACAGTGTTTCAAAATGTCTTTAGGAAGAGAAATCAGACACAGACTCACTCTAAACTTAGAAGGCAGAAAACATGGAAACATTCCAGAAGGATCTTTGTGCTCAAAGATGGAGTGAAAGTGACTCAACTACAGACGTGGATGTGGCACATGATGCTTTCCTGCACAGATTTATTGAGCTGCATCATAACAACTGTCCTGCAACAAATAAAGATAAAGGAGATTTATAAAACAAAGCCATGGAAAACCAAAGGAATAGAAAACACATGTAAAAAGAAGAAAAAGTACTATATAAAGAACTTGTAACGCAGAGAACAAAAGAGGCAGAAAATAGATGTAAAAAAGACAAAACTAAACTAATAAGTATAATTAGAAACAGTGAGAATGAATATTATCATAAGTGACTTGAACAACAGAGACACAATATGGAAAAGACATGGAAAGTGATAAATCATTTAATAAAAACATCAAACAAACAAGATTGTCAAAGTTTTTTTTTCATTGATCTCATACTGATCAGAAACTCAAAAGATACAGCAAATGTGGGTAATAAAAATTCAACATGAGTAATTGGATCAATACAAATGTTTTTTCAATGTTTGTATCAGATATGAACAAAAAATAAATACAGGACATTGTGAAAGAGGTTTTAGAACAAAAACTCTAAAGATTGGACGGATATTGACATGTTATTGGTTAAAAATTCAACTGAGTTTACTGCTGAAATATTAACTTATTTATTTAAAATGGGTGTTTTCCCAAATAATATGAAAATGGTAAAAATTATACCAATTTTCAAGAGAGGAGATCTCCTTTTAAGTTTAGACCAAAGTCATTGTTATCCCAATTTTAAATTTTCAATTTTTTATTAGAATTTGTTCATTTTAACAAAGGTCAAATGGCCGCGCAGTTTCAGGAACCGCGGGACTTCTCTTATAGCGTCATGGCTAACCCTAACCCTAACCTTAACCTTAACCTTAACCTTAACCTTAACCCTTACCCTAACCCTAACCCTAACCCTAACCTTAACCTTAACCCTAACCCTAACCCTAACCCTAACCCTAACCTTAACCTTAACCCTAACCCTAAACTTAACCTTAACCTTAACCTTAACCCTAACCTTAACCTTAACCCTAACCCTAACCTTAACCCTAACCTTAACCTTAACCCTAACCCTAACCCTAACCCTAAACTTAACCTTAACCTTAACCTTAACCTTAACCCTAACCTTAACCTTAACCCTAACCCTAACCTTAACCTTAACCCTAACCTTAACCTTAACCTTAACCCTAACCCTAAACTTAACCCTAACCCTAACCTCAACCCTAACCTTAACCTTAACCCTAACCCTAACCCTAACCCTAACCCTAACCCTAAACTTAACCTTAACCCTAACCCTAACCCTAACCCTAACCCTAACCTTAACCTTAACCCTAACCCTAACCCTAACCTTAACCTTAACCTTAACCTTAACCTTAACCCTAACCCTAACCCTAACCCTAACCCTAAACTTAACCTTAACCCTAACCCTAACCCTAACCCTAACCCTAACCCTAACCTTAACCTTAACCCTAACCCTTACCCTAACCCTAACCCTAACCCTAACCTTAACCTTAACCCTAACCCTAACCCTAACCTTAACCTTAACCCTAACCCTAAACTTAACCTTAACCTTAACCTTAACCTTAACCCTAACCTTAACCTTAACCCTAACCCTAACCTTAACCCTAACCTTAACCTTAACCCTAACCCTAACCCTAACCCTAAACTTAACCTTAACCTTAACCTTAACCTTAACCTTAACCTTAACCCTAACCTTAACCTTAACCCTAACCCTAACCTTAACCCTAACCTTAACCTCAACCCTAACCTTAACCCTAACCCTAACCCTAACCCTAACCCTAAACTTAACCTTAACCCTAACCCTAACCCTAACCTTAACCTTAACCCTAACCCTAACCTTAACCCTAACCTTAACCTTAACCCTAACCCTAACCCTAACCCTAACCCTAAACTTAACCTTAACCTTAACCTTAACCTTAACCTTAACCCTAACCTTAACCTTAACCCTAACCCTAAACTTAACCCTAACCCTAACCTCAACCCTAACCTTAACCCTAACCCTAACCCTAACCCTAACCCTAACCCTAAACTTAACCTTAACCCTAACCCTAACCCTAACCCTAACCCTAACCCTAACCTTAACCTTAACCTTAACCCTAACCCTAACCCTAACCTTAACCCTAACCCTAACCTTAACCTTAACCCGGCGCGGTTTAAAACGGCGCTAAAACGCGGTCAAATAGCGATGCAGTTTCAGGAGCCGCGGCGCGCGGCCGGCACAAAAATAACATGGCAGCTTCGGCCGCGCGCCGCGGCACTGCAGCCACTCATCATGGATCATTTAGAAAAATAGAAATTCTTACATGAGCAACAATATAAATGGCACAAATGCAATGAACAGATAATATTACATATGCAGTAGATAAAATAAATACACAGTGTGTGTATTTATTGACTTAAAAAAAAAGCTTTTGACACAATTGATCATAAAATATTACTTAATAAAAAATATGTCGGTGTAATCCCTCATTCGTCCAGGCGTGTTCCATAGTAGAAAAAGCTTCAGTTGTAGTCATCTGGACTCAGTTTGAAAAAAATAGACGTTTTCGCCAATGGGCGGGTCTTACCACAGAACAGTATTAATATCGGAGTTCTCGATCTAAATTCTTTTATTGACAATGACTCTTGGATGACAGTCGAAACGTCTATTTTTTTCAAACTGAGTCCAGATGACTACAACTGAAGCTTTTTCTACTACTTAATAAAAAAAGAAGTCTGGCTTTAGAGGAGCTGCTTATTCTTGGTTATAAAGTTATCTCGACAACAGGTACCAGTTTGTATACTTTAACCTGTTCACATCCACCCGCTCGCCTGCGGGCAATTACCGTATTTCAAAAGTTCTATTACATCATCACTTTTATTTTCGTGGTCAATACCAGCAAGTTATACATCATTTTAAAGATAATTTTCTCTAGAAAACGAATATGTCATTGATTTGCATTGAATAATACGCCCCAAGAAGCAATTACCAATAATTTGTCATAAAGTCTCAACTTTTCATCAAAATTTCTTACCTGCTTTGCAAATTATGACGACCTCATCAACATTCAATCCTTCAGTAAGTGGACTCGTTCTGTCTGTAATAATCCACAGAAAAACAATATCCACTTGTATTTTTCCTGAAATGTTCCAATTTCGAGATATTGTCAAATAAACAATGTTTTCTTTGGTGAAAATATTCACGACGAACGCTCGTCCGGCGCATTTCTCCGTCCTTTACAAATGACCTGTTTGACTTATAAGATGGTGTTTGGCATCAATCTTTTGAGACCATCCACGAAGTTTTTTGTCCACGGGTTTGTTTTTACAGCCTCAGCAAAAAAAATGTGCCGCTTCCAACGCACGCGGTCTTCTTTGTTGACATCGACATTGCGCGTGCTTAAGATGACGTAGACCACTTCGATTGACATATTATTTTAGCTAAATAGCATAGCTTTCGAAAGATGGGTGGGACTTAGGGATTCCTGACACAGAATTGTCTCTATTCACATGCGTAAAGGCAGTAATGAGCCAGATTTTTTGGCAGGAGGCAACTAGATTTTACGCATCACGTTTTCTGATTTTGTTAGCCTTTTGGACGCGCATTTTGTTAGATATATGTATTATTATACCAATAATATATATATATATATATATATATATATATATATATATATATATATATATATATATATAACATATTTTTTTTTTTCACCTCTGTATGGGAAATTCAAGGGTAAACTCAAATTTACACATTTTCACATACATTGTTTTTAGCAGTTATAATAGGTATTAGTGGCCTAAAAAACATCAAAATGTATGTTTTATGATCATAGAGGAGCTAAAATTGTAATAAAACAGTTGGCACATATTTGGATCACTTCTTCCGAATATACTTTTTGATACAAAAAGGTCAACAGCACCAAAATGCCTGTTCCCAGAGATCTGAAACTTTACACAGTTGTTGTCAACAAGATAAACAGCATGTGCAGTGAACAGCATAAGCACACAATTAAGTATGTCTTACTCAGGACCTTTACAAACAGACAATATTCAGGCGAGACTAAAAAAAGGATGCATTTTGTATGTTTGGGCCTCTGTAGTGTGAGTTCTGAAGCCCTGACAGTGTCATATGCACATCTGCAGAAACTAGAAGGCTTAAGCTTTCTAATGATGCATTACACTCACATGTGGGCTGTAAGATCCTCTTTTAATAATCAATGCCATTTGGACCATTGTGCACAGGGCGAAAATAGGTGGATGGTAACAGGTTAAATCAGAAGACGTGAAAGCTTTACAATCTTATACTCTTAATAAACACTTATGATCTGTTGGACCCTGGCAGTACTGCAAGTTTTTGTTCAGAAGAACTCATGCACAAGCTCAAGATCACTGAGATGAAAACACAGTTCTTATTACAGACCATGGGGCAGGAACGAGTTGTTCCTGCTTTCTCATTAAAGGGATTAGAAGTGTCAGGATTGGATAGCAGTCATTTTTTTCCAGCTGCCAGACGTCCTGATACAGAAGAGAATGCCTGTGAACAATGACTGTATTGTGTCAGAAAAGGATTTGGAAAAATGGACATACCGCTCAAAAATTCAAATTCCAAGCATACAAGCGAATGTGGACCTATAGATTGGCAGCAACGCTCTGAAGGTATTGGAACCATGGGAAATAATAAACAGTCAAGAAAATGGGCCTTATGTAATAAAGACTGTTTTGGGCTGGGTATTTAATGGCCCTCTCCAAGGTGGTCATGGTCTAGGGAATGAGATTCCTGCAGCAGTGGTCAACCAAATCTCTGTGTACAAGCTAGAAGAGTTGTTGCAGAAACGGTATGATCATGACTTTAATGAAAGAACCACAAAGGAAAGGGGGCCATCAAGAAAAGATGTAAGATTCATGGAGAAGTCTGCAGTTCTTGATGGGGGCCATTACAGCTTAAAACTGCCTTTTAAAGAGGAGTTTATCTCTCTGCTAAATAAGGTGATGGTGGCGAGACAAAGACTAATTAGCCTCAAGAAAAGGGTTTCTTAGAAACACGCAGTTCTACACCTACTATAAGGCCAAGATTAATGAAATGATTAGTGAAGGCAATGCTGAGCAGATAACTACAGGAGGATGAAAGGGAGGACAAAATATGGTACATTCTCCACCATGCCGTATATCATCCCAGAAAGAAGTCATCTCAAAGTTGTGTAAGTTTTGCCCTTGCAGGCAACGCTGGAATGATAGGAAGCAGAATCTCAAAGCAGGAGACATTGGGGTGAGTGTTGGATGTCTTTCTTGATAAAGATGTGCTGGTGCGATCGGTATGTTTAGCCATTGAGAGACCAATCACAAAGCTCTGTGTGCTTATTGATTCTATTTGAATTGTGGCTCCTCTGAATGATAGTTTGGAGAATTGTTCAAAGCTGTGAACAATTATGGGAACGATGAGTAGGAGCCAAAATCTCTGATAATGGTGCAGCGTTGGGAGAGGCCACAGGGTGTAGCTGTCGGTTAGAAGCGAAATGTGTATTTAAGTAGGAACTTTGGTGCTGGGTGGGAGTTGCTAGACGGGCAAGCAGAGTTTGTCGACCGCCTACGGCGAACTGTGATATGTGATATGCGATATTGTGAATATGGATTTTATGGATATGAAGTGATGCACTGTTTGGATTGATTTTGAGAATATCGTAATAAATAAAGGATAACATGAACTTTGGAACTGCCTCAGAGAACTGTAAGCGGAGGGATTAAAATCTCTGTGGCGAGATATTCCAATAGTAAGTAGTTATAAAATCCAGCAGCGTTATGAGCAATAAACTTATAACCGCCATAACGTATAAAGCTTTTCACAAGATCTCAAATTCAGTCTTCAGTGTTAAAATTTAATACATAAATCCATGATTGATGATTGTTGAGCTCATGGATCCTAACCATATATTTGTGGTAAAGCTAACATAAGACTTTTTCCAGACAATATTTTTTTAGCTTTGTGGTGGGATAATGCATGTCCATGAAGGAAACAACCCATAAACTCATATCAAGTGGTTTGATGATGAATAAAAGCCATTTTCCAAGTTGATGCTCACCGCCCCAGAGTGCATGTTGAATGACGTGGTTTTCAGAATATGCTACATAATCCAACAACTTCATTGATTAATTCAAGAAACATTTATTCAGTCTAATATAATACCAGTCATAAGTCAGTGCTAAAGTATAATTGGTGGAAAATTCCTTTTTTGAGGTCATTAACTCTGAAAACTGAAGGAATCAGACCAGCATTGTTTGATTTTTTTGTCATACGTGTACAACAATATTACTTTTTTATTTTATTTTTTTTATTGATTTTGCATTTAAAAGACACCCCATAGTGCACTCAAAACATCAAAGTAAGTATAATCATAAGTTACATAAACTTATACTTATCTATATACACATATACCGGTACATGTACATGTATATACACATCAGGTGCTGTAACATTGGTACCCACCACTTGACCGAGGAACCTAGCATCCCAGACTGAGGCCCACCCCAACTGGAACCAGTGTCGAGGGCAAACGCACGGGCAAGCCAACACCGGACCCCCCCCAATTAACTTCAGGGCGGCCCCGACCCATGCCGGAGCCAGTACTGATCCAAAATGCGGAGCTCACAAGGCCGCCTTCATCCCGTGTCCAGGAATCCACTCGGATTAACTAAAATGGCGGAGGTGAAGGACGTGCGTGACTGAGCTCCGCACCTTGGCTCACCTAAAATGTTGTATCAAATGAACGTTTGAACAAGACTACAAGCTAAGTATGAGGCATTGAATGGACAACACTATATTCTCCTCATATTATAGCCTATTGCAGTCTCATTGGTGAAACATTACACTGCGTGTTTGCGGTGGCGTCCTCGCAATCAATGGCAGGTGAACGCACTTTGGAGTCTCTGTTCCAGGCGATACAGGACAGCAAACAAGAGGTTCTTGGTCGACTACGAACCATTGAACAATCTGTGAACCATCTGGACAATTCAATGAGTAGTTTGGCCGAGCAGTTTACGGAAATCCAGCAACGCGTGAGCAAAACGGAGGATGACATCTATGACACGCAAAAACACGTCAAAGTCCTGGAGAATACTGTAACCTTACTACAGTCAAATATGGACTATTTGGAGAACAAAAGCAGGATGTCTAATGTGCTAATGGTGGGACTCCCAGAAAGATCTGAGGGAACGGACTGCACCGCTTTTGTTCAGCGCTTTATTCCGGATTTATTCGGAAAAGAAAACTTCTCGGAGACGCTGCGCGTGGAGCTGTGCCACCGTGTCGGGGACCGTGAACGAGCCGAGGCTACAAAACATCCCCACCCGCTCATTATGAAGCTTCTCAGCCATCAGGACAAAGTGAAGATCCTTCACCTGGCACGCACCAAAGGGGATTTAATGTTCCAACACAAGCGGATCCACGTATTCCCAGATTTCAGTGAAGCGGTTCAAGGAAAACGCAAAGCTTTTCTCCCGGTGAAAAAGAAACTCAAAACACTGGGCATAAGATACACTATGCATTTTCCAGCTATATTGTCCTTTACATATTGTCCTTTACATACAGGGGCAAGTATCAACGATTTCATTCACCTGCGGAGGCAGAACAGTGTATCGGCCTTCAGACCCAGGTTAGTGAACCATCACCTATGGAACAATCACACCTACGATAATATATAAACATTAAAAAAAACTATCTACAACGTCAACTTGGTCCTATCCCTCAACTCCTGTTTGTATTGGACCATGGACGACCAGCCTTTTCCTCATGTGAACTTATAACATATTGTAAAATATATCTGTGCACAACAGAAAAGGCGGTGTGTCACGATGTATACATAGAATGAGTTGCTGGGATATTGCGTCCCAGACTTCGAGCTTGGAGACGGGTGTCATGACTGAGTGCTCACCTGGATGGGTATTGGTGCCAGGGGTGGCGCATGGGTTGGACAGGATCTGATCTTTACTGGTGGCTTTGGGGTTTTCCTGATACTTGTTGGAGCTTCTATATACCTCAGAGCGGTGTGAGTGGGGCTTCTGCTGTTTAGTGTCGAGGGTTTCACTCTGCTGTCCAGGGAAGTGCTGGTCCCGGACATCGGGCCTCTTCCTGTGTGTCGAGGTCGGGGCTGGGATTTTCGTTCTCCACTGACACTGAACAAACCTAAAGGATATTAAATACCAACTACCGTAGGCTTATTGACCATCCAGGCCTTATACTTATGCCTATACTAATAAAACAAATGGAAACGTTCTTGGACTAATACTCTTAAAATATAAAAGGTCGACAAGAGCCTCTTCTAAATGTTAGGGAATAGTTTAGCACAACAGCATGGAGTCAGTTTGTGCTGTATTTGGTGCTTGGGGGGAAGGGAGGGAGGGAACGGGATGGGTTGGTGTAGGTGTTCACTTTTCATTTTATTTATTTTTTTCAAATTTTGTGTTTACTCTTTTTTTAAATATATTTGGATTATTTTGACCTTTATTATTAAAGCGGCATCCAATGATCTACTGAGCAATTTGTGGCTTCTGAAAAGATGGAACAAGCTCACATGTTTTAGAATAACTTCATGGTAAATGTCAAAACAGTCATAACATGTTCTTGGAATATTAAAGGGTGCAATAACTTGACAAAAAGGAATAAAATATTAACATTTATGAAAAAGGAAAGGGAAGCCATTAGACTGCTACAAGAGACCCATTTGACAAAATCGGAGCATTTCAAACTGAAAAGAGACTGGGTCGGCCAAATATATTTTTCCTCTTATAATAGCAAAAGCAGAGGAGTTGCAATTTTGATCCACAAAAATCTTCCACATAAAGTTGAACACATTGAATCAGATCCAGGGGGATGTTTTGTTTTAGTACACGGTTCATTATGAGGCCAAACTGTGACCATCCTGAATGTCTATGCAGCTCCAAAAATTGAATTGAATATTTTTTCTAAATTGACATCATTGATTGTGGAATTTGGAACTACAAATACTATTATAGGGGGTGATTGGAATTGTTTCTTAGATGGTAAAGTAGATAAACTCTCCAGCTGTAAAACCCCTTTAAACCCCAGACAGAAATCTATGCGTCAAATGCTTCAGGAAACGGGCATAATTGATATCTGGCGTAGACAAAACCCACTTGATAAGAATTTCACATTTTATTCAAGCCCTCATAAGACCTATTCACGTATTGACTATTTTCTAGTTCCACAAAACCTAATTGAAAAGATTGACAAATGTACTATCGGTTCTATTCACATCTCAGACCATGCTCCCATTTTTTTGTATATGAATATGTCCCACAACTTTTCAGGTCGATGTACATGGAATTGTAATCAATCCATTCTATCGGACTCTGAGTTTTGCTCTATGATTCGTAAAGAAGTACATTTTTTTATACAAGAGAATGACAATGAATATACAAGCCCTTCAAACTTGTGGGAAACAACTAAGGCCTATTTAAGAGGATTAATAATTGCTTATTGCTCAGCTAAAAAGAAAAAGAAACTGAATGAACAAACTCGCCTCGAAGAGGAACTAAAACAAGCAGAGCTTGACCATAAACACAATGTTAACGAAGCAAATTGGGCTAAATTATTAAGAATAAGGACAGCTTTGAATGTCCTAATAACTCAAAATGCAGAAAAAGCCTTTTTTAAACAAAAACATAAAGTATATGAACAAGCTAATAGATCTGGAGAGTATCTTTCTAATCTCATTAATAACACTGTTCTCAACCAAGCAATTACCCAAATTAAAGATCCAAAGATCTGTTATGCAAATATGGAAATTGCAAAAGTATTTAGTGAATATTATTCTATACTGTATTCATCTAAATTTTCAGGCACACAATTAAAAATGCACAATTTTTTTCAACAAATAAAGTTAACTAAAATCTCAGAGGTGGACAAACAGAGTGAGAAGGACATAACTTGTGAGGAAGACGAGAAGATGATAGACAACCTTCCATCAGGGAAGGCATGTGGGCCAGATGGCCTACCATCTGAAATTTATAAAATATTTAAAGATATTTCTGCCCCTTTATTAACTAAAATGTATATTCACTCCTTTTTGATTAAAACACTTCCTCCTTCTCTGCAACAGGCGACTATAAAAGTGATTTTAAAGGAAAATAAAGACCCCAACAACCCCGCCTCGTATCGACCCATTAGCATTCAAAATATAGACTGTAAAATATTGGCCTAACTGCTTGCAGCCAGAATTAACAATATAGTACCTAAAATTATTAATAATGACCAGACAGGATTTGTGGCAAATAGGAATTCATATACCAAGATAAGGCGCCTAATTAACATATTACAATATATTAAGATGAAACAATCAGATGCTATGATAGTAACATTGGACGTGGAAAAGGCATTTGACAATATTGAATGGCCTTATTTATTTTACACTTTAAAAGAATTCTCATTTGGAGAAGTGTTTACTGATTGGGTGAGACTTCTGTCCTCCACACCTCCTCCTCCTCCACACCTCCTCCACACCTCCTCCAAACCTCAAGCCTCAATATGTATTAACGGAGTGACATCATCTCCATTTTCAATAAGTAAAGGCAGTAAACAAGGCTGCCCTCTGTCACCATTACTTTTCGTCTTAGCAGTGGAACCTTTGGCCGAAATGATAAGAATCTCCTCATTCGTGAAAGGAATTCAAACTGAAGTCAAAACACACAAGATCTCGCTCTATGCAGATGATGTCCTTTTATTCTTAAATGATCCTATAGGCTCTGTTCCTCCACTAATCAACATTATAAACACATTTGGAGAGTTATCAGGCTATAAGGTTAACTATGAGAAATCTACTGCACTACCCTTGGGAAAGTATAATTATTCCGAACTAACTAAATATTTACCCTTTAAATTATCATCTGAAGGCTTTAAATATCTTGGTCTAAATATCTCCCCCAAAATCAATGATATAGCAGAGTTAAATCTAAATCAAGCCATGACTAAAATTAAGAAAGACTTACAAAGATGGACTCCTCTTCCATTATCATTGACCGGGAGAGTTGCCGTCATTAAAATGAACATCTTGCCAAGATTGCTATATCCAATGCAGCTTTTACCTAATCATGTTCCTGAAATATTTTTTAAGTCAATTCACCAACTAATCAGGAAATTTCTTTGGAAAGGGAAACGCCCGAGACTGAAATTAGAAAAACTACAATTACCAGTTGTCAAAGGAGGCTTAGCATTACCAAATATAAAATACTACTTACTACTAAAAAAAAAAAAATCAAACCAACCCGGGGCCCTATGTAAAAAGAGCCCCCCCTAGTGCTATTTCTGTAGTCACATCATCACACAGATGGAAAAACAAAATGCGAGTCAGGCCCAATCTGAGAAATGTGATTCATATTCCCTGTGAAAAGATAAAGCCCAGTCCCACTGAAACCAGTCTGAAACTTGCTGTGCTAAATGTCAGATCCTTATGTAACAAATCTCTCTTAATTAATAATTTTATTTCTTCTTATAATCTTGATTTTATGTTTTTAACTGAAACATGGCTTGACAAAAACACAGGAAATGTAGTTCTGATAGAATCTGCTCCACCAGACTTTAAGTTTGAATCTGAAACACGAGAAAACAAAAAAGGGGGTGGAGTCTGTGCTGTCTTTAGAGATGAAATAATTACCCGCAGGTTGTCTTTTGGGGTGTTTTCATCATTTGAGTATATATCCTTTAAAATGGAGCTAAAACGGTCTCCATCCATTCTCTTCATTGTTTTATACAAGCCTCCCCAGCACTGCCAAAGTTTTATTGATGATTTTACTGAGATGCTTTCAGTCATATGCACAGACTTTGATGGTTTGGTCATTACAGGTGATTTCAACGTGCATGTTGATAATATTTGTGACAGAAACGCTAAAAAGCTTGATGCTGTCCTTGAAACCTTCAGTCTTACTCAGCATGTGAGAGGCCCCACCCACAGCAAAGGACACACTCTAGATCTCATAATTACAAAGGGAGTAAATATTTCAAATGTTAATGTGATCGATGTTGCTCTGTCTGATCATTTCTGTGTCTTCTTTGACCTGTCTGTTTCTCCCCAACCTCCGGTTGGTCCTGCAGTTGTTCAGAGGAGACACATAAGTGATGGCACAGGTGCACTGTTTATGGAAATGATAAACTTTGAAAATGTCTCATGTTCTAATGTAAATGATTTGTTGAACTCTGTTACATCTAGTGTTTTGAATGTTCTGGACACCATCGCCCCTATAAAGGCTAAAATGGTTAAAAATAAGCAGAAGGCGCCGTGGAGAAATGATGATTCGGTCAGGGCACAGAAAAGGGAGTGCCGAAGGGCCGAACGGAAATGGCGCAAGTCAAAGCTCCAGGTTCAAAAAGAGATTTACAAAGAAAAGCTGAACATGTACAACCTAATCTTATGTAGAACTAGGGAAAGATATTTTTCTGAAATAATTGGAAGCTGCAGTAACAACTCGCGTGTCCTGTTTGCCACAGTAAACAGATTAACAAACCCTCCAGCTCAGCTACCGTTAGAACTCATTTCCACATCCAAGTGTAATGAGTTTGCATTATTCTTTAATGACAAAGTTCAGGGCATTAAAAATGCTATAAATCCCACAATGCAAAAAATTACCCTAAAACCACCAAGAGCTAACTCACTTTGCACCAGTAACTGATAAAACTGTCCATGAGATCATCACCAGTCTGAGTTCATCTACATGCTGCCTTGATGTGTTACCCACCAGATTTCTAAAGTCTGTGCTGAACAGTTTGTTAGCACCATTCACTCACATAGTTAACATGTCGCTTCAATCTGGAACATTCCCAATGTCTTTGAAAACTGCGGTCATAAAGCCTCTCCTAAAGAAGAGCAATCTTGATGCCGCAGTACTGAGTCATTACCGGCCCATCTCTAATCTGCCATTTTTGGGCAAAGTCCTTGAAAAGGTTGTTTACCAACAGCTCACAGATTTCCTCTTAATAAACAACTCATTTGATGTTTTTCAGTCAGGTTTTAGACCTCATCACAGCACTGAGACTGCTCTTGTCAAGGTGACAAATGACATCCGCCTGAACACTGACACGGGCAAAGCCTCAGTCTTAATTCTGTTAGATCTGAGTGCTGCTTTTGACACTG
Organism: Eucyclogobius newberryi; assembly: GCF_026437365.1. Lineage (NCBI taxonomy): Eukaryota > Metazoa > Chordata > Actinopteri > Gobiiformes > Gobiidae > Eucyclogobius > Eucyclogobius newberryi. The sequence goes on from NW_027316056.1 coordinate 41,564,567, forward strand.
TCGATCATGGGATCCTCTTACAGCAACTAGAGGACTGGGTGGGCATCACTGGCACTGCCCTAAACTGGTTAAGGTCCTATCTGGAAGACAGGAAGTACTTTGTTGAAATTGGTAGCTGTGTCTCAGACCACATGACCCTGACCTGTGGAGTGCCCCAAGGGTCAGTCCTGGGTCCCCTTCTGTTCAACCTCTACATGCTGCCGTTAGGTCAGTTGATACGCAGTGAAAATGTGTCCTATCACAATTATGCAGACGACACTCAGATCTATGTTTCACTATCGGCAGGTGACTATGGACCAGTGGATTCACTCTGTCACTGCATCCAACAGATCAGTTTGTGGATGCAAAACAACTTTCTCCAGCTGAACTCAGACAAGACTGAAATAATCGTTTTTGGCCCACAGAAACAAAGAGAAAGTGTTAGCGGTCACCTCCAGAGTCTCGCTCTAAAACCTACAAACCAAATTAGAAATCTGGGGGTAATAATGGACTCAGACTTGAACTTTAATAGCCACGTCAAATCAATAACATCAGCAGCTTTTTACCATCTAAAAAACATTGCCAAAATCAAAAATATAGTGTCAAAACCAGATTTAGAGAGACTTATCCATGCGTTTGTCTCCAGTAGATTAGACTGTAACGGCCTGCTCACTGGCCTCTCCAAACGAGTTGTAAAACAGCTGCAGTACATCCAGAACGCTGCTGCTCGGATCCTGACTAGAACCAGGAAGTATGATCACATTAGTCCTGTTCTCAGGTCTCTGCACTGGCTCCTGTGGCTCAGAGAATAGACTTTAAAGCAGCTCTGCTTGTGTACAAGTCTCTCCATGGCCTAGCACCAAAGTACATCTTGGATATGTTAGTGCCATATGAACCATCTCGGACTCTGAGGACCTCAGGGACCGGCCTCTTGCTGGTGCCCAGAGTCAGGACAAAACATGGGGAATCTGCGTTTCAGTTTTATGCAGCTAAAATCTGGAACAGTCTTCCTGAAGATGTGAGACAGGCTTCTACTCTGACAATGTTCAAATCTAAGCTAAAAACAGTTTTGTTTAGCTGCGCATATGACTGAAAGGAAAAAAAAAAAAAAATTATAACATTTTTATTTTATTTTTGTATTGATATAATAATACATATATCTAACAAAATACGCGTCCCAAAGGCTAATAAAATCAGAAAACGTGATGCGTAAAATCTAGTCGCAAAATGCAGAAAAATCTAGGCTCTGACAGCCTTACGCACGAGAACAGGGAGAATTCTGTGTCAATAAGGCCTTTGTCCCGCCTACCAGGAGAAAGCTATTCTCATTGGCTAGAATAATATGTCACTCAAAGCCTCCTGCGTGCCTGTTAGCAGAAGCTAAGGGCTAAAAACAAAGATGGACGCGCGCTTCGGAAGCGCAGAATTTTTTTCCTCCGGAGGCTGTAGCAAACAAACCCGGTGATAGAAAAAATCGTGGATGGTCTCATTCTGTAGGTAACAGTCTAAGGATGAGATCGATGTCAAACACTATCTTATAAATCAAACAGGTAATTTGTTATGGACGGAGAAATGCGGCGGACAAGCGCATTCTCGTCCGGTGAGAAACGAAGAAAAGTTTGTTTACTTGACAATATCTCGAAATCGGATAACTTGAGGAAAAATACAAGTGGATATTGTTTTTCAATGATTCCTTACGGACAGACTGAGTACAAGGATGTACAGAATTAAAGCCGTTTCGTCCATCATAAACAGCAAACAGGTAGGACATGCGTTTGTAAAGGTTGAAACTTTCTCACAAACTATTGGCAGTTGCTTCTTGGGGCATATTTTTCAATGTAAATCAATGACATATTCGTTTTGTTGAGAAAATAAGCTTTAAAATGATGTATAACTTGCTGGTATTGACCACGGAAATAAAAGTGATGATGTAAGAGAATATTTGAGGTATAGAAAATGTTCGCCGGCGGACAGGTGGGTGGTAACAGGCAGCTCAATTAAAAAAGAAAAGCTTGGGCTATTTGTATAAACGTATGTTTGTCAAACCCATTTTGATAAAAAGTAAAAATCTTTGGACCGATGACTTTGGAGCCCATTTGGACGAGTCAAAATGGAAACAAGTATTATTAAATGCAAAGAAAATTACATGTTCTAATAGATCTTATGAAACCCAATACAAAATAATCCATAGGCTTCATGTGACACCAGTTATTCACAGTAAATATGATTCTACAAGCTCTCCACAGTGTCGAAAATGTAAAGCCAGTTTGGGCACATACTCTCATCTAATATGGTTTTGTCCCCAAGTTCAAACAGAACAGTGTCCGAACAGAAATTAAACGCCTCCTACTCATAAATATTCCAGCAGATCCTTATTGTTTTGTTTTAGGACTAGACACATTTTCCGAGAAGAAACAAAAATATGTTTTGAGAATTTTATTATTTGCAGCCCGCCTAACAATCCTTCAAAGATGGCTAGACGATGAACCTCCAGATCTTCGTATGTGGAGGGAGAAGATCATGTCCTTAATGCCACCTGAAAGGCTCTGTAGGACCCTTTGTTAAAAACTGGTCCCCACTAGCCTCCTTTTTTGGAGAGGAATGGAATAAGGTGATTACCATGGGCTTTTCAGATTAACAAAAACGATCACTAAATTTACGGGATCAACTTATTAATCATTAAAGTAGATATGCTATAACTTGGTAAATTGAAGGGATCATGGTGAGCAGATATTACTGTAGATATGGAACTCAAGGTAAATAACATAATTGGTGCAGCTCCAAAACCTCTTATAGATGTAAAATAGAGTACTTACTATTATTATTTGTATTTATTTATTATTTATTATTATGATGATTATGATTGTATTTTATTATTTTTATTATTATTAGGCCCGAGCGCCACAAGCTGGCGAGAGGCCTATTAATCTCGTAAGGCCGTGCGAAGCACGGCTGCGAAAGTGCGCACGTAGTGCGCACGAAATCGAGCGCGAAGCGCTCGCCCACTTCCAAACACTCACTAACGCACTCCTCCACTCATGCACGCCCCGTGCATACTAATTAGTTGTAGGTAAATGGAACATTACCGTTGTAAACGGGCGAAGCCCGTGCAAAAGTTCGCACTAAACGAGCACTTTACATTGGGATGACGACCGCGAAGCGGTCGTCATCCCCATATAAAGCACTCATTTGCGCTAAGTAGCTCACGAATACGTTCCCCATCTCTTGCATGTTCCGTGCATATAAGCATGTAATGCAAAAATTGAACATTATTACTGTATAGAGGGCCAAAAACACAAAGTGGGCGGAGCCCACTCAAAATTATCGAAAGTACCCGTCAGTGACCAGGGACCCACACCATGAGGTAGGAAAGCGCGAGCGCTTTCCGAAAATGTATAGTTTATGATATTTGAAAAATGGGAAACATTGTTTTCGCATCGGAATATTATTCTTTCTTTCTTTCTTTCTTTCTTCTTCTCGGGACCAACCCCCCTATTTTTCACCCAGTGAACATTGACGAAAAGTCACAAAAATTTGCACACCTCTAAAAATCGTGCCTCTCTACATTCTGGCTATTTCCCTTTTCTAAAATAAAAAAAATTGGCGCGTCAGCGCCACCAAATGTACCAAAAATGCATTGAGAGATGGGAAATGACCCAAAAAAAATCTGATCGTAGAATCATGAAATTTGGCGCAGAGGTAGATGGTGACAAGAGAAGTAAAAAATATTATTACGGCAATGCCGTCCGCCCAACCAAATGTCGGCCATATTGCTTCAAAAATGGCTAAACATGACTTCGGAGTTTTTCCAAACGTCGTACTTTTACGAACTCCTCCCAGGGCGTTGGCCCTAAAAAGCTGAAATTTGGTGAAAATGCTACTGAGGAGTGGGACATCAAAAGTTATCCAAATTACATTGATACCTCTCACGGTCTCTCTGCGGCGAAGCCGCAAACTGTAGCTAGAATTTCAGAAATCTCCCATATTTAAAATTTCTGCCGTTTGCGCAGATAAAGTCCGAATTGCGTCAAATTAGAATCAGTTGTTAAACTCTTTGCCCTAAACCTACTTGAAGTGAAATAAATTCATTTGGCGCCACAGCGCCCCCTACAGATTTTATATGGAGGTTAAATGTTTAGTTTTGCGAAATTATATGAAATTTGACACACAACTCAATTTTAGCATCCCCATCAAAAAAGTCAATGACTCATGTCATAATTGTTATGGCGTTGCCGTAACGATGACCGAAACCTTTCATGTTTACACTTTAGACTTTCACAAACTCCTCCCAGGGCGTCAGCCCTATTAACCTGAAATTTGGTGAGACTCATCTTCAAGACCATCAAAAGTTATCCACATTTTCATTCAAAGAGTCACGGTGTCTGTGCGGCAAAGCCGCACATTTTGCCAAGAATTCAAAATAAAATAGCTTTTTGATGGTAAAACAAAGGGGAGAAGATGTGACAGCGTCACAGATTCAGCAGTAGGCGTAATAAAAGGACAATTGGGGCTCCTCTTGCGGCGTGGCGGCGGCGTGGCGGCGGCGTGGCGAGGGCCGATCATTGCCGCTTGCGGCTATATTTTTTAATTATTATTATTATTATATATATATTTTTTCCCCCCTTTCTCCTCTCCTCTCTTTTTAGGGGGTATGTAAGGGTGTAAGGGTGTAGAGGTGTAGGTGCGTAGGTATGTATGTGTGTATGTGTATATGTATAGTGCGGTGCTGGAGTCCCAGCTTCGGCTTGGCGCCGGGTAAGAGGCTTGATCCCAATTTCCGTGCCTTCTCTTGGACGGTCGAGTGGATTCCTGAACAATACTACTTTTAACTGTAAGCAGAGGAATTTAACTCTGTGTGGTGAGATATTCCAACAGTAAGTGGTTATTAAAGCCAGCAGCGTTAAGAGCAACAAACAAATAACCGCGATTTGTTACATCTAAAGTGTTTCACAAGATCACAAATATTGTCTTAAGTGTTAAAATTGAATAAACAAATGCCATGACGTTCAGTCAGCTCATGTATCTTAAAGATAAACATGTGGTAAAGCTTACATAAGACTTTTTTTTCGAGACACATATTCATGATGGAAACAACCCATAAACTCAAAAGTGTTTGATGATGATAAATCAAAGCCATTTTCCAAGTTGATGCTCACCGCCCCAGAGTGCATGTTGAATGACATGGTTTTCAGAATATGCTACATAATCCAACAACTTCATTGATTCATTCAAGAAACATATATTCTGTCTAATATAATACCAGTCGTAAGTCAGTGCTAAAGAATAATTGGTGGAAAAGTCCTTTTTTGAGGTGATTACCTCTGAAGACTGAAGGAATCAGACCAGCATTGTTTGATTTTTTGTCATACTTGTACAACAATACTACCTTTAACTGTAAGCAGAGGAATTTAACTCTGTGTGGTGAGATATTCCAACAGTAAGTGGTTACCAAAGCCAGCAGCGTTATGAGCAATAAACATATAATCGCGATTTGTTACATCTAAAGTGTTTCACAAGATCACAAATATAGTCTTAAGTGTTAAAATTGAATAAACATCTGCCATGACGTTCAGTCAGCTCATGTATCTTAAAGATAAACTTGTGGTAAAGCTTACATAAGACTTTTTTTTCAAGACACATATTCATGATGGAAACAACCCATAAATTCATAAGTGTTTGATGATAAATCAAAGCCATTTTCCAAGTTGATGCTCACCGCCCCAGAGTGCATGTTAAATGACATGGTTTTAAGAATATGCTACATAATCCAACAACTTTATTGATTAATTCAAGAAACATTTATTCAGTCTAATATAATACCAGTCATAAGTCAGTGCTAAAGTATAATTGGTGGAAAAGTCCTTTTTTGAGGTCATTAACTCTGAAGACTGAAGGAATCAGACCAGCATTGTTTGATTTTTTTTTGTCATACATGTACAACCCTATTACCTTTAACTGTAAGCGGAGGGATTAAAATCACTGGAGAGATATTCCGATAGAAAGTAGTTATCAAATCTAGCAGCGTTATGAGCACTAAACTTATATTCGCCATTACGTATTAAGCTTTTCACAGGATCACAAATTCAGTCTTCAGTGTTAAAATTGAATACATAAATCCATGATGATTGTTGAGCTCATGGATCCTAACCATATACTTGTGGAAAAGCTAACATAAGACTTTTTCCAGGCAACATTTTTTGACCTTTGTGGTGGGATAATGCATGTCCATGAAGGATACAGCCCATAAACTCATATCAAGTGTTTGATGATGAATAAAAGCCATTTTCCAAGTTGATGCTCACGGCCCCAGAGTGCATGTTGAATGACCTGGTTTTAAGAATATGCTACATAATCCAAGAACTTTATTGATTGATTCAAGAAACATTTATTCAGTCTAATATAATACCAGTCATAAGTCAGTGCTAAAGTATAATTGGTGGAAAAGTCCTTTTTTCAGGTAATTAACTCTGAAGACTGAAGGAATCAGACCAGCATTGTTTGATTTTTTGTCATACGTGTACAACAATACTACCTTTAAATGTAAGCAGAGGAATTTAACTCTGTATGGTAAGATATTCCATAAGTAAGTGGTTATCAAAGCCAGCGGCGTTATGAGCAACAAACAAACGCGATTTGTTACATCTAGTTTCACAAGATCACAAATATTGTCTTAAATGTTAAAAATTGAATAAACAAATGCCATGACGTTCAGTCAGCTCATGTATCTTAAAGATAAACTAGTGGTGAAGCTTACATAAGACTTTTTTTCGAGACACAATTTTTTTACCCTTTGTGGTGGGATAAAGCATATTAATGATGGAAACAACGCATAAACTCATAAGTGTTTGATGATGATAAATCAAAGCCATTTTCCAAGTTGATGCTCACCGCCCCAGAGTGCATGTTGAATGACATGGTTTTCAGAATACTACATAATACAACAACTTCATTGATTAATTCAAGAAACATTTATTCAGTCTAATATAATACCAGTCATAAATCAGTGCTAAAGTATAATCGGTGGAAAAGTCCTTTTTTCAGGTCATTAACTCTGAAGACTGAAGGAATCAGACCAGCATTGTTTGATTTTTTGTCATACTTGTACAACAATACTACCTTTAACTGTAAGCAGAGGAATTTAACTCTGTGTGGTGAGTAATTCCAAAAGTAAATGGTTATCAAATCCAGCGGTGTTATGAGCAACAAACAAATAACCGCGATTTGTTACATCTGAAGTGTTTCACAAGATCACAAATATCGTCTTAAGTGTTAAAATTGAATAAACATCTGCCATGACGTTCAGTCAGCTCATGTATCTTAAAGATAAACTTGTGGTAAAGCTTACATAAGACTTTTTTTCGAGACACAATTTTTTTCACCTTTGTGGTGGGATATTGCATATTCATGATGGAAACAACCCATAAACTCATAAGTGTTTGATGATAAATCAAAGCCATTTTCCAAGTTGATGCTCACCGCCCCAGAGTGCATGTTGAATGACATGGTTTTCAGAATATGCTACATAATCCAACAACTTCATTAATTAATTCAAGAAACATTTATTCAGTCAAATATGTGACCGGCCATATGAAACCCAGTTACATGTCTACCCGGAGACATTTTGAGTTATTCACAGATTCTGAAAGTGTGAATTCAAAGCTTTCCAATGATGTCTCACTCATGTAGATCTGATAATATTTGAGTAAGTTGTGGTCATTTGAATGTATACAACTCTCAAAACCTTTCACTGAGAAAACGGCTTCCAAAGTTTCTCACCGGAGTGAGCCCAGAGTCACAGGGGGGCTCATTTGCATCTCATTGAGATAAGCCCTCCCCCCTGTCACACTGACACCACCTTCCCCCTACAGCTGTCACTCAAGACTCAAGAGGAGTGTTGTTATTGATGGTAACTGGACTTGAATCAGAATTAGAAGTTACTATATTAAAATGGAAATACTTGGATTACAAAAGGCCCTGAATAGAATCAAAGAATCAGAATGAGAATAGGGTTCATTGCATTTGTCGATAAACATAATTCACAGGTGATTCAGTGCACCATCAATGGTGCACTGAATGATTCAACACAAACAACAAAAAGATAAGATAAAATAAAATAGCCTTTAATGTTACAACGCAGTAGATACAGGGGGAAAGGACAGTAACTTATAGGAAGTTTAAAAAACACTCTTAATAGAAGAACTCTTATAAACAGATGCCAGGGCCAGGTATACGAACTGCAACGGGTCCATGGCTTTGAATATATGAGATATGAGATAATAGATATGATATGTACACCACCAGAGTCCAATTACATCAGAGATCACATCCTCATCCTCTTCTTCGTCTGTGCACTCTTCTGTGCTGTGACTCTCGGCTCTTGGCATCAAAGCTGTAAACAAATAACAGGACATTTAAGAAATGGCTAACTATTTCACATAAAACACTCATTAACTATTTTTTTTAACACAACGTGAGAGTTTCAATATAAATACCTGAAGTGCTGATAACTCTTGATCTTTGGAAGCAGTCTGAAGAAGTGGGATATTGAGGTGAGACTCAGGAGAGCCGTTTTCCACTACCTGATGACAAGGGCGACACTGTAAAAAAATGAGAACAGAAGAAACATATCTTAAGCAGAGAGCAGCACTGAAGTTTTGCCAGGCTAATGTTTACACATTACAGTAGTCAAATAATATAAACTAACCTCAGCGATGTCTTCCAAAGTGTCAACCCTGGTCTTCATGTATGCTCGCTTGATAAGTCCAAAGCCGCAATCAGGGGAGAATTTGGTGTGGCCAGCAATGAGGAAGTGGATGTCCATTGTGTAGTGAAGCTTGGCCCCGTCTGCAGAGGGTAGTAGACAGAGAGAGAAAAGGAGATTAGATTAATACATATGACATTTGATTAAGACGTATATGTCTCTATAATTGCTATTCTGCATTTGCACTATCATTAGTACCTGCTGTGCAAAGTCAAAGCTGTAATGCATCCTGATGTCTTTGCTTGCTGGCGGTGAGGGTCCGAAAGACAGCACATTAGATTCTGTTGTAGAGATCTGTGCGTGGCCTGCAGCTTCTGATGTGTGGGAGAAGCTGTTTCCACAGTGATCTGAAGCTTGATGTACAAACTGCAGGCTCACCTGAAAAACAGATGTTGCTTATGGTTAATTAAACTCTAATCATTAAAACACGAAAATCACCAAAATAATGTTTTACACTTATCACGCTCCTTAGCAGACTTCACGTAGAGACCTTAGTCACATGGGTTGGGAGCAACTTCACATGCCAGTCCCTATGGCCAGGATGTCGACCAGGTAGCATTATGGAATGGACTTCTGCATAGTTTTTGATAAAATCCACAACGGTGTGAATCACTTCCTGGCTGATGAACCTGCGTGAATGTGGCTGTGGCTGTGCAAGCTTCTTCCTCAACCGTGGTGTTGCTCCATTTTCATCATAGTGTTTGATTGTGTCAGTCAGGGTGTCTTTGCCAATTCTGAAAAGGGGAAAAAAAGGATTAGGGTTAACAGTAATATGGGAATAACACGCTTCACAGATAACAGTTCACATTGTGACGTTAACGGTGTATTTTAGATGCAAAACGCGGAGATATTGGGACATCTGCCCTCGGCTAGCGATGCTAGCTAGCTCACTTGAGATAACACTGCTCGTAAAAGCAAAACACTTGCAGAACAGCACACCAAAACATAAACATACACTCAAGTTTAAAACCGGCGCACATTAAAGTGATTAAAAGCGGGTGTTTTAGTCGCAAAGCTTACCTGGTTCAGCCATCCTGTTGTCTCTTCCAACACCGTGCAGAGAGACACACAGGAAGCTGATAATGGCCAGGCAAGCGCGTGATTGGTTCGAGTGACGCAGTGCGTGCGTGACGTGCAACGTACGTAAGCCACGTGACCAGAAGTGGTATCGGGAGTTGTAGTTTTTTTCTCTTCCCACGCCGAAACAGACACAAAGCACGACCCACGGGTCAAGAAATACTACATAAGTATATAATTTGTACAGACAAAACGCCGAAAAATAACCCGATAACATAGCAAAGTTTAGCTTACAACTTAGCTCCGAATAGCTGCGTTTAGCTCCGGGCTGCGGGGGTAACAGCCGGTTTAGCACCATAAAATAGACACAAAGCACGACCCACACAACCCGCGGGCCAACCCACGCTGAAAAATAACCCGATAACATGGTGATAACAGCAAGTAGTCACATTAAGCCCGTATTGCAGAGTGCACTGAAGCAACATGTTAGCTTAGCATTAGCTCCACCGGAGCAGACAAGTAAGATTCTAAAGTGATCACGAGACCGCCTTAAAACACAGCGTTAAAGCAATAATTTAGTAGTAAAGTAAAAGTGTACCTGAGTAAACAGTTCCGTTGCAATGTAGTCCAATGTAGTGCAGACGGTCTGGAGTAATGAGAAAAAAAACACGGAGCACGCAGAGCACGCAGCTGTAGCCATGCGGATCACAGCTGATTGGTGGAAAATGTAAACAACACGTTGGCTAGAAAAAGGTGACGCCCCCCAGGAGAGCAGGAAAAAGACCCGAAAACTCCACATTTTTAACAGCTTAATGTATACGTTTAAGACAACCAATAGTGTTATCTGAAGCACACAGGGGTTTATTTATAACTTCAACTAGCACATTCTGCAAAAAAACGAAAATCACAAATTTGGGGAAAAAAAAGTAAAATGCTGTTTTTCTCAGTTTCACCGAGGCCGACATGGTCCGACAATTCTCGTGGCGAGTCACATATAATACCAGTCATAAGTCAGTGCTAAAGTATAGTTGGTGGAAAAGTCCTTTTTTGAGGTCATTACCTCTGAAGACTGAAGGAATCAGACCAGCATTGTTTGATTTTTTTGTCATACATGTACAACCCTATTACCTTTAACTGTAAGCGGAGGGATTAAAATCTCTGGAGAGATATTCCGATAGAAAGTAGTTATCAAATCAAGCGGCGTTATGAGCACTAAACTTATATTCGCCATTACGTATTAAGCTTTTCACAAGATCACAAATTCAGTCTTCAGTGTTAAAATTTAATACATAAATCCATGATGATTGTTGAGCTCATGGATCCTAACCATATACTTGTGGAAAAGCTAACATAAGACTTTTTCCAGACAACATTTTTTGACCTTTGTGGTGGGATAATGCATGTCCATGAAGGATACAGCCCATAAACTCATATCAAGTGTTTGATGATGAATAAAAGCCAATTTCCAAGTTGATGCTCACCGCCCCAGAGTGCATGTTGAATGACATGGTTTTCAGAATATGCTACATAATCCAACAACTTAATTTATTAATTCAAGAAACATTTATTCAGTCTAATATAATACCAGTCGTAAGTCAGTGCTAAAGAATAATTGGTGGAAAAGTCCTTTTTTGAGGTCATTACCTCTGAAGACTGAAAGAATCAGACCAGCATTGCTTGATTTTTTGTCATACGTGTACAACAATACTACCTTTAACTGTAAGCAGAGGAATTTAACTCTGTGTGGTGAGATATTCCAACAGTAAGTGGTTACCAAAGCCAGCAGCGTTATGAGCAATAACCATATAATCGCGATTTGTTACATCTAAAGTGTTTCATAAGATCACAAATATCGTCTTAAGTGTTAAAATTGAATAAACATCTGCCATGACGTTGTTGCGGAAACTATTCTATAACAAATGACAGAGAAAATGAGGCAAAATATAACCAAGTTGTCTTGTTCAAAAGTGGTTCTTTATTTTAGCCGTGCACAGCCAAAAAAGCTCTCCCTGACATTTGCCGTTCTGTCCCTCCCTGATCTGACCAGAGCAAACATTGAGTTCAGCTTATTAAGGCACAACAGGTGCCACGTATGCACAAAACCAGTCTAAACATATTGCAGAAAAACACACTCAATGTTCTACCGCATGCGAGACATCCTTGGATCCGCAGCTGTCAGTCTGTTTACCCAGGGATGTCTGCATACAGAGTCATAATAAGTGTGACCCAGATGTTAAACATATGCTGACCTAAGTTCTATGGCATCAGGCAAAGACATTACATTTTTACACCACAATTCCCCCCTTATGATTAGAATCAAACCCCTGGTTTATTATTAATCATTAGCAAAAAAATGTCAACAATGTATCAATCAATATAAGTAAATCAACAACCTTAAAATCAAAAGAATGTTAAGCACGTCATCAAAATTCAGCAGAAGCAAAACTGTCAAAGGAGAAACACTTAACACATGTTCAGAGTAAAACCTTTTGTCCTGGGACTTTAAACCAGTGTCTCAATCCTCACATTACCGCAAAATGAGCACATGTATTTAAAACGCAAACAATGATTAGTTCATCTCCGGTGATTAGGTTAAGTATATGATTAAGAATAGATAAAAAAAATAAAACCAAGTGGTTCCAATCAAATTTTTTTTGGTTATATCTGAAACTAATCTACAAGGAGTCATCATCTGAGTCACTCACATAATCAGGATCACCAGGTGGAGTGATTGTGTCAGGTCCTGTCATTTGAATGGACACAAATTGGGCAGAAACCGTCTTACTAATCATCCTGTGTAAGCATGGGATCACACAGGAGAATAGGATTAAGATCACTACCATAATTATAGCAAAATTGATAAGTCTGTTATGCCAGGAGGACAGAGACCAGTCGAACACCGACGAAGAGTGAGTGTGGGACAGAGTCTCTGACTCCATGAGATCACGGAACTTAGTCAAATTTGCGAGTCCCTGTTGGATTGCTCCTCCATCCTCATCGTTAGAGGGAATGTATGTACAACAAGCTTGGCGCAGTAAAATGCAGACTCCACCCTTTGAGGCTGTTATCAGATCGAGGACGATGCGACTCTGAAGTGCCACTGCACTGTAATTCAATAGTAGCCAGTGTTGTGTTGATAAAGGAAGTAAATCTATAGCTAAGAGTCTCTACACGCAACATCAGTTTACCCACACCTAGATTTGGGAACAATGCCAATAATACTTTTTCCCCTGTTGTCCAAATTTTGTGGTCGTCTGGCACATCAGAACTTCAACCAGAGTCATGAGGCAGCAGATCCCTTTGTGCCCTGTGTGTGACATGTGGTGTGCTGGATATTATGTATGAATGATCTGAAGGGACCACAGCGGCGCATCGGCCCACCCATCCCGCCGGAAGACATTCATACATGTAATATCCACAAAGAAACATGTAATCCTCTATTGGAATGGTCCCTAAAATGTCTGGTACAGTGAAGTATGGGGCACATGTGGTTCCAGGACTCGACTGGGATGTGTTCAGGTGTGTGCCGTCCTCTAGATAAGTGCACGGGACATATACTATAGAACAGTATATATTAGGGATTTTTCCCACGCGTGTTGGTTGAAGTTCAAATACTAGGTCTACGGATGTAATGTTCTGTGCAAAGCATGTGAATTTAGAGCCAGGTTTAATGTGGACTGGTCCGAAGAGTGGTCCCAATGCTAAGTTTTCAGGAGGTTTGATTCTAGGTCGAACTTTAGTCTTGCGTGATATAGGAGGGGTTATCGCTCTCCACACAGACCAAACTATCTTACTCAGAAGTTTAGCATAATCTAGAGACATCAGAGTGGCCGGTAATCTGTTGGCTAGGTCAGGCACAGGAAGAGGCAGCACATGTGGGGACGTGGTTGCTATGGGCATGTGTGTACACACATAGCAATCTTTACGTTTGTGGCTCTCGGCTATATATTTAGCATATCGATACCAGAAATTTAGTGTGTAGACAGTGGAATGATTGCTAGTGTATGTAAGGTGTGTCTTGGCTTTAGGTGAGTCATGATTCTGCAGAGTGCGAGTGTTACGGTCTAAACTTTGTTCTTTTGGACATATCAAATTAAGCAGAGCAATATGAAGTATCAACCATGTTAAAGCTGCAAACAACAACAACAACAACGGGACAAGAAACATGATTCTACAGATCAAAGACCTGCCAGTGCTCCTGTCGATCTTGTTGGAGCTCTTGGGCTCCAGGTGTGGCTCAGGAGCCATGAGGAAAGTGGGAAAGTGGAGAGTGTCTGTGTAGATGTGATTACCAAACGCTGCAGAGGAAAGTGGAGCTTTAAACTGCGCTGTGGTTTGGCAAAGTGCCACGTGCACGGAGCACCCGATCAGACCGCTCTGGTTGTGCGGGTCGAGCCTTACGACCTGCTCTGCCCCCCGCTCTCTCGCACTTGAGATTGTTGCAATTCAAAGGTCCCACGATGTCCTCAGTGGTCGGCCCGTGTGTCTGACCCACAGGTGGACAGACAGCCGCGTTGTCGTTGATCTCCACAGGTGAGCTGAAGATGGCTCTGCAGTGTGATGCGTGAATCCAGGTGCCCCGTTCTGCAACTTTCACTGCAGTGTCGGTGATGAGAAGAACTTGTAGAGGCCCAATCCAACGCTTAGATCTCCAATGCTTGCGCCTCGGCTCTCGGACCAGGATCCAGTCACCTGGTTTGAAGTTGTGGAGGACAGCTTCAGCTGCCTTTGGGAGAGCCGTTTTCACCTGCACAGAAATGGAGGACAACAGGTTATCCAATTCTTTACAATAAGCTAACATTGAGTCGTCGCACAGAGAGGAATCGGGCAGATCTCGTGGAGGAGGTGGGTCTAGGCCTATGTTAGGCGGGCGAGCAAACAGGATTTCAAATGGACTCATGTTACATCTTACCTGTACCCGCATTCTCATGTACATCAGTGGCAGGGCCTTAATCCAGGAGAGTCCAGTTTGCTCACATATTTTGGTCAGTTTTGTTTTAATCGTCCCGTTACATCTCTCGACCACCCCGGACGATTCCGGATGGTAGGAAGTATGTTTACGGAGATCTATACCCAGAAATTTACCCACCTCCTCTACCACCTTGGCTACAAAGTGGCTGCCATTGTCACTTGAATTTTTTTCAGGAATGCCCCAGCGTGGTACGATCTCTGTGATCAGAGCTTTAACCACTGCATTGCTGGAGGCATGTTTGCATGGAAATGCCTCGAGATGACGCGACCATACGTCAACAAACACCAGACAGTATTTCTTTCCTTCACATGGATTCAGCTCAATGAAGTCCATCTGAAGATGACCAAAAGGCCTGTCAGGTGGTGGGTGTGCCGCCTGTGGGATTTGTTTTGATCATCCTGGATTATTAGTTAGACAAATAGCACAAGATTGACAAAACTTTTGGGCATAAATTGTAAAACCTTTGGTGTACCAATTCTGTCCGACAGCATTTATCATTCCTGTTCAGTCAGCTCATGTATCTTAAAGATAAACTTGTGGTAAAGCTTACATAAGACTTTTTTTTCGAGACACATCTTCATGATGGAAACAACCCATAAACTCATAAGTGTTTGATGATAAATCAAAGCCATTTTCCAAGTTGATGCTCACCGCCCCAGAGTGCATGTTGAATGACATGGTTTTCAGAATATGCTACATAATCCAACAACTTCATTGATTAATTCAAGAAACATTTATTCTGTCTAATATAATACCAGTCGTAAGTCAGTGTTAAAGTATAATTGGTGGAAAAGTCCTTTTTTGAGGTCATTAACTCTGAAGACTGAAGGAATCAGACCAGCATTGTTTGATTTTTTGTCATACATTTACAACAATACTACCTTTAACTGTAAGCAGAGGAATTTAACTCTGTGTGGTGAGATATTCCAACAGTAAGTGGTTATCAAAGCCAACAGCGTTATGAGCAATAAACATATAATTGCGATTTGTTACATCTAAAGTGTTTCACAAGATCACAAATATCGTCTTAAGTGTTAAAATTGAATAAACATCTGCCATGATGTTCAGTCAGCTCCATTCATCCATCAATTTTCTGCCGTTTTATCCGGGGCCGGGTCGCGGGGGCAGCAGTCTGAGCAGGGACTCCCAGACTTCCCCTCCCCAGACACTTCCTCCAACTCCTCCGGGGGGATCCCGAGGCGTTCCCAGGCCAGCCGAGAGACATAGTCTCTCCAGCGTGTCCTGGGTCTTCCCCGGGGTCTCTTCCCGGTGGGACATGTCTGAAACACCTCCCGAGGGAGGCGCCCAGGAGGCATCCGGAACAGATGCCCGAGCCACCTCAGCTGGCTCCTCTCGAGGTGGAGGAGCAGCGGCTATGCTCCGAGATCCTCTTGTGTGAATGAGCTCCTCACCCCATCTCTAAGGGAGCGCCCAGCCACCCGGCGGAGGAAACTCTTGTATCTGCAATCTTGTCCTTTCGGTCATTACCCAAAGCTCATGGCGAGGGTAGGAGCGTAGATTGACTGGTAAATTGAGAGCTTTGTCTTTGGACTCAGCTCCTTCTTTACCACAACAGTCGATGCAGCGGCTGCGGTGCACCGATCCAACTGTCAATCTCCCGTTCCATCCTTCACTCAATCTTGAACAAGACCCCGAGATACTTGAACTCCTCCACTTGGGTCAAGGACTCCTCACCCACCCGGAGAGGGCAAGCAACTTTTTTCCGATTGAGAACCATAACCTGGGATTTGGAGGTGCTGATTCTCATTCCAGCCGCTTCACACAACCGAGTGATGTCCTGATGGAGCCATCAGGACAACATCGTCTACAAACAGCAGAGATGAGATCCTGTGGTCCCCAAGCCGGACACCCTGGTGACAAAGGGTAGCCCTGGCAGAGTCCAACATGCACTGGGAACAGGTCTGACTTACTGCCAGCAATACGAACACAGCTCCTGCTCCGGTCATACAGGGACCGGAATATTTTGTATTTATTTTACTTATATGACCATAGCTTCTCAGGTAGGAGCCAGCGTAACCTTGGATAAAATCGGGATCCCAGAAGAAAATTGTTGGAACCACTGCTCTATTGGACTAAAACCAATGTTCTTTTCATATATTCTGTCAGTCTTAATTCTTTCTGACTTTTAATCTTATCTTGTATCACAGCCATTTGGCCATTCCGTGTCAATGCCCGATCTCGTCCGATCTTCGGTCAAACAGGTATGGGTCAGTACTTGAATGGGAGACTGCTGTAACACGTGGTGCCACAGGGGGGTGGTCATTGTGTCCTTGGGCAAGACACTTCATCCACCTTTCCTCCAGTTTCCATGTATGCAGGTGTATGAATGAGTGAATGTGGGACAACAGATGCAATTTAGGCCATTTCATAATATCCATTGTCCTGACAAAATATAACAAATCCTAATAATCATGGCTCAGTTTGATCGTTTTAACCTCTGCATTGTAAGTGATCGTTTTCTCTCATCGTGATAGGAAGTGAATAAACAAGTGCGTAAACAGATCGATGGACATTACAATGACTTTATTCCACAGCTCAGAGTCTTTCATTCACACAGGTCCTTAAGATAAATGTGTACAGTATATACAATTTAAACACAGTTACCATGGTTACCGCATGCCCAGAGTCACTATGAGGAGAGGTTTCCATCAGAAGCACAGTAGAATATTTATGTTCAGGCATAGATCCGCTGTGTCCACTAGGGGGCATCGCAGCAGCCGCACAGCCTTTGCACAGCTGTAGCTCTGGAGATAAACAACATGTGGGACTCTTCTTCATGCACATGGGCCAGGCAGGAGGCTCAAGTAGGGGGCGCTCTCCTCACTGGCACCTTTTAAAACCAAACAAGATCCTTATAACCAAAATTATACAAAACAAAATCCAAGGATTATCTTCATACAATGGAGCGTGTCATTTGCCCGATGTGCGTCAACCATGCTAGTTGCTAGCTTGACTGTCTGTATTGTCCTTATTCGAAAATGGCAAAAATGTTATCACCACTTTTTTAAAGGCACAGTACGTAACTTTCTACCCCAAAAATAGACTAAAGCAGACAAAGACATGTCTCTTTTCCCTGTGTTTGTACATGCTTTAAGTGAGGACACATATGGTGCTATCGAGCATTTAACCTTGTTCAAACTTTGTTCCTTCATCAAAAATTTCAGGGCAAGCTAGCTTTGGTTTATTTTCCCATGGTAATTTGCTCTGCTGCCCGAAGCTGGAGCTATAACATAAATCCTGAAGAGGGGTCACATTGCAGATATAAAGTAATGCATGCGAACAGTACATTATTTTATCCTTCCAAAACATGACATGCCAAAGCAAAAGAACAAGAGCAAGTTTAAATGAATGAATCTAATGCAAAATGTGTGTCCTTTAAAACATGTACAAGGTTAGTACTCCACTCTAGAAGAGTATTATGTTTTTTAAATGAAGCTCAAATAATTTTATGAAATAGGTGTACAAGTTTGACATTACTCAAGGAACGTTAGATTGTCAGCACAAATAATATTACCATGTATAATAGGTTAATTCTCCATTTAGGTTGACTATTTTGACCAAAATCCTGCCCAGGTTACACCAATAGCAGCTCCTAAGGGTTGAATGTGTCTTTTTTCAGTTTTTGGTGGGATAGTTAATTTAGACGGATGTTAAAGCTGGGGTACCTGACCTTCTTTTGAAAATGTGAATATGTTGTTTCTGCCCTCACCTAGTAAATTGTAATAGCAGCACTTTGTGACTAAATCAGTCCGCTGTGCTCTGTTTGCATCTAATTATGAAACATTTTGCCCGATGTGTCGCTATGCTGTGTTTTGGGATGAGAGTGGGTTTGCTGTTCCGAGGCTGGGCACGCGCGTGAAAATCCATGCATGAGAACTGGGAACTAGTTAGATTAGTGGGTAATTGATTAGATACTCATTTCAGAGTTTGAGAATCCTGTACCCCGGCTTTAAGCTGAACAGTTTTCATCACATGCACACCTCAGCACACACCTAACCTTTGGAACCAGTCGCATTTGAATAAAATAGAATGAAACGTTTAGACTTTTGTCCCTCATGAGATGTAAACATACTGTGTGTAGTGACCCCCAGAGTCCAGCAGATGGCAGAAAACATATATAAAGTACCACTATGAGATAAAAAGTACGTCCCGTCTGCAGCTGAGAGAAAGCTAGACAGCGCCGGCTTGACCCTGTTGTTTACAGTTTTTATATTTTGGCGTCACAGGTTTTTTTGCAGCGTCGTCCCTTTGTCCATCGCTCGGTTCAGTTTTTGCTCGGACGCCGTAAACAGAATTTGGATTGTTGTTTCCAGAGTTGGTTTGAGCAGGGTCGGAGGCAGCAGCTAGCACCAGGGCAAAGAGCGCAGCACAGGAAGCCCACAGAGAAGTGCACTGTCCGTGGGAAAGGTCACGCCACAGCAGCACGTTTACACTGGAAACAGCATTGTACGAGGAACTATCTGGACGCATAAGAAACCATAAAAGGGCACGGAAAACTGCTCCTCCATGCACTCGTCATCATTCTGCCAGGATTTTTCCACAATATGTGATTTTTATGGCTTGAAATGACCTTGAACATTTGTCTCATCCCAAAACATTTGAAGGAAGCTGGATGATATTACAGGTTCCCTCACACTTTCCAGGACATTTTTAGTTTTGTCATTACGGCATTTACAAAGAAATTACCAGGTTATTATAGTTTTGATCATAAATATGTAGTCTAAGGCATCACCTGAAGTTCACATGGCAAACATCACTGTTCGCTCAAATTAGATGGAAAACACTTGTGAACCCAAACATATTGACTATTTTTTATTGTAGTTTTGATACATATTCTTCCTATGTTACACTTTTAACACTGGAAAATAAGGGACGTATAAATGTGATGGTCATGTCTAGCAGATGAGAGAAAGAGGTAAAGAGGTGAAGGGGGGTCTGGGGGTCCTCCCTCAAGACATTTTGTACTAAAGAAGTGCCATTTCTTGCATTCTGGTGGGTTTTAGAGTTCTTCTCCCCAAAAAACTCAACTGCTCTTGTCACTGTGACGATTGCAGGAGCAGTTTCTAGTAATTTTCAAAAATAAAGCGAGGAAAAGGGTCAATATATTTTCAAGGATTAAATGTGTAAGTATGTAATTCCAGGTTTTCCAGGACACGTGGAAACCTTAGAGAAAATGTAAACTTGGAGAAAGGGGTGGGAAGTTTACATGTTCTTCCCACTTGCCTTTTTGAAAAATGTTGAATAGTATTTCTGGAACATTACTTTTTACGCTGACATTTTTACTGTGTGCAGGTCGCCTTACCACAGATATGACCTATAACTTTATTTGGTGATTTCACTTTCTTGTCTCCATTGAGAATTATAAGTCTGATGGCATACTGTGGAACATTCCAGGCAAAGCAATGTCATCTCCATGAAGACAAAAGGTGCCAAAAACTTGAAAAAAAATCAAATTCAGTCATTGTTTTTTAAAGACTAATAGGTAAAAATGGGACATAGAACATATGGCCATATGTTTACACATTCATGAAAAACATTATTTTGTATGGCAGATAAATACATTTTCTTATTATATTAGTTATTATTTATTCATAAGCGAAAAGGATATGGATCAGTATTGGTCAAAAAAAAGAATCCAGATAAGCCCATCCCTACTTTCCTGTCTCCTTTCTCCTTAGGCCTAGCCTAGCACAGCCGGGTTGTAACATTCTTGGAAACAAGCAGCAGTGGTCAGTGGGAGAAAAGGTTTCAAAGGTTGTCATCAAACATTGCGACTTCAATCTGAAGGTCATTTTCAATCTGATGAGATGGTTTGAGCAGCGGCATTGATAATCTGTAATATAATCATTACACATAAGCAGGAGCGGGGACGGTTTGCAAAAGGAGTGATGTAGGCCATTTGGTCAAGAAAGAAAACCCTTCTTTAAACAGGAACGGTCTGAGATACAACCTCCCCTCAGTCTACAACAGCCTCATCAAACCCCGGCACAAATCAAACGCTAATGAGGCACTTACAGTTCTGAGGGACCTTTTCTCTCTACAAGGACAGAAAGTAAAGCAGTTAAGCATCTGCAGCTTTCAGTGACATTTATGATCAGATTGTTTCCGTCGTGCGATGCCGTTGAGTGCAAACGTGTTGTGTGGACGCAGACTGAGCGGTCCTTTAGTGACTGAAGAGGGAACATGGCCGCCATGAAAAACAAAGAGGTCTGAGTGTTTCTGTCCCCAGACTGATTATTCACCGTCCAGAAGAGTCAAAGGCCCGATCCTGCAGCTTTGGAGCGGGTCCTCACGAGTTTCTCACAGTAGATATTCATACGAAATGCAAAAGTAAAAATACAGGGATGTAACGTTAACAGAACAAATATAGTGGTCTGTGGTCTTATAGGTCCTTTATCTTGTAATATTTTGGCTTTTTGAAAATTTTGGACTCATTACTTACCTTATCAGAAGATATGGAAAACAGTGCAAAGGGAAAGGAAGTCAGTTCAAATGGGGCCAAAAACAACCGCTGCTAAGTTGAAAGTTGTTTACGAGCCATTTAAATGCTTATGACCATGAAATTCCTGGTATAGACTTTAAAAACACAGAAAAGCTGTAAAACAATGAAAACAAAACGAACAATTCATTAAAAAGCTAATAATTTTGAAGAATGTATTGTATTGGATGATGACATTATAATATGGTAGTTTTGCTGTAGAGGCAAATGTAAGTGACATGACAAGCCCCAGCACGTACAAACACTTAAATAATAAAAAAGTATTTAGTGGTGATTAAAGACATTGTTGAGCTATTTTTGCACCGTTACATCCCAATTATAAAACACATAAATAACTTTGGTTAAACATCAGCTCTTCCGTAGCTTTTCCCGGTTTATCTTCCGGGTTTTCCGGGCTGCGTGCAAACCCTGACAGGTGTGGGTATTATCTGGCAGGCGTGGACCTCTCCCTGGGCTGCGGTTTGGCTTTGGGGACGACGGGCGCTGCTTTGGGCCGTGGGTGGGATGCGGAGGCGTCCTGGGAAACGCTGCGTCTCATGCACAGGTTGAGTGCCTGCTTTCTGGGTAGGATTATGGGCATCGTGGGCTGCCTGGAGGGTCGGTGAGGCGAAGGGCTGTGGACAGACGGGTCAGAGGAAAAATGACAAAATGATGAAAAAAATACTTGAATTATTTTTTTATTTTTTTGTACTTAATTTTACTGACTAAATCCTAAAAGTGTCAGTTTCATTTTATGTTGTCACAATATTGAAATTTCAATACTAAGGAAAAGGTTCCAGACTCAATACAAATGTTAATACCACAATAATTAAAAGCAAAAAACAAAGACAAAGTCATGAAATAATAGTAGTAGAACTTACAAAAACTATTCAGGAAAAGTAAAATTGAGTAGTTTAGTTACTAGTTTTGGCATCAATAAATATCTGGGTATCATTCTTTGTGACAACCCTAGTTTCAAAAAAAGGTTGAACCTGAAGAATGCCTTTGATCTCCAACCCAAATGTCTAAAGTTCTTTAGTTCTTCTGACCAATGTGGTATATTACTTACTTTAAAGCTGGGACTGGAACTACAGGTGGAAAAATAACCTGCTGGCTAATTCTGGCATAGTTACAGAAATGTTGCACTATCAATAAAATTAATACATTGATAAATTAATACATGAATTTGCACTATCAATCAAATTAATAAATTAATGACATTATTAAATAAACACCTTTTTTTCTGACTGTATTTTTCACATCCAACTTTAGTCATTTACAAAGTTATTTATCTAATAGCATTATGAAAACAAGCTAGTCAAATTCTTTCTCTTCATCATCAATCAAAAAAATATTAAACATAATTGGCCAAATAGACTAAGCTATAACAAAAAATACAGACAAATAGAAAAACAAAATGTCTCTATGTGCAGAGTAGCAATTGGCTGTTTATTTTCAAATGCTTTATGCCTCAAGCGTAGCATTAGCGTTAGCATTGAGACATAAACACGTCCCTTTATAAACACACTTTGGTCCTTTGGTGAAGTATTCTCCTGTTTAGTCTTTAACATGTTGTCAGAGACTTCCAGCACCACTCACTGTCCACTGCCTGATCACAATTCATTCATTTTAGACTTAGAGAAAACCCAGAGACATGAATTAGACAGGAAGTACTGATGTCAATAGTGAGCTAACCATTTAAAAAACAAATAACCAATGGATATTCAGTACCGAGACAATCACATGAATATGAAAACAAAACCAAAAATATAAAATATAATACTTAAATTGTAAAAATGAAACACAATAAAGGTCATTATGGTGTCATGATCAACTACGCGTAATTCCTACTCCACCTTGGGCTGTCAAAGCGGCTGTGGGCGGAGCTGAGGAGGCGCAGAGGCGTCCGGGCGCTGCCGGACAAAGCGGCGCTGCAGCGAGGGACGGAGGCGGACGAGGAGCGAGCGGGAGCACCTTTAACAGCTTTACGTTGCGAGCTGAGCGTGGTCATGAGCGCTCTCTGCGACCTGGGAATATCAACAGGTTCAAATCCAGTCCACTTTATTCATCCGGAACATTTCAGAAGCAAAAACGGAGCTGCACTGTACAGCTCTCAACTACAGGGCAAAATAGGTATAAAACATGTCTCTAGTGGTCCTTGTTTAAGACAATACAACTAGTCAAATCAAGAGTTTAACTGTCATATGTCAAATAAAAACAGATTAAACACACAAATGATGAATCATTTTAAACCAAGAAAAAATGAGGAATAGACCAAGAGATAGAAAAGAAAAAATAAGCAATTGAAGACAAAAATATTCTTTTGAACATATGAACTAATTGAAAATTTGAATTGAAAAAGACAAAAAATTGTAAAATTTTTTTAACACAATGACGCCCAAAAACTGCAGCCCGCAACTCTCAAAATTTGCAATCCATAGTTGCTATGAAGAAGCAGACTTGGTAACTATGATAACGCCCATAACTACACCGGAACTAACACAAACTTGCTGTTACCGTCAGGATTGTTTGTTCTTAGTTAAGTCTATTGAACTACTCAAGTGAACTGTCACCTGACTCATATTGAGCAGAATCGTTCACGGGTCATCATCCTGCAGAGTTTAGACCTGAGGATTTGTCCCGTTGACAGAATTCCATTGTCTTTCGCTTTTGGAACGACCTGGACGACTGAGACCACGCCGACATCCACACGTACCCGCTCGTAGCTTTGGTTGCATTCGCCCCCGTTGGCGTCTGAGGAGGGTTGGCCGCAGTGGTCAGTCCAGACGCGGGCCTCCTGACTGGGGTGAGCGGCCGTGGGATCCTGCTCCGACCTTCCCTGGACTCCTCGGTGGTCCTCAGCCTGGAGCTCCTCTTGGACTCGTCTGAGGTGAAGTCTGGGCCATAGACAGACATGAGCTCACATCACAGTCACACTTAGGTAAGGTGCGTGACGTGTCTGGCCCAAGGACACGACGACGGTATGGGCCGAGCGGTCATTCAGACACTGACTCTAAACACTGCGCTCATTCATGCCAAAACCAGATAATGCAAGAAATGCAGAAGAACTCCACTTGATTTAATGTGTTTTCATGAGTTTGTGTAGAATAAGAAAGGCCAAAACAATGAGTTCAACTGCAGCCTGTAAACACAACTCCAAGTATGGGTTTGATATGTTTCTGAAGAGGGACCAAAATCTTCTAAAAGTCCATTGACAAATAAATAAAGCATCTTAACGTGTTGTAAGGTCCCTCATAAATATTGAGAGGTCACAAATAAAACAAAGATATCATTTGGACTAGAGTTGTTGTGGATGATGGAACAACATTAGAATATTGTTAACTGCTTTATTTATTAACCTTTATTGAACAGGGAAAGAACCCGTTGAGAAGTAAAAAAGACATTACACATCTACACTAAACAGTATAAAAGATTGAAAAGGAGAACTACATTTACAAGCGCTGTCTATTTTCATTAGATTTGCTTTCTATGTTTTTCAAATGGTGTGAAAACCCCTCCGTGACACCAGCTCACACAACTTCACTTCAGACTGGAGTTCCAAGCTGTGGGAGCAGCATAACAGGCTGGCTTCCCCCAATCAGTTCGAACTCGAGTGACGGACAAGCTGTAAATGTTTGGTGAGCACAGGACATAGTGACCTTCAGCTCTCTACACAAGGGCACAGAGCGGTCCATCTAAGGTGAACTTTATTGTCCCCGTAGACAGATTTGTCCTCTGCATTTGACCTCTGTTGGAAGAGTTTCTGGTGTAAAAACAAATGCCCAGGGAGTGCCAAAATTACCCGGGCTAATTCTGCGTCCACTTTGGCTGTAAAAAGGGACTCTTTTTTTGCCAAAGCTTGTATTCCGTAAAGATGCCTCTCCTACCTCTGCTGTGGTCGTCCTCTGAAGCGTTGTTGCGCTTTTCTTCGTCCCCAGAGGAAAGTGAAGACGAGGTCCCCGAGAGCCCCCTCCTGCGGCCCATCCATCGGCCCTGCTGCTTCTCCACCACCATCCTGGCCAGCCCCATCTGCCTGGCCCTCTGCTGGAGACGCGCCCGAGCCGACACCGAAGAGGAACGCTCCGAGCCGGAGTCCTCCTCCGAGACCAGCACCGGGATCCTGCTCCGAGGTTTAGGTCTGTCCTCTGCCGCCTGTTTCACCGCGCTCGGCTCCTCTGAAGGGCGACTCACTGCCTCTTCTAACTTTGTAGACTCCTGTAAAAGAATACTGTCATTTGCGTTTGGGGCAATATGAAACGTTGAAAATTGGGATATTATTCCAAATCTACTGACTGTGGATGTTCTGCAGAAGCTAAACGCACTAATAATGACAGGAAGCAGAACTATGACTTAAATACCCCTAAACAATTAGTAAAAATTTTATACGTACCGCCATTAAATATTCTTGCATTAATTAAATTGTCAATTATATAGTAATAGCATAATGTCTCTTTTAGATCATAATCAAAAATGTAGTCCATATCAAACAACATTTCAAAAAGTGACTAGAACAAGCAGCAAAACAAATAAACATCATTTCAAAAGACTGTGATCTAAAAACTCTAAAAACTGCCTTGGGTGCTTCCATGTATGTTTTCTAGATGGTATATTTCCTCTGTTCTGGTCAACTCTCATACTGACTTTCAGCGCCCTTTCGTGGTCATTTCGTGGCCTTTGCAACATAAACTGTCAAAATTTTGCAGTGGCTGTAAGTACGCTTGGAACAGATCGCAAAAAAATATAATAACTGAGATCTCTTCATGTGGATGGACGCTTTAATTCAATATACATGTGCCTTTCTGTCCATCTTACTTCTACAGTTTATCATAGCATAGTATCCGTTCCTTACCTGTGTCTGTGTTGGGTCCAGCACAAAGGTCACAGACTGGACTTCTAACGCTGGTCCATTCTCTGCAGGAATGGGCTCTGGACTCGTGTCGAGCTTGGGCTGTTCCTCGTCTCCCGTGTGGTTCAGAATGGCCATGACCTCCGTGTCTTTGGCCGAGTGTCCGTTGGAAGACATGACGTTGAGGTGCGACGTCTCCGCAATGTGGATGAACGTTCGCTCCACTTTGGTGAAGGGCGGAGAGGCCGGGGCGATGGGCGTGGAGGGCCGCAGATCGGACCTCAGAGCCGGGGAGAGACGTCCGGTTTCAGGGGGTTCGAGCAGCAGCGCCTCACCCACCAACATGCGCTCGTTTCGGGGCGTGAGAGCACAGGCCGTGGCCAGCTCCGGCTCCAGACCTGTGTCTCCGCCCGATGGAGACTTACGCGTGTCGCCCGGAGAGAACAACACTAGCGTTTTGGAAGCATCCTCCAAATCCTGGTCGTTCTCTGCACCTGAAACCTAAATGAAACATCCTCATTTAGATTCAGCACTATTCGATATGTTTTCCAACAGTCACAGTTCCATTCACTGATTGAGCGAGAACGGGGCCTTGCAGATTTTCCTTATTTGTTTGTCTACATGCTTGAGTTTTCACATGAGCTGCCGACATCACCAGGAGGACTCCAGAACTTGCTAAAAAAGGTTGGATTGATTTAATCAATCCAAGCACTAACCAGGCCCTGATGTGCTTAGCTTCTGAGATCTGCCAGGATCAGGTATTGACAGGCAGGTATGGGCAGGGAAGGAAATTCCAGCTCAAAATCCGCACAGAGAAAACAAAAATCACGTAGCTACCAGAGATCCAGAGCAGCATATCCTCAAATGACAAGATGTGGTACTCGAGGAAGTGGAACATTTAAATACATGTGTGCGATTATTGAACAAACGGCAGATGGAGCTCATGAGATCAGAGCCTGACTGAGGGCAGCGAGATCAATACGGCCTACAACATGCTGACTACATCCAGAGACTGGCAGCATTCCTAACTTCATGCTATAGACTGACAGTGCTGAGGATCACAGGATCATATGGACTGCTCACAGAACAAATGAGATAGTCTTGGAGGAAATGGGGGCAGAGCAGCAGCTAATATCAACCGTAAGGAAAAGGAAACTACAGTACTTTGGCCATATTACCAGGGCCCAAAACCTCTGTACCTATGTTCTGGAAGGATAAATTGATGGCAAGAGGACAAGAAGGAGACAAAGAAACAAATGACACCCAAGACTGGACCAAAACATATCTTGGGAAGAACACAACCTCGGCATGGCATCGGAGTCTGTCTTAGTTCAAATCAAAGGTGTGCGAGAATTTATGACAATGCGCTTCACAAAATAAAGTGAACTGATAAATTCAAGCATTGGGGTTAAGGTTCATTTCCCTGACACACGATATACTGACCCTGCTGACGAATCCCCCTATTAACCTGGACAGAGATCTTTGACTGAAACTCGGAGGCAACTGTTCAGTCGCAACAGCACAATACCTGTCTAAATGCAGAAGATGCCTCTTACAAACCTTGGGCCCCTTCTGGTCCTCTGCCATGAGCGTGGAGTGGGCCGCCTCCTGGCTCCTCTCCGTGCTCTTCTGGCTGGCCTCGCTGTTGGACTCGCTCTCCGTCACGTCGTCGTCGCGTGGACCCGGAGCTTCTGGGACGTTTTCCGGAGCGGCAAAGCTGCGGCGCGCCGGTAACGTCCCGGTGAGCACCACGGTGAGGAAGTCGGCGCGTTTAGCCTGGAGCTGAGGCAGGATGTGGAAGTGCTGCTTCTCGTCGTCCAGGCCTTTGGTGCGATAGTCTGGCGACGTGGGAGAGGGTATCTTCTCTGTGGGAGACACCGCCACCGCCGCCTGGGTGATAGAGAGAAGTATTAGACAACTGAGGACGAAATATGAAGAACTTTGAACAACATTGGATTCGGATTGCACAAAAGCTTGACATACATTCATACACCCACACAACACATTCCTTCACCATGGCACAGAGAGAGACATGAGGGTTTTGGAAGGATCAAGAGTTTAAACCACACTGAGAGGCAGGAAACAGAAGAACCACGCTGCCAACGTTAAAACAAACCGATGCACAAACATTGTATTTGCCCCAAATCTGTTTATTTCATCGTAGTTTGGTTGTACACAAGCTCGTAAAGATTGTCTAGATTACATACATTGATATAAAAGGCACAAAAAATGCATTGCAGTTTCTTCTTGACAGCACGCAGTCGATGTGTTCAAGTGTTTCCCTCCGGAGATATTCACAAACGGCCTGTACAAACATGCGATTCAGCGCTTAC
Source organism: Eucyclogobius newberryi (assembly GCF_026437365.1). Taxonomy (NCBI): domain Eukaryota; kingdom Metazoa; phylum Chordata; class Actinopteri; order Gobiiformes; family Gobiidae; genus Eucyclogobius; species Eucyclogobius newberryi. Next base: position 41,592,974 of record NW_027316056.1, read on the forward strand.
TGCCACTCCGGACATGGCTTTCTACAGCTCTGTACACGCTTTATCGCCGGGTTTACAAAAATGTTTCAAATACATGCGTTTTTTTAAGCCTGAAATTATACAAGCAGTTACTGTACAGTGATACATGTGGTAGAAAAGAAATGCTTACATGTATTTTACAAGTGAAAAGTGACCTTGCTCTTATTGCCTTGAATTTACACGGGGCGTTCATATACAGAAGAATAATGTACAATGCAGTGTGGGTAGCTCAGCAAATGTGAATGGAATCCGCAAATGTGCTGAAAGTGGCAAAAAATGATCATATAAAGTGGAGAAAGATGATTGCAAAAGTATGTCTCCAACCCCCTGTCGCGAGTTGGACTATAGGCCAGGTGGTGGTACTACAGCAAAGAAATAAAAATTTAAATCCACAGCGCAAAGGTTGACCGGGACCTACAGCTTTCTGAAAGGTTGGATTTTGTGGAAATTGTTGTCTATTTACATCAACCTTTTCTCAATTCGAAATCCAACAGTTTTTAATCCTTTTGTTTTGGTCCACTCAAGCCCACTGCACTGATTGGTCAGAACAATCACGTGGTGCGCGGGGAGGGGAACTATGGGCTGCAGAATCACCGCTAGAGGAACCATTTAGAGGAAGGAACCACGCGGATGCAACCAGGATTTCTGTTGGAATATTGTGTAATCTGTCAGTAATGAGGCGATAACATTATGGGAACAATGTCATTCACTTGTCAAGGGCAGCGGGCGATTCATACAAACTTTCCAGAACAGGAAAATTCAATCGTCTTCTGACTTTACACTGCCTCGAATAATTAAAACAAATACAATAAAAATATGTCTTGAAATATTTACAAAGGAATCACAGACGTTTCCAGTCGGACGCGGCGTTTTTGTTTAAATCGTGGTCAAACGGGCCGTGTCCAGAACCTCAGATCTGAGACACTACAGAGAGCTACAAACTCTCCTGAAGTTCACTCTTCATCTGTTCTATTAATTAGGAGGTTCTTAATCTCAATGATTACAAATAATGAAGGAAATTGTAGCATGATTTAGTTTTTGACATGTCTAAGTCCATTCATGGTTGTGACAGACAATCAATACCAACGTTTTGATATTTGCAATAGTGACAAGACATTGAAATCAATCCTCAGTTAAAATTCAATTCAAAAGTCAATTTTCCAGAATTAATATTTTTGTTTCGGTGCATATGTTTGTTAGACCAAGTGTATGTCTATGATTAGTATTATTTTTGTCTTATGTTAACTTATTTTTGTCTTTTTATTTTATTTATCTTTTTGTTTTTCAATTTAAATTTAAATTTTCTCTCTTTTCCCTATTAAGAATATGAGAGGTTCTGTCGATAGGAGTTTTGTTTATAAGAGTTTTTTTTCTCTATTAAGAGTGTTTTCAGTTCTTTTCTTCTGTATCTACTTGCGTTGCAACACTGAAATTCCCCCATGTGTGGACAGATAAAGGCATATCTTATCTTAATACCCTCCAATGAATGGTGAGGAGAAGATTAAATCTACTCCAAAATCATTAACACCAAATAGAATCCGAGTATTATTTGGTTTTGTATGGAAACAAGAGTCACTGGTTTCTCCCTTTCCACCAATAGAAACGTATCTCTCATTCGTGCACTTCAGTTTTACCATTTTATTTTGGTAACACACACAAAGGCGGTGACGGGGAATCCTCTGGTTTGACCGTTTGTTGTGAACCCGGAGAGTCTTGTAAAGCCCCTGTGGATCATGGACACGGCCTGCTGACTGAAAACGCTCCACCATCCAATCTGAACCTCAGCGCGTGGCGTGTAAACAAAGCGTGCAAAGTAAACGTTAGCAGCTCGCGGTACATTCGCGCGGTGGTTTGAACTCGGTCAGAAGCAGCATCGGATGGACGGTTGGATGGGGACGGACTCAAAGCGAGCGGCGAGCGGTGCATATTTGAATGTAGCCCTTTGAGAAAAAGTAACAGTGAGGAGCTCCAAACACCCGCCTGAGCTAACGGCTAACAGCTGGCGGCTAACGGCTAGCAGCTAATGGCTAGAAGCTAACGGGCTAACAGCCTGACGTTCACGGGCCACAACAAGGAACAACCGAAGCAACAAGGAATATATTTCACGCAGTAGTAACTTGTCTTAAGTGAATTTTCATTGAAATTAGCATCTAGTGTTGCATTGTCTTCCACTTTTTAGATGTAGTGTATGAATACGATGAATATAATGAATATTAACGGCGATTTGAGAGTAAAAACATCTGAAGAACAGCACATTTGACTGAAGTCCACTAGTTCTTTGGGCCTGGATTACTCATTACTTTCTGATCCCAATGTTCTGGACAAGAACAAAACGTTTCATTCACGTTTAAGACAAAAGCCCTTGATTCAAAAAATAAAGAAATAAGTTTAAGCGCTTCTCAGTCTCCGGTTCACGGTCCTTTTCTACTCAAGAGCTAAAGACTTTCAGTGACTTTAACTTTTAGAAACAAAGATCAAAACTGCTTGTGTTGAAAAAAATATTCCAAACAAATGAAAAATACACCTAAAAAATTTCAAACAATCCATAAATAGAATAAAAGAAAATAAAAGAAGATGAATTATATGATGAAAGAAATAACATTAATGACAAAAATGGAGATTAAATAAAAATAATAAAAACATTTACAATTAAAAAATATATATTAAAAATGATATCAATATTTCTCATTTACTCCCTTATATTGTCCCTAATCTAATAATAAAAATAATACATTATAATGCGTCATAACGAGTTTGTTTTACATTATCATTTTCTTGTGCAAATATCCTACTACGGATGTGTTTTACAGACGTTGCAACCTGCGACTTACAAATAAAGTGATAAAGTTCAAAAAAAAGCGTGGACTTTTGCCAAAACAACTCAATATTTTGGAAGACGATTCTTTTCTTTTTTTACAATTTACAATATGTATACGCCATAGTTTAGATTCTATTCATAAAACCGGCAAATGGCTCTATAATATGAGAACGCATTTTGGATTCACAGTTAACTCTTTTGTATTCCATTCTAGTGTTTCAGTTTTTGTTTCCCTTTTTGACCTCTAGAAAAACGGACACAGCTAAATATCTGTCGACAAATCATAAAAGTTGAACTGTTTCACTATGGATTCCAAAATATAAGCCTGAAAACCAATATGGCTGTAGAATTCACCTCTGAACTCATAAATAACAGGTGATTTTTGTTATTTTCTTAGCACCATTCATTAATATTTATCCCATTTAACATTGTGTATATAATATTTTGTCCATATTTAAATGTAAATGTTAAATGTAATAAAAAAGTGTGTAATTCATTCACTCGTTCGTTACAGTCACAGCTGTCCTGGGGCAGACTGACGGAGAATTGCATCTTTTTTGACCTCCAACGATCACCTGCTCATTCAGCCATTCATCAGCAAAGTGAAGCGCCCCGCCCAAGGACACAACAACAGTGTGCCACGCCTTCTCCAACAATTCTACCATCTGAACTACGGCCACCACTTTAGATACATGTCTCTACACTACGTCATATATTTAGCAATAAAATGTTCGTATCAGATGTTAAATATGGTTTTGTTCAGTTTGAAAGTCAAAAGAACAGGTTTTTTGTTTTTGCTTTTCCCCGTGTGTGCTCCTTCGGGCCACCGTACTTCCCTTTTCACATTCGCTTTGTGTGTGTTTCGAGCTCGTGTCAAAGAAGCGATGCATTCGAGTGACGTAAAAAAAAGAAAAAAAACACATATTGCTCGAGTGATTTTCGCGTTGGAACACAGACTTCAAACAGTTTTTCGAGGACGACCTGCATTCCTCGAGACACGTTTTCACATCTGACGAAAAAAAAAAAAAAGGCTATATATTTGTGTAACAGTCTGGCAGAAGTCCGCTCCTCCTTCGTCGCAGTTCGTTTTCGCTCTCGCGTTTTCACCTCCCGTCGACTTTACGGCGTGTGCAACTTCAAGCTTCGCGCGGCGGCCGTTTCAGGAGTTTATTGCATGAAAGAGTTCCTCGTTTTTTGGGACTTTCCTCCTCGGCGTTTGGTACTGAGCGGCGGTGATGGACGCTCGGCTCGTGGTCAGTCCTGGGACGCAGACGCAGAGCGGCTTTGGACAACTCGGGGTCTAATGTACATTTCTGTTCTTCAACTCGGCCACAATAGAAGGAGACAAGCGCCCCCTGCTGGCAACGGAGCTGCATGGAGTAAAAGAAAACGCAGCAAAGCTAATTTCAAGACGCTAGTGGGTTTTGTGGCGTGAATGCAACGTCGTGGGGTCAGAAATAAAGTGATGTCCCTTAAAAAAAAAAGTCCAGATCGTCAATGGCCGATGCTGATTTTTATGATGTGAGATTTAAATGACTAAAAGCTCAATAACTGCCTCTGCCGTGCACTGATCTACATAAAACAGATTATAATAACGAAAAATTATATCAATAGAATTTTTTTTGTACATTCACAACCCTGTTTTACAACCGGTCAATAACAATAAAGCAATAAAGTGTCAAAATGAAGCTTTACGTCATTCCTCTGCTGAATATTTAAGGCCAAAAAGTGTAAATATTGGCCTGAAATATCCGTCTATCGCGACAGAAAAAGGAAACGTCTTTAAATAAATAGAATTATTGTGCGTGTTGTTTTGTGAATTATAAAATGCTAAAGAGTAGGGACGGTGCTTGAACCCCGAAACTCTGAATACGTCACAGGGTCGACAGTCACGGACATGTAAACGATGAAATATATCCTCACTAGAGCCGGACTCTCTCTCAGGTCTTTAAAGCATCAGCCAGAACATTACGACAGGAGAAGTCAGTCCAGTTTTATTAATTATGTTATATTTGAGTCGTTGTACTTAATCTGTGTTGTAGTTTTACAGAAGATCATTGGTTTGAGTCTCGGCCCGACCGGACTGAACAGGTTTGTCCCAACAAACTCCATCATCTCTGTGGATTCAGCTCAATGTCTGAGGACCAAGAATCTCAGGTTTTACTTTGAGGTGACTGGATTTAAACACAGACAGTTGAAACATAAAATAAAATAGAATATTAAATGACATTATATTATATTCAAAAAAATATTCAACATTTTTTTCTGTTCATTGGAACTATGTAATTTAACCAGATTGTTTCAAAACCCAACATTTGTTTTGTTTCAACATAGATAATAATTAAAACCGAAAAATATGCCAGATATATAAATACTTTGGTAACTCTTTAATTTAAGGACCAAATTTTAATTGCTAACCAAGTGGTAATTGGTATGCAAGTTATTAATTACGGTATTAGGTCTTTTATAAAGCACTTACTAAAGTATTAAGATAATGTCCACTAACAACCATATGAGGCATTTGTTACTTAAACTGGCAATGAAGATAAGATATAATATAATATTTCCATAAAGCCAGATTTATGGCTCTAACTCTCTTCCTGTCGTAACGAGCCGGCTGACGACTCTGGGTGACGTCGGTGCAGTTGCGTGTTGAATATTTGCTGTGCGCGTTTTGGCTTTGCTTGTTTGCCGCTGCGTCCCGGGACCCTTCCAGAGTCTGGGACCCTTCCACAGTCCGGGACCCTTCCACAGTCCGGGACCCTTCCACAGTCCGGGACCCTTCCACAGTCCGGGACCCTTCCACAGTCCGGGACCCTTCCACAGTCCGGGACCCTTCCACAGTCCGGGACCCTTCCACAGTCAGTCCGGGACCCTTCCACAGTCCGGGACCCTTCCACAGTCCGCTGTTCCTGCATTCACTGTTGTTCTTGTTCATGAGTTTGGCAAACATCTGCTGCAGCTGCGAGCGCGAGGCGTTGAGCACGGAGTGTCTGTGGCGCGGGCTGCCGGGCGGCGGGAGCGTTCCGGCGTGGCGGCGAGGCGGCGGAGGCAGGGCCGGCCCAAGTCTTCAGGGGGCCCTAAGCGAAAACATTTTTGGGGGCCGCTCACCATGTCATCAGAATCAGTTTTATTGCCATTGTCACTGAACAATTCACATATGGGAACTTTCTTCAACGCAAACAAAGTGCAATAAAACGCCAGGGCATCCGTTTGCCATCTAGGTTTATTCTCAGCACCTCACAAGCTCAAATATTGATAACTTAAATCCCACAATGCAACTTGGTATTCCGCTGACATCATCTCTACTCCCTCTACAAATAACACACCTCCCAGATATGTTTTTGGGCGTATTTGTGGGCTTTAAGGGTCGACAGTCAGATTTTCAGACCTTTTTGGTGTATTCTGGTGCATTTTAATCTGGTCCAGCCGGCTAAAGTAAAATGTAAATGTAAAATGTTGAGGTTGTGATGCTATAAAATGATGATGAGATGAAACTGTGCCAGATGACTAAAATGACTAAAGCCAGTTATTAATACATTAGTGTACTTAAATACTCAATACAATTCTGGCTATGAAAAAACATTAGGGTCAAATTGTTTTCATAGCAAAATAAATGTACCTAAAACATACATTTGTTGAACATCTATTTGTTGAATACCAAGTTAAATATCATACAGAACTATGAACCACTGGAGGGCCACAGTGTATTTGTTAATACTAATTAACATTAATAACTAATGTTCTTATTAGACATAATTGATATAAGTTAAAATGTACATTCTCTATTTAACTGAAAATGTATAAGTAATAGTTTTCCTTACTAATTTATCTTTTACTGCTCCCAACTGTTCCTTCTTGCCAAAGTGACAAAACAAGTTATATTAAATTAAACAAATAGCATAAGCATTGCTTGATAACACTCATAAAACTGCACAGTACAAAAATGTAATTCCCAGAGAATGAACAGAACGAAGTGAAGATCCAAACCCAGCTGTAGTGAAGAGACTGCGTTTCTGCAACTTTGCCACTTTGATATAAAAATATATAATATTATTGTATAACAGACCTAATTATAATATGTCTGGTTATTTTTTACAATCAATTTATTATAATTTATAACAAATAGTCTAATGGTGCTTTTTAAATAAATTGAAATGTTTTATTGCTCTATCAAAAGTGAATTAGAATGTAAATGTTTGTTCTGATCAAATCAAATCAAATCAAATCAATTTATTTTTGTAAGGCCCAAAATCACAACAGTTGCCTCTGAGGGCCACAGGGAGAAATGAATCAACAATGTCTGTGGTGGCGATGGAGTCAGACAATGTCTGTGGTGGCGAGGGACGATGTCCCAGGGTCCTCTGTCCTTAGACTCTCCTTCTCGGCCAGGAAAAACTACAAAAAAAAAAACCTCTTTGGGAAAAAAGCGTAGAAACCTGGAGGAGTTCCAGTGAAGGAGAGATCCCACTCTCACAGACGGACAGACGGACACGAGGGAGACTGGAACCCACTCTTCAGGCAGATGAGGGACCGTCCACACAGGGCAGGGACACTTCACCAGGAGAGGGACATCTGGGTCCACAGGTGTGAGAGAGTGAGAGAAAGAAAAAGAAGGCGGTGAACAGTTTGCAAGTGGAATCAAAAAATAAATCTTGTTTGATAGCATAAGTAGTCAGAAGAAGAGGATAGTGCTCAAGCTGTCATACTTCCCCCAGCACAGTTACTCCTAGGGCAGCGTAGCTGAAGCTGTGGGTTTATGTTTCTGTTCCTAACTAGTCTGACCATAAGCGATTTAAAGAGGAACGTTTTAAGCCTGGACTTAAATGAAGAGACTGTGTCAGCAGATTTAACATGGGTCGGGAGCTGATTCCATAACACAGGAGCTTGGGAGCTAAACGCTCTAACTCCTACAGTACTTTTAGAGACTCTTGGCACCACCAGAAGGCCGGCATTCTGAGAGCGAAGAGCTCTGTTTGGATGATATGGTTCTATAGCATCTTTGAGGTAGGACAGGGCCATGTCATTTATGGCTTTGTAGGTCAAGAGTAGAATTTTGAATTTGATTCTAGACTCGACGGGAGCCAGTGAAGAGACTTCAGCACTGGCGTAATGTGCTCTCTTCTTTTTGTTCCTGTTAGTAATCTTGCTGCTGCATTTTGAACCAGTTGAAAGCTTTTTATGGAGCTTTTAGGACACGCTGCAAGCAGGAGTTACAGTAGTCTAATCTAGTCGTTACAAATGCATGGATAAGTTTTTCGGCATCACTTTTAGGCCGGATTTTTCTGATTTTGGCTCTTGTTGCGCAAATGGAAATAGGCTGTTTTACAAGCTTGATTTATATGAGCTTTAAATGAGAGCTCCTGGTCAAATAAGACTCTGAGGTTTCTTACAGTAGAACTGGAGGCTACACTGACATTGTCCAGTGTGACTATCTGCTCAGATAGAGCGTCTCGTAGATGCTTAGGGCCAAGCACAATGACCTTGGTTTTTTCAGGGTTAAGAAGCAGGTAGTTTAGTGTCATCTAGGTTTTTATCTCCTTCACACAAGTACTAAGTCTGTCTACTTGATCGCTCTGATCAGGTTTCATTGATAAATACAGCTGAGTGTCGTCTGCAGAGCAGTGGAAGTTAATGTCATGTGACCTGATAATGTTGCCTAACGGCAGCATATAAAGAGTAAACAGAATTGGACCGAGTACCGAACCCTGTGGCACACCGTAAATTACTTTAGAGCTTGGTGAGGAGCTCTGGTTTACATTAACAAATTGGAACCTATCAGATATATAGGATTTAAACCAGCTGAGGGCGGAGCCTCCAACACCTACATCACATTCTAACCTCTGCAGTAGAATGTTGTGGTCGATGGTGTCAAACGCTGCGCTGAGGTCCAACAGAACCAGGACTGAGACCAGTCCATCGTCAGCGGCTAATAACAAATCATTTGTGACTTTAACTAGTGCAGTTTCAGTGCTGTGGTGGGCTCTGAACCCTGCTGTGGTGGGCTCTGAACCCTGCTGTGGTGGGCTCTGAACCTGCTGTGGTGGGCTCTGAACCCTGCTGTGGTGGGCTCTGAACCCTGACTGAAAAACTTCAAATAAGTTAGTGTCCTGCAGGTGGCGACAAAGCTGTTTTACTACAACTTTTTCAAGGATTTTAGAGACAAAGGGAAGATTATAAATAGGTCTGTAGTTTAACAATAGGTCGGGATCTAGATTAGGCTTTTTCAGAAGAGGTTTAATGACTGCATGTTTGAAGGACTGTGGAACATAGCCACTTTGGAGTGAAGTATTTATTATATTAAGAATAGAGTCTATAATTAGGGGGAGAATGTCTTTGAGGAGCTTGGAATGGGGTCCAGGACACAAGTTGAGCTTTTAGAGGACATAATGGCTGAAGTTCTCTGTGCTTGATCAACAGCTGTGAACCTTTCTAAGTTTACAGGTGGATTTATATGGGACGTTAGATTTACAGCTTGGGCTAGTTCAGGGCTAATAGTGGGGGTAATTTCATCTAATTTATCTCTGATTGTTTTTATTTTATTGTTAAAAAATAGGAGGAAATCATCAGAGCTAAGTGTAGCTGGGATTGAGGGCTCTACTGCTGTGACAGTTTGTTAGCCTAGCTACAGTGCAGAAAAGGAATTTAGTGTTACTTTTGTTGACTTCTATTAGATTTGAATAATATCTGGTTTGGACCTTACGCAGAGCCTGCTCATAGGACAGCAGGCAACTTTTCCTGCTTTTAGGGATTCTTCGGTGTGAGAGCGACGAAATAATCCCTCTAGCTTTCTAACTCTTTGTTTATGTGAACGCAGTTCTTGGTTGTACCAGGAGGAGGCGCTTTGACCTAATGACCTTCTGTTTTAACGGCGCGACAACGTCAAGAGCAGACTTCAGAGAATTCATGGTCAAGTCGACAAATTGATCACTTAAACTGGGACTAAAGCTGTTCTCAGCAGGATCACATGACGTGATCACATGACATGATCACATGACGTGATCACATGACATGATCACATGACATGATCACATGACATGATCACATGACATGTCACTGAATATTGGCTCTATTATTTCTTTGAGTTTTGAGATAGATTTTTCAGATATTGTCCTTTTCATTATAACTTTATTTTGTGGGACTGGATGATCTTTAAGAATAAACTGAAAGGTAATCAGGAAATGATCTGACAATATTGGGTTTTGAGGGAGGACAATGAGGTCACTAATCTCTGTTCCATACGTTAGGATAAGATCCAGAGTGTTCTTGTGAGTGTGAGTCGGTTTATTTACATTCTGAGTGAAACCAATGCTGTCTAACAAGGCGCTGAAGGCATCACTGAGAGCGTCATCACTCATGTTCACGTGGATATTAAAGTCTCCAACTATAACTATTTTATCCCAGGCTAACACTAAGTTTGATATAAAGTCAGAAAACTCTGTTAAAAACTCTGAATAGGGACCAGGAGGTCGGTAGATAACTATGAACAAAACTCCTTTTTGGTTTTTCATATTTGGACATGTGATCGACAGCATAAGGCTTTAAATGAGTGAAATGCATTGTTAGTTTTAGGGCTCATGAGTAGGCTTGAGTGTGAGATCACTGCCACACCACCACCTCGGCCTGTGCTCCTGGCAGTCTGAAAGTTAACATGGGTGGGTGGGGTTAACATGGGTGGGTGGAGTTAACATGGGTGGGTGGGGTTAACATGGGTGGGTGGGGTTAACATGGGTGGGTGGAGTTAACATGGGTGGGTGGGGTTAACATGGGTGGGTGGGGTGGACTCATTTAGTCTGACGTAGTCGTCTTGTTGAAGCCACGTTTCAGTTGGAGCTGAAGATCTATGTTATAGTCACTAATTAATTCATTAACTAAGAGCGATTTGGAGGAAATTGCTCTAATGTTTAGCAGTCCACATTTTACGTGTTTATTCATTTGTGTATTTGTGTCATTTGTGATTGTTATTTTCCTTAAGTTATTTGGTCTGACGCCTGAAATATTTTTTCTGAGATGTGACTTTTTGGCATTATTTGTATGAGGAACACGAGGGACACACACAGTCTCTATCTGTCTCGAATCTGAACACTTCACATGTAACAGAACGGGCGAGAGTTCAGCGACAGAGGAGCGTCTTGAACTGCTGCTCTGCACCTGGGGCTCATCCCTAGATGGTCACTTAACACGACTAAGACTATCGGTCAAATTCCGAAATAATAGGGATGTACCCTCCGAAGTCGGATGGATGCCATCTCTGCGTATGAGCCCGGGCTTTCCCCAAAACGCACTCCAGTTATCAATAAAGACAACGTTGTTTTGAGGGCACCATCTGGATAACCAGTTGTTGAATGCTGAGAGACGGCTGTACAATTCAGCATTGATCCGATTGGGCAGGGGACCAGAAAATATTACAGTGTCTGACATCGACTTCGCTAGGTCACACACCGCGGCTACTTGAACTTTGAGCACCTCTGATTGTCTCCGACGGGCGTCGTTACCGCCTGCGTGAATCACGACTCGCCGGAAACGGGTCCAACTCTGCTTTAAGATCCTAAGGTTTCCTTCGATGTCACCCATTCTGGCCCCCGGGTAACACCTAACGCTAGCAGCTGGCAGCTTCACGTCTCTAACAATAGAACTCCAGATTACAAGAGTTTCTCTAGTGTGTTCAGCGGGCGTGTGATCGCTGAGGGGAGAAAACCTATTATAGACGTGAAGCTCACGGCGCTCTGAGGTTCGGCGTTTAGCGCCTTGTCCCCTCCGAACTGTCACAAATTGGTCCCTATTCTGTTCCTGGTCTAGTCCCGGCTGCACGGGAGACGCTGAGGGGCTGAGCTCGGCCTTACTGCTACTGCTAATGCTAATGCTACGCCCTGCAGCGCGGTCCGGTAGCCCTCACGCTAAAACCGAACTATAACTGGACTTAAGCTCCTCTAAACAGCGGATCCGCGCTTCTAACTCCGTAACCCTGGCCTCCAAAACTACCACTACACTGCACTTCACGCACCTGTCGTCAGAGAAGGAGCCAGGGTTCTGACTCGACATATGACAGCTCAAACAGGTAAAGGTAGATCCAGCCATGACGCTAGCGGCTAGGCTACGCTAGGCTAGTTCAGGCTGGGGCTAGAGAGTGAGGAGGGCTTTTTAATCCACGAAATACTGAAAAGTGAGTGGGTTGAGGCTCCGGATTGTTTGCGGGGAAATCAAACGTTCACTTTCGTGTATATGATGCGTAAATAGTGTGTATAATTCGTGGATTAATCGGTAAAAGGCTCTAAGAACGAACAGCTCTGAAAACGCGACACACTCACCGGAAATGACGTCACAAACAGAACATCACACACTGGACTCCTGCATGAAACAATGCTGCGATGTGATTGGCTGATGGACCTTACATGCATAAACCTTTACGTTCCTCTCATTGCACGTTAAAGGCGGTATGGACGATTTTTCGGCGATTTGAGAACGCAGGCGGAAGTGCGCATGCGCACTTCCCCGTGCGGACCGATACAACACACACGTGCATTTGTTTATTAGCGCAACGGAGCGCATTGCATCGCTCGTCTCCCGTAGATTTCTGTCCACTTCGGCGTCAGCTCGAACTGTCTTTCTCCGTCTTCATTTTGCCCCGTACACTGAGGGAACTATATTATGATAGATCCATGCGCTTAGGCACGCGGAAACGTGGGGACGAGCCTGACGTGGCTGCAGGTGAGCGGTAGGTGCGTTCTATGATTGATACGTGGCAGGACAAATGATTTATCCACGCCACGAGGAAATATGATAAAAAATTTGCTGAAAAAAATCGTCCATACCACCTTTAAGAAGTCAAAGTAAAACAGACATCACGAGTCACGATTGATCTCATACATGGTGATGCACGGGCTGCATGTGTTTGGAGAGGGAGAGAGAGCTTCAAACCTGCTCATCTCTAACTGAGGCTGCACTGCTTGTTCTGTGTGACTGAACGCCGCACACTGTTCACTCCAAAGTCTCATGTCAGAGGTTCTGGACGAGACGGCGCTCGTCTCCGGTCCGGAGTCCGCCTCTTAGTAAATGGGGCATAGACGCCACCTCACCGCCCTCACCTGCAGCTAACACTCCCGGGCGTAAATCTTAAGCTTATTATCCTTCATTCAGACATATTGTGCGCGGTGCTCGCTAAGAGGTCTCGTCTCGCCGCCAGCCTGAGGTATAACAATCAGACCAGCATTGTTTGAATTTTGTTTTGTTTTGCATGTACAACAATACTACCTTTAACTGTAAGCAGAGGAATTAAACTCTGTGTGGTGAAATATTCCAACAGTAAGTGGTTATCAAAGCCAGCTGCGTTATGAGCAATAAACTTATAATCGCGATTTGTTACATCTAAAGTGTTTCACAAGATCACAAATATAGTCTTAAGTGTTAAAATTGAATAAATAGGTGCCATGACGTTCAGTCAGCTCATGTATCTTAAAGATAAACTTGTGGTAAAGAGAGAAGTTGATGCCCATCGCCCCAGAGTGCATGTTGAATGACATGGTTTTCAGAATATGCTACATAATCCAACAACTTCATTGATTAATTCAAGAAACATTTATTCCGTCTAATATAATACCAGTCGTAAGTCAGTGCTAAAGTATAATTGGTGGAAAAGTCATTTTTTGAGGTAATTAAAGCTAAGAGCATCAGGTGTCTTTGACTGATACATGGATAGAAAGCTGCAGGAATCAGACCAGCATTTTTGTCATACATGTATAACCCTATTACCTTTAACTGTAAGCAGAGCGATTAAACTCTGTGTGGTGAGATATTCCAACACTAAGTAGGACAGTCCACAAACGTGTTGATGTATTTGCTTTTCTGTCATGTTGAGGACGTTGTCGTGTTTAAATATATAGAGTGGTTTTAGAACATCCACAGCTCTTCAGTCCCAGATTGTGGACCCAAACACAAAGTGAACTAAACCAGTGAGAGTTTTGGTCACTGAGAGCAGGACTGAGGCTGAGCTGCAGTGACCAATGAATGAGCTCAGATAAACAACACCATTAAAACTCAAAGTTCAAACTGTTTTTTAGAAAATGAGTTTTGACTTTTTTTTCCCCATCTTGACCTTGTTCATAATAAACTAGTTTATAAATATATCAGAAGATAAAATTAACCTAATCTGACTCTTTATGAGTTTTGTAAAGTGGCATTTTGTTGAGTTCATTGTGAAGCTCCTCTTGAGGAATTACAGAAACTTATCTTAGATTTGTAGAGTTCATTCAAAAAATAAAAGTGAAACTTGTGAACACACAACAGAACAGAGACACTGAGGACAGAGACACAGAGACACTGAGGACAGAGACACAGAGCACAGAGGACAGAGACACTGAGGACATAGACACTGAGGACAGAGACACTGAGGACAGAGACACTGAGGACAATGGACTAAAGACAGAAGAAAACAACATGCATCAAATGATAAATGGGACTAATGTCCATGTCTCTTCACAGACTGAACACAGGACGTCTGATACTGAGAATGACATTGAGCCTGAAACAAACTGCTAGAACAATCTGTAAATGAAATGTGAATATTACTGGGAGGAACCATTGAACACCAGAGTCGATCCTCAAGGGCCTTTGTCAGTCACACACTTTAACAGCAGAAGCCTCTGGAAAAACTCTCCTCTATAAAACATGTTCTGAAGTCTTTGAACAAACTGAATGTGACGCCGTATCACAGACGTGGCTTCAGAAGCACAAAGTGGCACAAGTCAATCTCCAAGTTCTGACTTTTAGACAACAAATAGGAACAATAGTGGCCTCGTGTACGGATCAAACATTAAGAAGTACGACTGCAAAACAGACGTCACACATTATTGATCATGTTTTGGAAAGTGTCACGGTGGAAAGTGAAGTTTAAAACATGTAATGCTTAGTTGTGTGTGTCGACCACCGGGAACAAATGTGACCACCTTTAAAGAAAAAATGGAAGAAATGTTGAATAAGACGGGCACAGACAAAGTCCAAATAGCAGGTGGAGACTTTAATCTAGACTTGGTAAATCCACTTCAACTGAAAACAAGCTCAGATTTGATCAATTCCATGTCAATAAGAGAAGCCCGATAACAAGGCAAACGCCAACACTGATAGATCATACTTTTACTGACAGAACAGAAGGAAACATTTGGAGGGCTCTGTTCATTTGTGATAGAAGTGACCACCTGCCCGTATTTACAGTGTTTCAAAATGTCTTTAGGAAGAGAAATCAGACACAGACTCACTCTAAACGTATAAGGCAGAAAACATGGAAACATTCCAGAAGGATCTTTGTGCTTAAAGATGGAGTGAAAGTGACTCAACTACAGACGTGGATGTGGCACATGATGCTTTCCTGCACAGATTTATTGAGCTGGATCATAACAACTGTCCTGCAACAAATCAAGATAAAGGAGATTTATAAAACAAAGCCATGGAAAACCAAAGCAATAGAAAACACATGTAAAAAGAAGAAAAAGTACGATATAAAGAACTTGTAACGCAGAGAACAAAAGAGGCAGAAAATAGATGTAAAAAACACAAAACTAAACTAATAAGTATAATTAGAAACAGTTAGAAGGAATATTATCATAAGTGACTTGAACAACAGAGACACAATATGCAAAAGACATGGAAAGTGATAAATCATTTAATAAAAACATCAAACAAACAAGATATTCAAAGTTATTTTAGAAGGATCTCATAGTGATCAGAAACTCAAAAGACACAGCAAATGAATTCAACAAATACTTTGCTAATGTGGGTAATAATGAACAAATGACATAAAAGAGTCTAAAAACAAACATGAGGAAATGAATAATAGGATCAATACAAATGTGTTTTCAATGTTTGTATCAGATGTGAACAAAAAAAACTCTTCACTCACTGAATATTGTGCTTTATTATTTTGTAAAGATCATATTTGATTCAAACAGTGATTTGTTCAAAACAGACACTTGTGTGAGGCCGATGTCTGAAGTTTGTTTTCTTCTCAAATAAATGTCTGAAGTTTGTACAGATTTGTTTTATTTCACACACATTAGAGCGAGTCTGTCGGAGCGCACAGAGACACTGAGGAGCCATAAGAGCAGACCCCAAACCCAGGGACCAGAGAGTGAGTGAATGTGGTGTTGAAGATGTGGAGGAGGATCAGTCGCTCAGAGGAGACTGTGTAGAAGGACAGAGAGCCAGCAGGACAGTCCACAAACACTGCTACTGTCCCACAAGAGGAGGACAAGGACTGAGGGACGGAGGTGTGTTCTTTATTATGAAGAACAGAGAAACCATCTTTAGAACAGAACAGACTCCAGGACTGATCATTCCATCCAAACCAACTGTCATTACTGTTTCCTTTCCTTCTGATTCCTCTGTAAGACACTGATATAGAAACACTTCCACTCCACTGGACCTCCCAGTAACAGCGACCAGTCAGACCAGTGTCACACACAAGCTGAGGACAGTCATCAAATCTGTCCTGATGATGTGGATACAGCTGCTCCTCTGTCACAATTGTCACCTTCTTGTTGTTGTCAGACAGTTTGAGTTTTCTGTGAGCTGTGTTTGGATCCAGAGTGAGATCACAGAAATCTGATGGAGAGAAGACACAACACAGCAGCAGTTAGTCCCCTGTGCGTCTCAACATGTGGACACACACTTTATCAGGATTTGACTCTATTTAGTCTTCAAATGTACAGGATTTAATTATGGTTCTCATTTCTATATTTCTTAGTTGCACCAATCCAGTGTGTTTCATGACATGTCGAGTGTAAGAGTTGAATTGTCAGTAGTTTGTTGGTGCAGTGGACAAAGTAAAGCTCAGTGTGACGTCACTACACACATTGCTTCACTCCTCAGTGCTTCATGACACACACTTTCTCCTTTCAAATGTCTCTATATGAATCCACAGTCACTTGTGCTTGTGTGTAGACAGTCCTGTGCTGAGTCAAACAGCTGTGTCTGTGTCAGTGTCTTAATAACTCTGTGTTCAGTGATGGACACAGTCTGAGGCCACGCCCACAGAAGAGAGAGAGCCAATGAGAAAACAACAGTAAAGTCTGTTCAATCATAAGAATCATGTGTAGTATTAAAGTGCTGTTTGTGTCAGAAATAACATCCTAAAACTAACCAGTGTGAAATGACTTAAGTCAGACTTACATCTCCAGATGGGATTCATCCATCGTTCTCCTTTGGGCCTCAGTCTGAAAGAAACACACACATCAGTGTTTTTCACAGAGGATTTTCACTTCATGTGAGATGAAAGGTTTGTTCTGTAGAAGCTGACAGAGGTTCTCAACCTGTGGTACACGCCCTTCAATGTGGAGACATCATTTAGATCTGTAAGTGTGACTTTGATGTTTTAGTCTGACAAATGTCCTGTTTCAAACAAAGAGGCAAATCATCTGAAACTCACTTTTATCAGAGGAAAAAACAAATACATATTTAGTCTCTTTTTATTACAGTGACCCACAGTGACCCATGGGGCCCAGAGTGAGCCACAGGGCCCACATGACACAGTGACCGACGGGACCCACAATGACCCACCGGACCCAGAGTGACCAACAGGGCCCAGAGTGACCAAGAGGGCCCAGAGTGACGCAGTGAACCATGGGGCCTAGAGACCCACCAGAACCACAGTGACCCACACTGCCCACTGTGACCCACGGGACCCACAATCACCCACGGTGACCCACAGGGCCCACAGTGACGCAGTGAACTACGGGGCCCAGAGTGACCCACGGGGCTCACAGTGACCCAAGGGGCCCACAGTGACCCATGGGGCCCACATTGACCCAAAGTTACCCATGTGGCCCACATTGACCCACGGGGCCCAAAGTGACAAAAGGGGCCCACAATGACCCATGGGGCCCACATGACCCACGGGACCCGCAGTGACCCAGTGAACCAAAGTTCCCAGATTGACCCACGGGATCCACAGTGACCCACAGGGCCCACATGACACAGTGACCCACAGGACCCACAGGACCCACAGGACCCACAGGACCCACAGGACCCACAGTGACCCACAAGGCCCACAGTGACCCAGAGGGCCCAGAGTGACGCAGTGAACCACAGGGCCTAGAGTGACCCACTAGAAACAAAGCGACCCAAGGGACCCACATTAACCTACGGGGCCCAAAATGACCCAGTGACTCACAATGACCCACAGTGACCCACTGGGCCCACATGACATAGTGACCCACGGGACCCACAATGACCCACAGGGTCATTGTGGGTCCCGTGGGCCAGATCACAGCAGCGTCTGGTTCATCCTTTACTTAAAGTAGATCCTCTCTGGTCCCCACATTTCATATTAAACTTTTCCCGCATTGGCCCCGTCACACCTGCCTCCAGTTAAGGAGGTGTTGACCACCTCATTATATCATGGAGCACTGGGGCCTCACGGGGAGAGGTATGGTGACCCTCAGGGGCCGACCTCCCTCACGAGGAGCTGTATGATGAACCTCAGGGGCCGACCTGCCTCACGAGGAGCTGTATGATGACCCTCAGGGGCCGACCTGCCTCATGAGGAGCAGTGTGATGACCCTCAGGGGCCGACCTGCCTCATGAGGAGCAGTGTGATGACCCTCAGGGGCCGACCTGCCTCACATGGGGCAATGTGATGACCCTCAGGGGCCGACCTGCCTCATGAGGAGCGGTGTGATGACCCTCAGGGGCCGACCTGCCTCACGGGGAGCGGTGTGATGACCCTCTGGGGCCGACCTGCCTCACGGGGAGAGGTGTGGTGACCCTCAGGGGCCGACCTGCTTCATGAGGAGCGGTTTGGTGACCCTCAGGGGCCGACCTGCCTCATGAGGAGCAGTGTGATGACCCTCAGGGGCCGACCTGCCTCACGAGGAGCGGTGTGATGACCCTCAGGGTCCGACCTGCTTCACGGGGAGCAGTGTGATGACCCTCAGGGGGGCCGACCTGCCTCACGAGGAGCAGTGTGGTGACCCTCAGGGGCTGACCTGCCTCACGGGGAGCAGTGTGATGACCCTCAGGGGCCGACCTGCCTCACGAGGAGCAGTGTGATGACCCTCAGGGGCCGACCTGCCTCACGAGGAGCAGTGTGATGACCCTCAGGGGCCGACCTGCCTCACATGGGGCAATGTGATGACCCTCAGGGGCCGACCTGCCTCATGAGGAGCGGTGTGATGACCCTCAGGGGCCGACCTGCCTCACGGGGAGCGGTGTGATGACCCTCTGGGGCCGACCTGCCTCACGGGGAGAGGTGTGGTGACCCTCAGGGGCCGACCTGCTTCATGAGGAGCGGTTTGGTGACCCTCAGGGGCCGACCTGCCTCATGAGGAGCAGTGTGATGACCCTCAGGGGCCGACCTGCCTCACGAGGAGCGGTGTGATGACCCTCATTGTCCGACCTGCTTCACGGGGAGCAGTGTGATGACCCTCAGGGGGGCCGACCTGCCTCACGAGGAGCAGTGTGGTGACCCTCAGGGGCTGACCTGCCTCACGGGGAGCAGTGTGATGACCCTCAGGGGCCGACCTGCCTCACGAGGAGCAGTGTGATGACCCTCAGGGGCCGACCTGCCTCACGAGGAGCAGTGTGATGACCCTCAGGGGCCGACCTGCCTCACGGGGAGCGGTGTGGTGACCTTCAGGGGCCGACCTGCCTCACGGGGAGCAGTGTGATGACCCTCAGGGGCCGACCTGCCTCACGAGGAGCAGTGTGATGACCCTCAGGGGCCGACCTGCCTCACGAGGAGCAGTGTGATGACCCTCAGGGGCCGACCTGCCTCACATGGGGCAATGTGATGACCCTCAGGGGCCGACCTGCCTCATGAGGAGCGGTGTGATGACCCTCAGGGGCCGACCTGCCTCACGGGGAGCGGTGTGATGACCCTCTGGGGCCGACCTGCCTCACGGGGAGAGGTGTGGTGACCCTCAGGGGCCGACCTGCTTCATGAGGAGCGGTTTGGTGACCCTCAGGGGCCGACCTGCCTCATGAGGAGCAGTGTGATGACCCTCAGGGGCCGACCTGCCTCACGAGGAGCGGTGTGATGACCCTCAGGGTCCGACCTGCTTCACGGGGAGCAGTGTGATGACCCTCAGGGGGGCCGACCTGCCTCACGAGGAGCAGTGTGGTGACCCTCAGGGGCTGACCTGCCTCACGGGGAGCAGTGTGATGACCCTCAGGGGCCGACCTGCCTCACGAGGAGCAGTGTGATGACCCTCAGGGGCCGACCTGCCTCACGAGGAGCAGTGTGATGACCCTCAGGGGCCGACCTGCCTCACGGGGAGCGGTGTGGTGACATTCAGGGGCCGACCTGCCTCACGGGGAGCAGTGTGATGACCCTCAGGGGCGACCTCCCTCACGAGGAGCTGTATGATGACCCTCAGGGGCCGACCTGCCTCACGGGGAGCTGTATGATGACCCTCAGGGGCCGACCTGCCTCATGAGGAGCAGTGTGTTGACCCTCAGGGGCCGACCTGCCTCACGGGGATCAGTGTGGTGACCCTCAGGGGCCGACCTGCTTCACGAGGAGCAGTGTGATGACCCTCAGGGGCCGACCTGCCTCATGAGGAGCGGTGTGATGACCCTCAGGGGCCGACCTGCCTCATGGGGAGCGGTGTGATGACCCTCAGGGGCCGACCTGCCTCATGGGGAGCAGTGTGATTACCCTCAGGGGCCGACCTGCCTCATGGGGAGGAGTGTGATGACCCTCAGGGGCCGACCTGCCTCACGGGGAGCAGTGTGATGACCCTCAGGGGCCGACCTGCCTCACGAGGAGCAGTGTAATGACCCTCAGGGGCCTCACGGGGAGCGGTGTCCATGGTAAAGTCTGGCACAGAGAACAGCTCATAGAACCTTTACTTAAGCAGACGTCTGAATCAGCTTCACTGTTTCTGCTTTGACGCTTTGACTTTGAAATAGAAAAATGTGTTAATTCAAGTCAGAGCTGGTCTTCCTTCTGATGTTTCATAATGAGTGACAGGCGTGTAGTGTCACTCCAAACGTCCAAATGTATGTGTTTTGACTGAAAACCGCTTCACTGCGCGAGCCTCGAGCTGGTTTAAAACTCCGGCTTCCGCTGTGACCCAGAACATGAGGCTGTGAGGCACAGATCCGGCGCGGCTGAAAACACAGGCTTTTTGCACTTTTCCCGTGAGAATAGACAGATCTCTGCTCTGTGGCCGACGAGCACGAATGAACACTTGGAGAAGGACGAGAAGAACAGCAGTCAGAGAGGAAACTTGCTCTTTGGGACATAAAACACTTGG
The DNA here is from genome assembly GCF_026437365.1 of Eucyclogobius newberryi. Taxonomy (NCBI): domain Eukaryota; kingdom Metazoa; phylum Chordata; class Actinopteri; order Gobiiformes; family Gobiidae; genus Eucyclogobius; species Eucyclogobius newberryi. The sequence goes on from NW_027316056.1 coordinate 41,614,055, forward strand.
ATCTTGTAAACTCAGAACTCACTCTTTTTGTCTGCAATCTGCAGAAAACAATCTTATTTGAAACATCACGTGTCCTTTAGGACCTGAGGCGTGTGGCAGGTGAAGCACCGCGCTCCTGTGTACTTTCCAGATCCATACAATCTACAAATACTCCAAACAAATATGGTTTTCATGATTTTCCATAACTTGATTGTTTTCTGAAAGTACGAGTACCAGATGCTGGTAGAAAACAGTGAATCCAGGAAACATTTCTTTCACTTCTAGATTATAGTGATATTATATATATGCATTCTACAGCAGCAGTGTTAAAACCTCTGAACTCTGATTATCACTCAACTCTAAGGTTCAACTCTGAGGTTCAACTCTAAGGTTCAGTTCTGAGGTTCAACTCTGAGGTTCAGTTCTGAGGTTCAGCTCTAAGGTTCAGCTCTGAGGTTCAGCTCTGAGGTTCAGCTCTGAGGTTAAGGTCTGAGGTTCAGCTCTGAGGTTCAGCTCCGAGGTTCAGCTCTGAAGTTCAGCTCTGAGGTTCAGCTCTGAGGTTCATTACAGACGAGAAAGGTTCTGTCTTTTGTTTGTGTTTTAGGCTCTTTTTGGCTTTTGCCTGATTATTTATCCAGTTTGTTGCACATTAGTTCAAGTTTTCACTGTTTAAGGTTCAGGACATGTTTATCTCACAATCACATTGTAGGCGAATGGAGATGGACATTCCACGGCCAGATAACAGAAAATCTCTCTTTGAACATTGGGGGTTTTTCGTTCTCCCTCTGTCCCCCACCGCAGGGGAGCCGCTGTGACTTGTGTGATAACAGATCTTCTCCCCACAGTCTTACAGGAGGACGCCCCGATGAACTATGTTTTATGTGATTATGCCATGAATGTTTGTCCGAATCAACTCCGTACACCGCATGTTTCACCTTGTGTTACGTATTTTTCCACTGTTTAAGGTTTTGTATTCCCAATGCTTTAACTCGAGTGCACATCACAGGTGAAAGAAGATGTAAAATGTATCTACCTCAAGAAATAATGTGTACAAACTGCCCAAAAGTGTTTAACGTGTAAATGTTAAAACAGGGTTTAAATGTTTTGCCATTATTTACGTTACTCTAGCTTTATTTTCTCGACCAGGAAATGTTAAACGGGAAGTCTGCGCAGTAGCGCCCGCCCCTTTCGCTCCCAGCATGCCCTGCGGGCCAGGTATCAAAAGGACGCTCCAAGCTAGAAACGCTCTCTTGTTCTCTTGCTCTTGCTCTTCTCATCCCTTTTGTCTTCTCTCTTGGAAGCCGTCTCCACGGACGAGCTTTTTCACTTTTCCTTTGTCTCAACAAAATCCGTCCGTCACGTGGTCGACAAGGCCATGCCAGCCCTGGACTCTGAAACCACCTGAAACCACCTGGAACTACCTGGAACTACCTGGAACTAAGCTTAAGCGCTAAACCGGACAGAGACTTTCTTTGCTACTTCGTTTCTTTTCTTTTTGAAGTAATCTACGCCGTTTACGTGGATCAGCGCTACGTCCTCATCTGAGTAAAGGCCGCGTGAGGAGCTAACACGCCGCGAAAGCGTTCTACCGCTAAGGAACTCCCGGACATCGCCTCCGTTGCCACCGGCGCCAAGGACCTCACAGCACGTCGCAGCCCACCGCTCCACGCGACGCCCCGCTCCAAGGCCAGCACACCGCTCCAAGGCCAGCACACCGCTCCAAGGCCAGCACACAGCTCCACGGCCGCCGCCCGCTTCACGAACCTTCGCCGCCACACCGCTCCACGCGACGCCTCGCTACGGACCTTGTCCGCGGACAAGGACAAGTCGGACCGAGTCTCTACAGAACCGTAAGCCGAATTCAGAGTGCGGTTTCTTTTGTGGCGTGATTTGGGTAGAGCTCAGCTGTTCCTCCTCCCTTTAGCTTCTCACTTTCCCTCTTTTTGATATAGATTAGCATAGACACGTTTGATTATCAAAGGCAAAACCCTGGTTTAACATTATCTGCACGAAATTTGCTGTTAAATCTGATATAACATCACCTGTGATTTACCTGTGCGCATTTCTGCTTCGGTGTTATTGATTACCCTTTTGATAAATAAACTACACGAAAGAGTTATTGACTATTGTTTGTTTGAATAGACTATGTGTAAGTCCCTGAATCGTGAAACACCCTTCAGACCTTTTTAACGAGCGCGATTAAGGACCGTATCTTAGCTCTTTGGGTTTAACCCTGGTGCCCCGTCTTGTCTCGTTTCTGCTAAGAAATCTCCCTTAATTATAAACTGAATACATGTAGTTTGAGACCCTACATATTTGGTGCCCCGTGTGAGAAACTACGATGACCACAGGGACGCGCGACGAGATGACCGTGGGGACACTCGCAGGTACCCCGACGACTTCAGGGACACTCGTAGGTACCCCGACGACTTCAGGGACACTCGTGAAGACTATCGCGAGGGCAGAGACCCCGATAGACGCCATCGAGGCCCGACCGACCATGACTTCGACAAAATAGCCAGGCATATCTCTCGGTTTGAGCCCAAGCCAGGCGTCGCTAACGACACCAGCGCGTACCTGAGAGACATCGACTTCTATGCTAGACGCCTGTCGGATCCGTCAATCAAAGACAAGATCTTCTTGATCAAACTAACGTCCAGCCGAGACGTTAGCAGCTTCATGGAACGCCAACCTCCTTACGTCCTGAAGGACTATGAGCTCTTGTGTCATGCTCTCCTCGAAGAGTACTCAGATACAGGCACCTCAATAGGGTTGCCTGCTGCCCTGATGTTCAAGCAAGACAGACACAAGGCTCCTCAAGCCTACTACGACCGATTGAGGAAAGCGTATTTTGGATCACAAAATGAAGCAGGGATGGAGGAGGACAAACATTTCAAATCTTTGTTCCTACAGAACCTCCACCCCGCAACCAGCTACCACCTGGGCGTGGCAGCCTGCCCAATAACTCAAAGCAGCCGCCAGCTGCGAGATTTAGCGGTAAGGAGCTACACCAAACAGGCAGGAACAACAATCAGAACCCAAGGCCACTCTTCCGTCCTGAGCGTCGAAAGACCTCTCGAGCTAGAGGGCACCTTGGAAAACCATCGCTCGGGAGACACCCGAGGACCGCAAAGACCGTTTAGGGACAGGGAGAACGCCTCAGGTAGGTATAACAACCGAAGGGATGCCAGACCGTTCAAAAGGGACTCCCGGCCTAACGGCTCAACGAAGGAAGAAACCCAAGGAGACTCCGCAGGTAAGTCTCGACGCTTCGAACCTCAGTAAAGAACAGCTGAGTAAGGTGCTGAAAATGATCCAAGACATGAAATGGAACCAGAAAAATAAAGCGGAGGTCCTCGCCGTAACCTCCCTCGGACCTGAAACAAGTGATAACTCAGCGCTCAGCCAATCGGAAGACGAGTTAGAAAACTTCTATCGGAGCCCTGTGGACCTGGACCCTCTGTCGGAAACACCTGTCACTGGGGACCAACCCCCTGAAGACCAGGAACTTGACAGCGACGATCAAATGCCACCGGAGGCCAACGACGTCTTTGTGGTCCAGGTAAGTTCTATCTCCAGCCCACAGGATTACGAGCCGTCGACCATCCAATGCGAGCCCCCCTTTACCCAGTTTCTTGGTAACCTTTCCGAAAAGGGAGCTGCACGCAAGCTCTATCTTTCAGTCCTCTTGGAGGACAACTTCGTGCATGACGCACTCCTTGATACAGCCGCCGACATCAGCTTGATCTCTCGCGAACTTTTCAGAACCTTACAAAAAGTGGCCCAGCACTCTCAACGAGAACTGAAGTCACAGCCCTGCTGCTTGGAAATCCGACCTTACTCTCAGGTCAACACCACCCTTGACGAGGTGGCCCTGATCCAGATAACGATCGGCCCCATGAAACTGATGCATCCTGTTTACGTTTCACCTTTGAATTCTATTCCCCTTCTTTTAGGTCAAGAGCTGCTCAGTCGCTTCGAGCCACTAGTTGATTTTAAACGACTCAAAATCTGGGCACAAGTCCGTCGACCTCTGCCCATGCCCCAATCAACTCCGCCAGTTCAGTGCTGTGCCATCGTGGCCCCTCCCAAGGTTGACGTGCCGCCAGACAAAGACCTCAACGACCTAGCCGACTCCCTGGCAAAACAAGGAGCCCTTGAAGGGGCTCCCTGTAACTTACAGGCTGACTCACTGGACAGTGAGTTGATGCCCACCCAGCCCACCCTTTCGGTGGCCGCGATCACACGGCCCCGTGCTGTCACCGGACGGCCCCAGCCCGATCGCGCCCTTCTTGAAGTGTCTCCGACCTTCGCTTCCTCTGACCTTGTGTCTCTACAAGCAGCCGATGGGGCCATAAGCCGCATCATCGGTTTCCTTCCTGCGCCAAGTGCCATCCCTCCTGATGCATTTGCTGCCGACGCATCTCTCGCCGCGCTGTGGCGCACAAGAGAGAACTTCACCTTGCGTCATGGACTGCTGGTGTTTGCCTCTGAGATCCTCACTGCACCCGCATTTGTGGTACCTCAGAGCCTCCGGGGGGTTATGCTGACGCACGCACACGACGCGCCAACAGCTGGCCTCCGGGGGGTCAACGCCACATACAAAGCTCTGCGACAAGTGGCCTACTGGCCACACACGAGAAATGATGTACAAGAGTACATACAGGGATGCCTGGTCTACTGCCAGTTCCAACCTTCCAAGCCGCTCCACCGAGCACTGACCCTCCCCCTACACCTGTTGTACAAACCGGGAGAGGCTAGCCTCGCAACCATCTGTGTCAGCTGGGCCTTTAAAGATGTCTTCACATGTGATGGCTGTCTCTGCTGGGCCTGGTTTCCTGGAGGCTGTTTCCATGTGTCTGACCTCATGTTCCTGGTTGACCTCTGAAGACCCTCCCTCTGTGATGTAGAGCTCTGTGTAGATCTGCTTCAGAAGGGTGGGGTTTCCTGCTTTAGCGATGCCCTCAAACACACACTCAAACTTCTGCTGCAGGTTACACTTCAGTTTACGCCCACAAACTCCAGAATAAGTCCCTGAATGAAGACAAAAGACACAGCCCTGAGTCTCAGAGAATATAAAATGAGGTGAACACCTTGTTAAATGTGTTAAATGGTCCTACTGCTCCACAGACACTCAGCCAGCTCCTTCTGCTTCATCCTCCTCAGGAAGTTCAGTGTGATCTTCAGAACAGCCTCACTGCTGCTCCTCTGCTCTTCATCCTCATCCTTCAGAGGCTCTAAGCATTCTGGGTAATCCGTACTCAGAACCTTATGGAGCTTCTTCAGCTCCTTCTGGACAAAAGTGAAGATGTCCTTCTCCAGAAACTGAACAGACACATTATAAACACAAATGCAGTCAGAGTCAGATCTGTGTGAAACAAGTTATCATTCATCTGAACATTTACAAACTTTAGTGAATGACAGACCTTAAATATGGAGTCCAGCTGTGTCTGATGGTGCTGACCACTGGAGACCTCTGGACCTCTGGAGTCAAAGAGACTAATTTAACATTTATATTTTTTTCAATCTAATTTGTTTTTCCACCACCACAAACTCACATCTCTGATCCAAAAACAATTGGAAGTTCCATAGACCGGTCACTCCTGAAGGACTCACAGCTGGGGAATTCTGCAGAAGATTCTGGTTTGTGCTCGAGTCTGGTGGATTTAATAAACAGTGGAAAAATAATTATTGACTAAAAACACTGATTTAGAAGACAATTTAGATGAATCACACATTTACTCTCTAAACTGAAATAGTTGAAGTAAACACTAGAACAGCCAGAGAAACTGAGGAGCACCAACATCCCCAGAACACTGATGGTGAACTTCTACAACTGTGCCATCAGTTCTGATCTGACCTATGGATTTTTAGTTTGGTTTTCCAAAGTGAGGTAAAAACAGCTTGGACTTCTCTCCCAGAGATCAGTCCCATCTACACCAGCCGCTGTCTGAAGAGAGAGCACAACCTCCTGCATGAGCCACACCACCAGCTCCACACCTGCTCCACCTGCTGCCCTCAGGGAGAAGGTACAGGTCCAAACAGACCAGAAGCACCAGACTGAGCAACAGCCTGTATCCTCCTGCTGTGAGGCTGCTGCACAGTGGCTCCTCCCCTCTCTGGACATTGACCACACCCACCAACACAATAACAATCATGGAACTCCACTTGTCTGACTCTATGTCCTTGAAATATTCTGAAATATTCAACCAAACACTACAAAAAAATTCACTAAAGACTTGTCATTTTTCTCTCTCAACAGAAAATCAATAACAACATTGCCCAATCTGCACCTAAAGATGTTTTATTATTTCATTAAATCAAGTTCATAGATTTCTCTGGAACATTGTAACTTCAAAGACCTTTTCTGTAAATGTTTTCTCCCACAGAGACACAAAGATCAGCCTAAAGTAGCACCTACACACACCAAACTTTACAAAACTTGGACTTAACATGATTTTGACGAATCGTACACAAGGATTTGTTGATATCTAATTCCAAGCTTGATTTTTTTTTTGAAGTTTTGACTCCAGGAATTTAAGTAAATTTGAATTTTTACACCACATTTTAAGACAGATCCAGTAAATCAGAAATCCAAAATTCCCTCTGTATGTTTACAAAAACAAAATGAAGCAAATCATTTGGTTCTGACCATTTTTCCAGATCAAAATGTTTCAAATGTGACACTTTTTAATCATAAATGCCTTATAAAAACATTTAAATTTTTTTACATTTATGGAAGTAAACTACAAAAGAAGTTTCAAACTGAGATGTGTAAAGTCTTCTTTTCTGTCCTCTTCACCTGCAGCGTCTCTTAACTCACATTTACTAAAGATGTTTGGTGTCTCGGAGGTGATTATGTGGTAGTTGCAGCTCACTTCCAGATCTTATAATATCAAGCAGTGCTTTAATACCTATAATGTCATTATTATATCCCATAACACACAGATGTGACTCACGGCTCTGTCCTGAAGTTCATTGGTGCGTCCTTAGACATGTGACTCCTGAGGGACTCACAGCTGGGACCAGGTTCAGACCGAGGATGTTTCTGGTGGATCCTGGTAAAGACAAACATTACAGATCAAATGTAAAAGATTAAAAGCATTTGACTTTGACTTAACTCCAGTTACTCCTAAAACAGTCCTATAAACACACATCAATAATCAGATCTAATTATTGTGTCTGACTTACTGTGGATCATGTTTCTTTTTAAAGTTCATATCTCGTCCAATGGAGGTTTCACTTGTTGCTTCTCCCCTGCTGGTGGTGGGAGGTACTGCGTCCTCTCTGTGCTCTCTCTGATCCATGCTCAGTCCAGAGTCCTACAGAATGACATCACACTGTTTAACCCCGCCCACTCATCACATGGTTTAAAGTCTAAAATGAGTGTGTACATTTCTGTTGTTCTGGTTGTACATGTGTGCTGATCTGTCACATCAAACTAAAGGACAAACAAATGAACAGGTTGTTTACTTGTCCTTATATTGAAATAAACACACACTACATGAGCCATCAGCCTGTTCTGTGCAGTCTGCACTTTAGTCAAGTGTTTCATCTCATGGAGCCTCAAGAAAACACATTCACATCAAACTGTAATATATGAGATTCAAACTGAACTAAAACCAGTCACAAATTCAGTGGGAACCAAAAGGACCAAAACAGGAACATTTATTTGAGCTGCATTTATTTGGGTTTAGAGGAAGTGACATCATCAGTCCTACACTGCCCCCTACAGACACAAGTCAAGTTCTACAGGGAAATGACTGAAATCAGACAATTATGATTGAGATAAAATCTACAAAAAGGTCAATAATCTAAACAGAACTATGACTAACAAATGTGAAATAATAAATAATTCAGAATACATGTATTAATTGTTAGTAAAAATCAATCTTAAGTTATAATTAAACTCATGACATAACAAGGCCAATAACCAGGAAATAAACCAAGACCTAAACTAAATCTGTCCCAAATCAGAACTAAACTACGTCTAAAATATGGACGAAACACAGGTCTAAACCAGGACTAAACCAGGTCTAAACCAGGACTAAACCAGGACTAAACCAGGACTAAACCAGGACTAAACCAGGACTAAACCAGGACTAAACCAGGACTAAACCAGGACTAAAGCCAGTGTTGAATCTAATCAAACTAGTCAAACCTGAGCGGATCCAAAGAGTCCAAAGTGTCCCAGAGAAAAGTGTGCGGCTGAAGGAAGAAACCTGTTTGTGTGTTCTTCCTGGAGTGACTCAGAGCCGCTCCTCTATTGGCTGTGGTCCAGGTGGGCGGGGCTTCACACAGGTGAGTGACAGGAGGCTGCTGCTGAGGACACAAATATGACAGGACCTGTAGGCTTTATTAGACAGGTGAAATGGGGACGAGAGAGGAGGGAGGACATACAGCAAATTGTTGTAGCCGGGATTCAAACTCACAACACTGCGGCATATGTGCTGCCGCCTAACCCACTCGAGAGTATTTGTTTTCACTTTTGGTTGAAAACACGTTAAGACTCATATTTTAGAACATTTTCACATCAGTTCATGGTTTAGTTTCTTTGGTGTTGCTCCGAAAGCTTCTCCAAACTGAAGAAAGGTTGAAGAAAGAGCAAAAGTCTCCATAGTTGTGGTTTCCTCCTCTGTCTCTCCTCCTCCTCGTACGTCAGTTATTAAGACACATTTTCAGATGAGAGTTGATCCTAACGTTTGGACGCTCTGACTCTCCAGTTTGCTCTCAGCTGGTGCAGCCCTCCTCCGCCCCATCAGCACCTCTCCAGAGCTCATCTTCTCAGTGAGAGTTTTGGTCCCTGAGAGCAGGACTGAGGCTTCTGAGCTGCAGTGACCAATGAATGAGCTCAGAAAAACAACAGCACTAAAACCCAAAGTTCAAACTGTTTTTTAGAAAATGAGTTTGATTTTATTTCCACCTTGACCTTGTTTAGAAAAAAACAAGATTCTGAACATGCATTTTATTATTTATGTATTAATTGTATGATTTCAGTCACTTTTGAACATCAACTTTGACACTTGTACAGACTTTATCCTTTATATTTCTGGACCTTGGATAAAAGAAGAGTGGATGGCCAGTGATGAATGCTATATTAGGCAGATTGAGAATCAGGCCTACTCCAGCTTTTTGATATCTGAGCTGGATTTTCCTCAAAAGACTTAGGACGACTCTGTTACGTTGCCTATGGTTCAGGAGCTGCTGGAACAACTCAAAGAACTTCTTTATCAACAAGAGAAAAAGCTTTAGCTCATGTGTTCAAGTGATTGTGGACTCCATGTTTGCTCCCAAGTCTGACCAAAGACATTCAGGAGTTAAAAACAAGCCTCCAGTTTTCTCCAGCTGATCTAGATCAAGTCATCTCTGGAAGTCTTAGAGATTACCAAGAGTATTGAAACAACTTGACAGCTAAACTGGATTATATGGATAACATCTCAAGAAAAGAGAAGATTATCATCGATGGAGTTCCAGATACATAGTCTGAGATATGGACTGAAACAGAGTCAAAGTGAGGAAACTTTCTGTCGAAGATCTGAAAATAGATCCAAAGCTCAGTGAATTTGAGGACATGGGATCGGGAAACCTAAAGCCACTGGACGACCAAGATCTATTTTGATTGAACTTCTTCAGTTCAAGGACAAACAAGAAATACTGAAGAGAGCAATGTCCCTCAAAGGCACAAACATCTTTATAAATGAAGATTTCTCTGACGAGGTTCACATGAAACACAAAGAACTCCTCTCAAAAGTGAGAGAAGAGTGAGGAAACTGCTTGTGCTCCCTCCACCATCCAATTCAAATGCCTTTGCAAGTTTCAGCGATTCTACTCTTCCATTTAGTTTAGAACTTTTGATGTCACTCTCACATATTCCCTCAGTAAGTGATTTAGACCTTACTTCATGATCCATTCACACACAAATTGCAGAAATTGAATATCAAAAGGGACATATAAATAGGAGAATGAAGCCGACTTTAATGCCTTGTTTAAAATGCCAACAAATCATGGAAAAAATGTGTTTTCCACTTTCACTTAAATGTATGTAGTTTAGCAAATAATTGTGATTTGTTAATACTGCACTTATTGACTTGAGATCATGATTTGTCGTTGCTGGCTCTGTCTGAAACACGGCTACATGAATTTGACTCTTTACATCAATCAATGTTTTATATTTCTGTAGAAAAAAACAATAAGCCTGATGGAGGACAGAGACACTGAGGACAGAGACACTGAGGACAGAGACACAGAGGACAGAAACACTGAGGACAGAGACACAGAGGACAGAGACACTGAGGACAGAGACACCGAGGGCAGAGACACAGAGGACAGAGACACTGAGGACAGAGACACAGAGGACAGAGGCACAGAGGACAGAGACACTGAGAACAGAGACACAGAGGACAGAGACACAGAGGACAGAGAGACTGAGGACAGAAACACTGAGGACAGAGACACAGAGGACAGAGACACTGAGGACAGAGACACCGAGGGCAGAGACACAGAGGACAGAGACACTGAGGACAGAGACACAGAGGACAGAGGCACAGAGGACAGAGACACTGAGAACAGAGACACAGAGGACAGAGACACAGAGGACAGAGAGACTGAGGACAGAGACACTGAGGACAGAGACACTGAGGACAGAGACACTGAGGACAGAGACACTGAGGACAGAGACACAGAGAACAGAGACACTGAGGACAGAGACACAGAGGGCAGAGACACAGAGGACAGAGACACTGAGGACAGAGACACAGAGGGCAGAGACACTGAGGACAGAGACACTGAGGACAGAGACACAGAGGACAGAGACACAGAGAACAAAGACACATAGACACAGAGGACAGAGACACTGAGGACAGAGACACTGAGGACAGAGGCACAGAGGACAGAGACACTGAGAACAGAGACACCGAGGACAGAGACACAGAGGGCAGAGACACTGAGGACAGAGACACTGAGGACAGAGACACAGAGGACAGAGACACTGAGGACAGAGACACAGAGGGCAGAGACACTGAGGACAGAGACACTGAGGACAGAGACACTGAGGACAGAGACACAGAGGGCAGAGACACTGAGGACAGAGACACTGAGGACAGAGACACAGAGGGCAGAGACACTGAGGACAGAGACACTGAGGACAGAGACACAGAGGGCAGAGACACTGAGGACAGAGACACTGAGGACAGAGACACAGAGGGCAGAGACACAGAGAACAAAGACACATAGACACAGAGGACAGAGACACTGAGGACAGAGACACTGAGGACAGAGGCACAGAGGACAGAGACACTGAGAACAGAGACACAGAGGACAGAGACACAGAGGACAGAGACACTGAGGACAGAGACACTGAAGACAGAGATACAGAGGACAGAGACAATGAGGACAGAGACACAGAGGACAGAGACACTGAGGACAGAGACACAGAGGACAGAGACAATGAGGACAGAGACACAGAGGACAGAGACACTGAGGACAAAGACACTGAGGACAGAGACACTGAGGGCAAAGACACAGAGGACAGACACTGAGGACAGAGACACAGAGGACAGAGACACTGAGGACAGAGACACTGAGGACAATGGACTAAAGACAGAAGAAAACAACATGCATCAAATGATAAATGGGACTAATGTCCATGTCTCTTCACAGACTGAACACAGGACGTCTGATACTGAGAATGACATTGAGCCTGAAACAAACTGCTAGAACAATCTGTAAATGAAATGTGAATATTACTGGGAGGAACCATTGAACACCAGAGTCGATCCTCAAGGGCCTTTGTCAGTCACACACTTTAACAGCAGAAGCCTCTGGAAAAACTCTCCTCTATAAAACATGTTCTGAAGTCTTTGAACAAACTGAATGTGACGCCGTATCACAGACGTGGCTTCAGAAGCACAAAGTGGCACAAGTCAATCTCCAAGTTCTGACTTTTAGACAACAAATAGGAACAATAGTGGCCTCGTGTACGGATCAAACATTAAGAAGTACGACTGCAAAACAGACGTCACACATTATTGATCATGTTTTGGAAAGTGTCACGGTGGAAAGTGAAGTTTAAAACATGTAATGCTTAGTTGTGTGTGTCGACCACCGGGAACAAATGTGACCACCTTTAAAGAGAAAATGGAAGAAATGTTGAATAAGACGGGAACAGACAAAGTCCAAATAGCAGGTGGAGACTTTAATCTAGACTTGGTAAATCCACTTCAACTGAAAACAAGCTCAGATTTGATCAATTCCATGTCAATAAGAGAAGCCCGATAACAAGGCAAACGCCAACACTGATAGATCATACTTTTACTGACAGAACAGAAGGAAACATTTGGAGGGCTCTGTTCATTTGTGATAGAAGTGACCACCTGCCCGTATTTACAGTGTTTCAAAATGTCTTTAGGAAGAGAAATCAGACATAGACTCACTCTAAACTTAGAAGGCAGAAAACATGGAAACATTCCAGAAGGATCTTTGTGCTCAAAGATGGAGTGAAAGTGACTCAACTACAGACGTGGATGTGGCACATGATGCTTTCCTGCACAGATTTATTGAGCTGCATCATAACAACTGTCCTGCAACAAATCAAGATAAAGGAGATTTATAAAACAAAGCCCTGGAAAACCAAAGGAATAGAAAACACATGTGAAAAGAAGAAAAAGTACTATATAAAGAACTTGTAACGCAGAGAACAAAAGAGGCAGAAAATAGATGTAAAAAACACAAAACTCAACTAATAAGTATAATTAGAAACAGTGAGAATGAATATTATCATAAGTGACTTGAACAACAGAGACACAATATGCAAAAGACATGGAAAGTGATAAATCATTTAATATAAACATCAACAAACAAGATATTCAAAGTTATTTTAGAAGGATCTCATAGTGATCAGAAACTCAAAAGACACAGCAAATGAATTCAACAAATACTTTGCTAATGTGGGTAATAATGAACAAATGACATAAAAGAGTCTAAAAACAAACATGAGGAAATGAATAATAGGATCAATACAAATGTGTTTTCAATGTTTGTATCAGATGTGAACAAAAAAAACTCTTCACTCACAGAATATTGTGCTTTATTATTTTGTAAAGATCATATTTGATTCAAACAGTGATTTGTTCAAAACAGACACTTGTGTGAGGCCGATGTCTGAAGTTTGTTTTCTTCTCAAATAAATGTCTGAAGTTTGTACAGATTTGTTTTATTTCACACACATTAGAGCGAGTCTGTCGGAGCGCACAGAGACACTGAGGAGTCACAAGAGCAGACCCTAAACCCAGGGACCAGAGAGTGAGTGAATGTGGTGTTGAAGGTGTGGAGGAGGATCAGTCGCTCAGAGGAGACTGTGTAGAAGGACAGAGAGCCAGCAGGACAGTCCACAAACACTGCTACTGTCCCACAAGAGGAGGACCAGGACTGAGGGACGGAGGTGAGTTCTTTATTATGATGAACAGAGAAACCATTTTTAGAACAGAACAGACTCCAGGACTGATCATTCCATCCAAACAAACTGTCATAACTGTTTCCTTTCCTTCTGATTCCTCTGTAAGACACTGATGTAGAAACACTTCCACTCCACTGGACCTCCCAGTAACAGCGACCAGTCAGACCAGTGTCACACAGAAGCTGAGGACAGTCATCAAATCTGTCCTGATGATGTGGATACAGCTGCTCCTCTCTCACATGTGTCACCTTCTTGTTGTTGTCAGACAGTTTGAGTTCTCTGTGAGCTGTGTTTGGATCCAGAGTGAGATCACAGAAATCTGATGGAGAGAAGACACAACACAGCAGCAGTTAGTCCCCTGTGCGTCTCAACATGTGGACACACACTTTATCAGGATTTGACTCTATTTACTCTTCAAATGTACAGGATTTAATTATGATTCTCATTTCTATATTTATTAGTTGCACCAATCCAGTGTGTTTCATGACATGTCGAGTGTAAGAGTTGAATTGTCAGTAGTTTGTTGGTGCAGTGGACAAAGTAAAGCTCAGTGTGAGGTCACTACACACATTGCTTCACTCCTCAGTGCTTCATGACACACACTTTCTCCTTTCAAATGTCTCTATATGAATCCACAGTCACTTGTGCTTGTGTGTAGACAGTCCTGTGCTGAGTCAAACAGCTGTGTCTGTGTCAGTGTCTTAATAACTCTGTGTTCAGTGATGGACACAGTCTGAGGCCACGCCCACAGAAGAGAGAGAGCCAATGAGAAAACAACAGTAAAGTCTGTTCAATCATAAGAATCATGTGTAGTATTAAAGTGCTGTTTGTGTCAGAAATAACATCCTAAAACTAACCAGTGTGAAATGACTTAAGTCAGACTTACATCTCCAGATGGGATTCATCCATCGTTCTCCTTTGGGCCTCAGTCTGAAAGAAACACACACATCAGTGTTTTTCACAGAGGATTTTCACTTCATGTGAGATGAAAGGTTTGTTCTGTAGAAGCTGACAGAGGTTCTCAACCTGTGGTACACGCCCTTCAATGTGGAGACATCATTTAGATCTGTAAGTGTGACTTTGATGTTTTAGTCTGACAAATGTCCTGTTTCAAACAAAGAGGCAAATCATCTGCAAATCACTTTTAACAGAGGAAAAAACAAATACATATTCAGTCTCTTTTTATTACAGTGACCCACAGTGACCCATGGGGCCCAGAGTGAGCCACAGGGCCCACATGACACAGTGACCGACGGGACCCACAATGACCCACGGGACCCAGAGTGACCAACAGGGCCCAGAGTGACCCAGAGGGCCCAGAGTGACGCAGTGAACCATGGGGCCCACAGTGCTCCATGGGGCCCACAGTGACCCACGGGACCCAGGATGACCCACAAGGACCAGAGCGACACACGGGACCCACAGTGACTTACGGGGGCCACAGTGACCCAGAGGGCCCAGAGTGACCCACGGGGCCCACATTGACCCACAGTGACCCTTCTGGGCCTACAGAGACCCACTGGGCCCAGGTTGACCAACGGGGCCCACAGTGACCCACAAGGCCTGCAGTGACCCAATGACCCACGGTTATCCACGGGGCCCACAGTGACCCACAGTGACCCATGGGGCCCATAGTGACCCTTGGGACCTACATAGACCCACAGGGCCAGCAGTGACCCAGTGAACCACGGGGACCATATTGACCCACGGGGCCCACAGTGACCCACATTACCCTGTGACCCACGGGACCCACAGTGACCCACAGTGACCAACGGAGCCCAAATGACACATAGTGTCCCAAGGAGCCCAGAGAGACCCTTTGGGCCCACAGTGACCCAGAGGCCCCAAAGTGACGCAATGACCCACATTGACCCACAGTGACCCTTCTGGGCCCACAGAGACACACTGGGCCCAGATTGACCCACGGGGCTCACAGTGACCCAGTGTGACCCATGGGGCCCATAGTGACCCTTTGGACCTGCATAGACCCACAGGGCCAGCAGTGACCCAGTGAACCAAGGGGACCATATTGACCCACGGGGCCCACAAGACCCACATTACCCAGTGACCCACGGGACCCACAGTGACCAGCGGAGCCCATATGACCCAAAGACCCACAGTGTCCCGAGGAGCCCAAAGAGACCCTTGGGGCCCACAGTGATCCAGAGGCCCCAAAGTGACGCAATGACCCACATTGACCCACAGTGACCCTTCTGGGCCCACAGAGACACACTGGGCCCAGATTGACCCACGGGGCCCACAGTGATCCAAAAAGCCCGCAGTGACCTAGTGACCCACAGTTATCTACGGGGCCCACAGTGACCCATGGGGCTCATAGTGACCTTCGGGACCTACAGTGACCCACAGGGCCCACAGTGACCCAGTGAGCCACGGGGCCCATATTGACCCACAGGGCCCACAGTGACCCATGGGGCCCACCTGACCCAGTGACCCACGGGACCCACAGTGACCCACGGGGCCCACAGTGACCCACGGGGCCCACAGTGACCCATGGGACCCACAGTGACCCACGGGGCCCACATTGACCCACGGGGCCCACAGTGACCCACGGGGCCCACAGTGACCCACGGGGCCCACAGTGACCCAAAAGGCCCGCAGTGACCCAAAAGGCCCGCAGTGACCTAGTGACCCACAGTGACCCACGGGGCCCACATTGACCCACGGGGCCCACATTGACCCACGGGGCCCACAGTGACCCACGGGGCCCACAGTGACCCACGGGACCCACAGTGACCCACGGGACCCACAGTGACTCACGGGGCCCAGAGTGACCCATGGGGCCCACAATGACCCACGGGGCCCACAGTGACACACGGGGCCCACAGTGACCCACGGGGCCCGCAGTGACGCTTAGTCTTCCCCTAAAAGAAGCAAGTTCACAGTTGTAGTTCAAACACGTTTGACTTGTTCAAGCTAAATCTATTCTGAGCCTCTTTGTAATCTTCCTGGATCTTGCGACAGGTTTTCAAGTGGCACTTCTTCTCAGAACTTAATCCTCACCACGGACCAAGGCCAGATCACAGCAGCGTCTGGTTCATCCTTTACTTAAAGTAGATCCTCTCTGGTCCCCACATTTCATATTAAACTTTTCACGCATTGGCCCCGTCACACCTGCCTCCAGTTAAGGAGGTGTTGACCACCTCATTATATCATGGAGCACTGGGGCCTCACGGGGAGAGGTGTGGTGACCCTCAGGGGCCGACCTGCCTCACGGGGAGCAGTGTGGTGACCCTCAGGGGCCGACCTGCCTCACGGGGAGCTGTATGATGACCCTCAGGGGCCGACCTGCCTCATGAGGAGCAGTGTGATGACCCTCAGGGGCCAACCTGCCTCACGGGGAGCAGTGTGATGACCCTCAGGGGCCGACCTGCCTCACAGGGAGCAGTGTGGTGACCCTCAGGGGCCGACCTGCCTCACGAGGAGCAGTGTGATGACCCTCAGGGGCCGACTTGCCTCACGAGGAGCGGTGTGATGACCCTCAGGGGCCGACCTGCCTCACGGGGAGCGGTGTGATGACCCTCAGGGGCCGACCTGCCTCACGGGGAGCTGTATGATGACCCTCAGGGGCCGACCTGCCTCATGAGGAGCAGTGTGATGACCCTCAGGGGCCAACCTGCCTCACGGGGAGCAGTGTGATGACCCTCAGGGGCCGACCTGCCTCACAGGGAGCAGTGTGGTGACCCTCAGGGGCCGACCTGCCTCACGAGGAGCAGTGTGATGACCCTCAGGGGCCGACTTGCCTCACGAGGAGCGGTGTGATGACCCTCAGGGGCCGACCTGCCTCACGGGGAGCGGTGTGATGACCCTCAGGGGCCGACCTGCCTCACGGGGAGCAGTGTGTTGACCCTCAGGGGCCTCACGGGGAGCGGTGTGATGACCCTCAGGGGCCTCACGGGGAGCGGTGTGATTACCCTCAGGGGCCGACCTGCCTCATGAGGAGCGGTGTGATGACCCTCAGGGGCCGACCTGCCTCATGGGGAGCAGTGTGATGACCCTCAGGGGCCTCACGGGGAGCGGTGTGATGACCCTCAGGGGCCTCACGGGGAGCGGTGTGATGACCCTCAGGGGCCGACCTGCCTCATGAGGAGCGGTGTGATGACCCTCAGGGGCCGACCTGCCTCATGAGGAGCGGTGTGATGACCCTCAGGGGCCGACCTGCCTCACGAGGAGCAGTGTGATGACCCTCAGGGGCCTCACGGGGAGCGGTGTGATGACCCTCAGGGGCCTCACGGGGAGCGGTGTGATGACCCTCAGGGGCCTCACGGGGAGCAGTGTGATGACCCTCAGGGGCCGACCTGCCTCACGAGGAGCAGTGTAATGACCCTCAGGGGCCTCACGGGGAGCGGTGTGATGACCCTCAGGGGCCTCACGGGGAGCGGTGTCCATGGTAACGTCTGGCACAGAGAACAGCTCATAGAACCTTTACTTAAGCAGACGTCTGAATCAGCTTCACTGTTTCTGCTTTGACGCTTTGACTTTGAAATAGAAAAATGTGTTAATTCAAGTCAGAGCTGGTCTTCCTTCTGATGTTTCATAATGAGTGACAGGCGTGTAGTGTCACTCCAAACGTCCAAATGTATGTGTTTTGACTGAAAACCGCTTCACTGCGCGAGCCTCGAGCTGGTTTAAAACTCCGGCTTCCGCTGTGACCCAGAACATGAGGCTGTGAGGCACAGATCCGGCGCGGCTGAAAACACAGGCTTTTTGCACTTTTCCCGTGAGAATAGACAGATCTCTGCTCTGTGGCCGACGAGCACGAATGAACACTTGGAGAAGGACGAGAAGAACAGCAGTCAGAGAGGAAACTTGCTCTTTGGGACATAAAACACTTGGATCTTGTAAACTCAGAACTCACTCTTTTTGTCTGCAATCTGCAGAAAACAATCTTATTTGAAACATCACGTGTCCTTTAGGACCTGAGGCGTGTGGCAGGTGAAGCACCGCGCTCCTGTGTACTTTCCAGATCCATACAATCTACAAATACTCCAAACAAATATGGTTTTCATGATTTTCCATAACTTGATTGTTTTCTGAAAGTACGAGTACCAGATGCTGGTAGAAAACAGTGAATCCAGGAAACATTTCTTTCACTTCTAGATTATAGTGATATTATATATATGCATTCTACAGCAGCAGTGTTAAAACCTCTCAACTCTGAGGTTCAGCTCTGAGGTTCAGCTCTGAGGTTCAGCTCTGAGGTTCAGCTCTGAGGTTCAGCTCTGAGGTTCAGCTCTGAGGTTCAGCTCTGAGGTTCAGCTCTAAGGTTCCGCTCTGAGGTTCAGCTCTGAGGTTCAGCTCTGAGGTTCCGCTCTGAGGTTCAGCTCTGAGGTTCAGCTCTGAGGTTCAGCTCTGAGGTTCAGCTCTGAGGTTCAGCTCTGAGGTTCAGCTCTAAGGTTCAGCTCTGAAGTTCAGCTCTAAGGTTCAGCTCTGAGGTTCAGCTCTGAGGTTCAGCTCTGAGGTTCAGCTCTGAGGTTCAGCTCTAAGGTTCAGCTCTGAGGTTCAGCTCTAAGGTTCAGCTCTAAGGTTCAGCTCTGAAGTTCAGCTCTAAGGTTCAGCTCTGAGGTTCAGCTCTGAGGTTCAGCTCTGAGGTTCAGCTCTAAGGTTCAGCTCTAAGGTTCAGTTCTGAGGTTCAGCTCTGAGGTTCAGCTCTGAGGTTCAGCTCTAAGGTTCAGCTCTGAGGTTCAGCTCTGAGGTTCAGCTCTGAGGTTCAGCTCTGAGGTTCAGCTCTGAGGTTCAGCTCTGAGGTTCAGCTCTAAGGTTCAGCTCTGAGGTTCATTACAGACGAGAACAGTTCTGTCTTTTGTTTGTGTTTTAGGCTCTTTTTGGCATTTTGCCTGATTATTTATCCAGTTTGTTGCACATTAGTTCAAGTTTTCACTGTTTAAGGTTCAGGACATGTTTATCTCACAATCACATCGTGTCAACACAGAGACAGGAAAAAAGGCTTTCATCAACAAAACACTGAGACTTTTTTAATTAAATCATTTTATGCCTTTTAATGATTTATAAAGCTCTGGTCAAGGACTATCCTCAGGGTCAATGCACTTGTTTTATGTAACTGTGTCTCAGATTCTATGTTTAAATGTGTTTTCATTTATTGATTAATTGTATTGATTGGTTTATTTGTGTTTTAGTATTCTATGTGTGTTGTGTATTTTGTGTTGTGTTTTAACAACTTTTCTCATTGGGTTTCCCTGTATAAATAAATGAAGTGAAATTAAATGAAATGAAATAAAATGAATAACAGATAGAAAAAACAATCCTGTGATGTATTTTGCCATTTATATGTTATTATTGGAAGTTCTCTAGTTGATTTGGCAAAATGTTTCCTTTTGAAAATGTATGAACTGCCTAAAGTGAAGACCAAATAATGGAAATGTAACGATTGCTTAATGTGGCTTTAAAACAAACATGTTATTTTTCTCATCAATATGATTCACTTTTATGCTGTTCTCACTTAAATCCATTCATACAACAGCAAACAAACGACCTGCAAGTTACAAGGTCAAACTTTTGTGTTGCTTGTTTCTTGAGCTCTGCAGCTGTTCAACTTCTGCTTTGTATTATTTATTTTATGTTTTCTCATTATTCTGCCAAACTTATGATGCTTCTGTTTTTTTAGTTTATTTAGTGGGTAATTATGTTTTATGGTCAATTAAATACATTTTGTTATATTACTAATTTAACTTTCTTCCACTTTCAGGCCGGGCTACAACTGATTTGGACAAAGACCATTCACCAAACTAAAGACAATCAAAGAATTACTGTACAGTTACCATGACAACCTCAGCCTCCACTTTATCATGTCCGATTGGAGTAAAAGACGTAAGGTCAGAAAACAGTGATGTGGCATGGACCTCATATGAAGACAACGTGCAGCCTAACCAAGCATGGACCTCATATGAAGACAACGTGCAGCCTAACCAAGCATGGACCTCATATGAAGACAACGTGCAGCCTAACCAAGCATGGACCTCATATGAAGACAACGTGCAGCCTAACCAAGCATGGACCTCATATGAAGACAACGTGCAGCCTAACCAAGCATGGACCTCATATGAAGACAACGTGCAGCCTAACCAAGCATGGACCTCATATGAAGAGAACGTGCAGCCTAACCAAGCATGGACCTCATATGAAGACAACGTGCAGCCTAACCAAGCATGGACCTCATATGAAGACAACATGCAGCCTAACCAAGCATGGACCTCATATGAAGAGAACGTGCAGCCTAACCAAGCATGGACCTCATATGAAGACAATGTGCAGCCTAACCAAGAATGGACCTCATATGAAGACAACGTGCAGCCTAACCAAGCATGGACCTCATATGATGACAACATGCAGCCTAACCAAGCATGGACCTCATATGAAGACAACGTGCAGCCTAACCAAGCATGGACCTCATATGAAGACAACGTGCAGCCTAACCAAGCATGGACCTCATATGAAGACAACGTGCAGCCTAACCAAGCATGGACCTCATATGATGACAACGTGCAGCCTAACCAAGCATGGACCTCATATGAAGAGAACGTGCAGCCTAACCAAGCATGGACCTCATATGAAGACAACATGCAGCCTAACCAAGCATGGACCTCATATGAAGACAATGTGCAGCCTAACCAAGCATGGACCTCATATGAAGACAACGTGCACCCTAACCAAGCATGGACCTCATATGAAGACAACGGACAGCCTAACCAAGCATGGACCTCATATGAAGACAACGTGCACCCTAAACAAGCATGGACCTCATATGAAGACAACGTGCAGCCTAACCAAGCATGGACCTCATATGAAGACAACATGCAGCCTAACCAAGCATGGACCTCATATGAGGACAACATGCAGCCTAACCTAACATGGACCTCATATGAAGACAACCTGCAACCTAACCAAGCATGGACCTCATATGAAGAGAACGTGCAGCCTAACCAAGCATGGACCTCATATGAAGACAACGTGCAGCCTAAGCAAGCATGGACCTCATATGAAGACAACGTGCAGCCTAACCAAGCATGGACCTCATATGATGACAACGTGCAGCCTAACCAAGCATGGACCTCATATGAAGACAACGTGCAGCCTAACCAAGCATGGACCTCATATGATGACAACGTGCAGCCTAACCAAGCATGGACCTCATATGAAGACAACGTGCAGCCTAACCAAGCATGGACCTCATATGAAGACAACGTGCTGCCTAACCAAGCATGGACCTCATATGAAGACAACATGCAGCCTAACCAAGCATGGACCTCATATGAAGACAACATGCAGCCTAACCAAGCATGGACCTCATATGAAGACAACGTGCAGCCTAACCAAGCATGGACCTCATATGAAGACAACATGCAAGCTAACCAAGCATGGACCTCATATGAAGACAACGTGCAGCCTAACCAAGCATGGACCTCATATGAAGACAACGTGCAGCCTAACCAAGCATGGACCTCATATGAAGACAACGTGCAGCCTAACCAAGCATGGACCTCATTTGAAGACAACGTGCAGCCTAACCAAGCATGGACCTCATATGAAGACAACATGCAGCCTAACCAAGCATGGACCTCATATGATGACAACCTGCAGCCTAACCAAGCATGGACCTCATATGAAGACAACGTGCAGCCTAACCAAGCATTGACCTCATATGAAGACAACGTGCAGCCTAACCAAGCATGGACCTCATACGATGACAACGTGCAGCCTAACCAAGCATGGACCTCATATGAAGACAACGTGCAGCCTAACCAAGCATGGACCTCATATGAAGACAACGGACAGCCTAACCAAGCATGGACCTCATATGAAGACAACGTGCAGCCCAACCAAGCATGGACCTCATATGATGACAACGTGCAGCCTAACCAAGCATGGACCTCATATGAAGACAACGTGCAGCCTAACCAAGCATGGACCTCATATGAAGACAACGTGCAGCCTAACCAAGCATGGACCTCATATGAAGACAACGTGCAGCCTAACCAAGCATGGACCTCATATGAAGACAACATGCAGCCTAACAAAGCATGGACCTCATATGATGACAACGTGCAGCCTAACCAAGCATGGACCTCATATGAAGACAACCTGCAGCCTAACCAAGCATGGACCTTTTTTTAAATCGAATTTTAAAAAATGTCACATTGAATTATTATTTTTTTACATCAAATTAAATTATATTTTTGACAAGATATTTATTTTTACATCAAATTTAATTTGTTTTTTACATATATTTTTTTACATCGAATGAAAAATATTTCACTAGATTCGATGGATAAGAAAATAATAATTCTATGTAATTTTTTTTAACGTTCATTCAACTTTGATTGAACGTTGAAAATTATAGTTTATCTGACGTTGTTTCAATGTACAGATATGTGTTAATATCTACGCTATTTCAATGCTGATCAACACGAGCAAAATGTGGCTGATTCAATGTCAGATATCAACGTGGATTCAACCGAAACCCTGATGTAACATCAACGTTAATTCAACGTCTTTTTGCTATCTAGGATACCATAGTGAACACACTTTTACCTGATATCAACCTGTAAAAAGCACTCTCAGGTGTTATAAATCTCAGTGAGAACAGGTCCATACCTGAGAGTGTCCAGTGTGCAGTGGGGGTCCTCCTGTAGAGCAGACAGGAGCTTTACTCCTGTGTCTCCTGGATGGTTGTAGCCCAGATCCAGTTCCCTCAGATGGGAGGGGTTGGACCTCAGAGCTGAGGTCAGAGAAGAACAGCCTTCCTCTGAGACCAGACAACCTGACAGTCTGAGGACACATGTTGTTCTAATCAGTCAATGAATTAGTAACATTAAACCCAAATGACACGTTTAACAAATCCTCTATCTTTATGTCACTTTCAGGTTGTTACTCACCTGAGCTGCAACATCTTCAGCCCTGAGTCCTTCAAGTCGTTGTGACTGAGGTCCAGGACTCTCAGACTAGAGGACTGGGAGCTGAGGACTGAGGACAGAGCTTCACAGCTTCTCTCTGACAGGTTACAGCTGCTCAGCCTGGAAGAGGACACATGGGCACTTTTTATTTCATGTAACCTTTATTTAACCAGGAAAGTCCCATTGAGAGTACAATCTCTTAAGGCCACCGCACACCCATGTCTGGTGCTTTAGAGCACACGAGTCAACACACACAGTTCGCCCGCGTCACAGCTTTTAAAAAGGCTTTAAAAAACTTTGGGGCAAATTGAATATGAGTATGACCTGTTACCATCCGCCTATTTCTCCCTGTGGACAATGGTTGGACCCAAATGGCATTGCTTATTAAAAGAGGATCTTACAGCCCACATGTGAGTGTGATGCATCATTAGAAAGCTTAGGCCTTCTAGTTTCTGCAGATGTGCATACAGTGCATGTAAACACGGTCAGGACTTCAGAACTTACACTACAGAAGCCCAAACATACAAAACACATCATTGTTTTAGTCTCTCCTGAATATTGTCAATTTGTAATGGTCCTGAGCAGGACATACGTATGTGTGCGTATGCTGTTCACTGTACATTTTGTGTCAAGTTTCAGGCATTTTGGTGCTGTTGACCTTTTTGTATCAAAAAGTATATTCAGAACAAGTGATCCAAATATGTGCCAACTGTGCCAAACTGTTTTATTACAAATTTTGTTCCTCTATGATCATAAAACATTTTGATGATTTGTAGACCACTAATATCTATTATAACTGCTAAAAACAATGTATGTGAAAATGTGTAAATATGAGTTTAAAGTCACTGGGACAGGCTTCAGTCACCAGCGTACCCTCACGGGAAAAAGCTCATTCTTGTTTTAGACTGATGTCTGTTTTACTCTAATTATAAGTAGAAACAAGCTCTGGACAGAGGAATTCTAATTTTTAATTCCGCCTAGATTTTCTTTGTATATAAATGAGTAAAGCTGGTTTCTGGAGGATCGGCTGATTCACTCTAAAATGAGCATCTCTCTTATAAAAGCTGAAGATACTTTCACTAAAAATGTGTTTAAGGGACTCGTACTAAAGCAAAAATATCCAGGCAGAATCCATATAAAAGTCCAATTAATTTTTCATTTAATTTTAAGGTAATTTTTTACTTTGTAAAAACTGAGCCTGATTCTTCTCAGAATGATTGATTTGACTGAAAATAAGTGAATTACAGCTTTATTTTTAAAAACAGCATATCAAGCAGCTTGAGTCCCTTTTATAAATGTGGACAAAACAGAATAAATAAATAAAAAGTCCAACATTCCACGCGTGGAACGCCCTGCGATTAAACATGACTTTGTTTTTCTACACGATTCTAAACCTGCAGCTCGAAAGAAAAGAGGAATGATTTCAGAGAGAATCGAGATGATGCAGAGAAAATATTTAGAATTCATGCATTAGTTTTAAAGAAGATTTTAAAATCTTCAAATACAGTTGTAAATGTAGATACAATATGTATTCATTCTCGCAAATGAAACATTAAACATTAAAAAATATATATATAATTATTACCAACCCTAACCCATTTTTTGTTATTTTGGGTTGAAAAATGTCTAGAAACAGTAATCCAGAATATATTAGTACATAGTAAATAGTATTAAAATAATATAAGTACATTGTACAAACCAGTGTATGTGTTTCTGACCTGAGCTGTTCCAGTTTACAGTGAGGACTCTTCAGTCCAGAAGACAACATCTTCAGGCCTGAGTCCTTCAAGTCATTGTCACTGAGGTCCAGGACTATCAGACTAGAGGACTGGGAGCTGAGGACTGAAGACAGAGCTTCACAGCTTCTCTCTGACAGGTCACAGCTGCTCAGTCTGGAAGAGGACACATGTTCACTTTATTGATTTAACTTTTATTTAACGAGGAAAGTCCCATTGAGAGTACAATCTCTTAAGGCCACCGCACACCCATGTCTGGTGCATTAAAGCACACATGTCAACACACACAGTTCGCCCGCGTCACAGCTCTTAAAAAGACTTTAAACAACTCTGGGGCTCATTGAATATGAGTTTAATGTACAATGAAAAAGAAGTTGAGGAAGACGGTGGATTGAGCAGGTTAGTTATAACTTTAGTGAGAGATGAGAGTTTTCTGTGCACGGAGAGAGCAGGAGAGGAGCTGGAGCTCTCTCTGCAGCTGCTGTGGCTCTCGTCCTTCTCTTCCACGTTATTAGCATTGCTTCAGTCAGTCTCAGATTAAAGATCTATCTGTATTTATTGAAGACATCGGAATTCAACAACTTCCAATCTTAGCACGGGGTGTGCCCAGTGTGTGCACGCTCATGGTAAGTAATGGAGGTGCCCATTTTGCCACACAGCAGAGCGTCCTGGTGTGCGTTGGCCTTTAGTTAGTTTGAGTTATTTCAAACCTGCATATGACATAGTTTACAACACATTCTTCCAGCACTTACACATACAGAGAAACTGTCTGGTTTGAAAAGGGGGATGGTGGAAGCTTTCACTTTTTAGAAGTCCAACTCTCACAAATCCACTCACAGATTATTACAGCAATAGTATTGTACAATACCTACAATTTACAACAACATACAACAACATACAATGACACAAGACAAGGACAGGCCTGAACTCTCAATAACCTCTCCTCCTCCTCCCCTCCTCTTACCTCCTCCTCTCCTCCTCTCCTCATCTACACACTCACTGTAGAAGGCATCACTCGCTCTCCTCCCAGTACTTTTTTTATTGCCTCTTCTTGAAAAAGTCCATTAAGCAGTATTCAATTTAAACCTTTTTTAATTTCCTCAGTTAACCCATTCCACAAAGTAAACCCCCCGAGACTGAAACACACATGGATTTTAAAGTGTTTCTTACTGTGGTTCATATAGTTTATGAGTTCCTCTTAGAGTGAATTTGTGATGAACATCTCCATTTAAAAATAGCTTCTGCATGTTACGTGGAAGAGAGGTTTGTGAAAGCGTGTTATATTTTAAGATAAATCTGTTTGTCAATGTTGTAAAGATCACAGTCGTACTAAACCTGCAGCTTGAGAGAAAAGAGGAATGATTTCAGGAGAATCGAGATGATGCAGAGAAAAAGGAAATATTTTTAATTCATGCATTAGTCTTAAACAAGATTTGAAAATCTTCAAATACAGTTGTAAATGTAGATTCCTGTGTTAACCTACAAAATGTATTCATTCTTGCAAATGTCCATAACATTAACATTAAATATAAAAAAAGGCTATTTATCATTACTTAAAGGAATTATGGAGGCTTTTTTGGCCCCAAATCTGAGTCTCATTTGCTCGTGGCGAGGACGGTCGATTAGTCCTTCCACATATCAATCATCCCTTTCATCCTAACGCACACCTGCAGCCTCTTCCCAGCATAGCAGCATGTTTCCCTGGCTGTGCATGTGTGGTTGATATGCCGGTGTGTGTTTAGTGAGATCCTTCAGAGTACAGGCTGAAGGACGGCAGAGGAAGACTGTGTTCGAGTTCAGAAGAGACGCAAATCTGCTGAGACGAGAGATGATGCGATCCGTTGCACTAATAAACAAACGCACATGTAGCAGTGAGGCTGTTGTGTTCCTTTTCAAAAAGGGACTAAAAGTCGCTTGAGTTCTCAAATCGGCAAAAAATCCTATATTATTCCTTTAAATTTTGTGTGTCGATATCAATGGTTATTTTGGGTTCAAAAATGAAACAGTAATCCAGATTATATTACTACAGAGTAAATAATATTACAATAATATAAATACATAGTAAAACCAAAACCAGTGTATTTGTTTCTGACCTGAGCTGTTCCAGTTTACAGTGAGGGCTCTTCAGTCCAGCAGACAACATCTTCAGCCCTGAGTCCTTCAAGTTATTGTGACTGAGGTCCAGGACTCTCAGACTAGAGGACTGGGAGCTGAGGACTGAGGACAGAGCTTCACAGCTTCTCTCTGACAGGTTACAGCTGCTCAGTCTGGAGAGAAAAAACATTATTCATGTTCAAGTTGAATCAAAGCATTCTCTGTTAAACAAAGGTTACTCACAGAGCTTTGTTGGAGGCTTTGACCACTGGCAGCAGCCTCATGAGAGCCTCCTCTGAAGCAGAGTATTTCTTCAGCTCAAACTGGTCCAGATCTTCTTCAGATGATAATAAGATGAAGGCCAGAGCTGACCACTGAGCAGGAGACAGTCCACCTTCAGAAAGACGTCCTGAACTCAGGTACTGTTGGATCTGCTCCACCAGAGAACGCTCATTCAGTTCATTCAGACAGTGGAGCAGGTTGATGCTCCTCTCTGCAGACACATCCTCACTCAGCTTCGTCTTGATGTACTCAGCTGTATTCTGATTGGTCTGGGAGCTACTTCCTGTCTGTGCCACTAGACCTTGTAGAAGGCCCTGATTGGTCGACAGTGAAAGACCCAATAGGAAGCGAAGGAGCAAGTCCAGGTGTCCATTTGGACTCTGTAAGGCCTGGTCCACAGCCGTCTGGTGAAGATGCTTTAGTTTTCTTTTCACAATGAATATTGTGGACTTCTGTGTTTTCTCTGAGAACAGGTTGATCCCAGTTTTGATGAAGGTCAGATGGACGTGAAGAGCAGCCAGAAACTCCTGCACACTCAGATGGATGAAGCAGTAGACCTTGTCCTGGTACAGGCCTGGCTCCTCTCTGAAGACCTGTGTGAACACTCCAGAGTACACTGAGGCCGCTGCAGTGTCCAGCCCACACTCGCTCAGGTCACTCTCGTAGAAGATCAGGTTTCCTTTCTGCAGCTGCTCAAAGGCCAGTTTTCCCAGAGACTCCACCATCTTCCTGGTCTCTGGAGTCCAGTGTGGGTCTGTCTCTGATCCTCCTTCATACTTGATGTTCTTGACTTTGGCCTGAACCACCAGGAAGTGGACATACATCTGAGTCAGGGTCTTGGGCAGCTCTTCTCTCTCTCTGCTTTTCAACACATGCTCCAGGACTGTGGCAGTGATCCAGCAGAAGACTGGCATGTGGCACATGATGTGGAGGCTTCTGGACGTCTTGATGTGGGAGATGATTGTGTCGGCCTGGTCGCTGAACCTCTTCCTGAAGTACAGCTCCTTCTGTGGGTCAGTGAACCCTCTGACCTCTGTTACCATGGAGACACACTCAGCAGGGATCTGATTGGCTGCCGCGGGTCGTGTGGTTATCCAGAGGCGAGCGGAGGGAAGCAGGCTCCCCCTGATGAGGTTTACCAGCAGCACGTCCACTGAGACAGACTCTGAGGGGTCAGTCAGGGCCTTGGTTTTGGTGAAGTCCAGAGGAAGTCTGCACTCGTCCAGACCATCAAAGATGAAGAGCACCTGGAGGTCTTCAAAGCTGCAGAGTTCTGCTTGTGTTTGACTAAAGAAGTGATGAACAAGTGTCACCAAGCTGAAGCTTCTCTCCTTCAGCACATTGAGTGCTCTGAAAGTGAACGGGAACAGCAGCTGTATGTCCTGGTTGGCTTTGCCTTCAGCCCAGTCCAGACTGAACTTCTGAGTGAGCACTGTTTTCCCGATGCCAGCCACGCCCTTTGTCAGCACTGTTCTGATTGGTCCATCTGTGTCAGCTGGGCCTTTAAAGATGTCTTCACATGTGATGGCTGTCTCTGCTGGGCCTGGTTTCCTGGAGGCTGTTTCCATGTGTCTGACCTCATGTTCCTGGTTGACCTCTGAAGACCCTCCCTCTGTGATGTAGAGCTCTGTGTAGATCTGCTTCAGAAGGGTGGGGTTTCCTGCTTTAGCGATGCCCTCAAACACACACTCAAACTTCTGCTGCAGGTTACACTTCAGTTTACGCCCACAAACTCCAGAATAAGTCCCTGAATGAAGACAAAAGACACAGCCCTGAGTCTCAGAGAATATAAAATGAGGTGAACACCTTGTTAAATGTGTTAAATGGTCCTACTGCTCCACAGACACTCAGCCAGCTCCTTCTGCTTCATCCTCCTCAGGAAGTTCAGTGTGATCTTCAGAACAGCCTCACTGCTGCTCCTCTGCTCTTCATCCTCATCCTTCAGAGGCTCTAAGCATTCTGGGTAATCCGTACTTAGAACCTTATGGAGCTTCTTCAGCTCCTTCTGGACAAAAGTGAAGATGTCCTTCTCCAGAAACTGAACAGACACATTATAAACACAAATGCAGTCAGAGTCAGATCTGTGTGAAACAAGTTATCATTCATCTGAACATTTACAAACTTTAGTGAATGACAGACCTTAAATATGGAGTCCAACTGTGTCTGATGGTGCTGACCACTGGAGACCTCTGGACCTCTGGAGTCAAAGAGACTAATTTAACATTTATATTTTTTTTCAATCTAATTTGTTTTTCCACCACCACAAACTCACATCTCTGATCCAAAAACAATTGGAAGTTCCATAGACCGGTCACTCCTGAAGGACTCACAGCTGGGGAATTCTGCAGAAGATTCTGGTTTGTGCTCGAGTCTGGTGGATTTAATAAACAGTGGAAAAATAATTATTGACTAAAAACACTGATTTAGAAGACAATTTAGATGAATCACACATTTACTCTCTAAACTGAAATAGTTGAAGTAAACACTAGAACAGCCAGAGAAACTGAGGATCGCCAACATCCCCAGAACGCTGATGGTGAACTTTTACAACTGTGCCATCAGTTCTGATCTGACCTATGGATTTTTAGTTTGGTTTTCCAACGTGTGGTAAAAACAGCTTGGACTTCTCTCCCAGAGATCAGTCCCATCTACACCAGCCGCTGTCTAAAGAGAGAGCACAACCTCCTGCATGAGCCACACCACCAGCTCCACACCTGCTCCACCTGCTGCCCTCAGGGAGAAGGTACAGGTCCAAACAGACCAGAAGCACCAGACTGAGCAACAGCCTGTATCCTCCTGCTGTGAGGCTGCTGCACAGTGGCTCCTCCCCTCTCTGGACATTGACCACACCCACCAACACAATAACCATGGAACTCCACTTGTCTGACTCTATGTCCTTGAAATATTCTGAAATATTCAACCAAACACTACAAAAAAATTCACTACAGACTTTAAATTGTTTTTTTTGGTCATTTTTCTCTCTCAACAGAAGATCAATAACAACATTGCCCACTCTGCACCTAAAGATGTTTTATTATTTCATTAAATCAAGTTCATAGATTTCTCTGGAACATTGTAACTTCAAAGACCTTTTCTGTAAATGTTTTCTCCCACAGAGACACAAAGATCAGCCTAAAGTAGCACCTACACACACCAAACTTTACAAACTTGGACTTAACATGATTTTGACGAATCGTACACAAGGATTTGTTGATATCTAATTCCAAGCTTGATTTTTTTTTTGAAGTTTTGACTCCAGGAATTTAAGTAAATTTGAATTTTTACACCACATTTTAAGACAGATCCAGTAAATCAGAAATCCAAAATTCCCTCTGTATGTTTACAAAAACAAAATGAAGCAAATAATTTGGTTCTGACCATTTTTCCAGATCAAAATGTTTCAAATGTGACACTTTTTAATCATAAATGCCTTATAAAAAACATTTAAATTTTTTTACATTTATGGAAGTAAACTACAAAAGAAGTTTCAAACTGAGATGTGTAAAGTCTTCTTTTCTGTCCTCTTCACCTGCAGCGTCTCTTAACTCACATTTACTAAAGATGTTTAGTGTCTCGGAGGTGATTATGTGGTAGTTGCAGCTCACTTCCAGATCTTATAATATCAAGCAGTGCTTTAATACCTATAATGTCATTATTATATCCCATAACACACAGATGTGACTCACGGCTCTGTCCTGAAGGTCATTGGTGCATTCTTAGACATGTGACTCCTGAGGGACTCACAGCTGGGACCAGGTTCAGACCGAGGATGTTTCTGGTGGATCCTGGTAAAAACAAACATTACAGATCAAATGTAAAAGATTAAAAGCATTTGACTTTGACTTAACTCCAGTTACTCCTAAAACAGTCCTATAAACACACATCAATAATCAGATCTAATGATTTTGTCTGACTTACTGTGGATCATGTTTCTTTAATAAGTTCATATCTCGTCCAATGGAGGTTTCACTTGTCCCTTCTCCCCTGCTGGTGGTGGGAGGTACTGCGTCCTCTCTGTGCTCTCTCTGATCCATGCTCAGTCCAGAGTCCTACAGAATGACATCACACTGCTTAACCCCGCCCACTAATCACATGGTTTAAAGTCTAAAATAAGTGTGTACATTTCTGTTGTTCTGGTTGTACATGTGTGCTGATCTGTCACATCAAACTAAAGGACAAACAAATGAACAGGTTGTTTACTTGTCCTTATATTGAAATAAACACACACTACATGAGCCATCAGCCTGTTCTGTGCAGTCTGCACTTTAGTCAAGTGTTTCATCTCATGGAGCCTCAAGAAAACACATTCACATCAAACTGTAACATATGAGATTCAAACTGAACTAAAACCAGTCAGAAATTCAGTGGGAACCAAAAGGACCAAAACAGGAACATTTATTTGAGCTGCATTTATTTGGGTTTAGAGGAAGTGACATCATCAGTCCTACACTCCCCCCTACAGACACAAGTCAAGTTCTACAGAGAAATGATAAACAACTGAAATCAGACAATTATGAGGGAGGAAAAATCTACAAAAAGGTCAATAATCTAAACAGAACTATGACTAACAAATGTGAAAGAATAAATAATTCAGAATACATGTATTAATTGTTAGTAAAAATCAATCTTAAGTTATAATTAAACTCATGACATAACAAGGCCAATAACCAGGAAATAAACCAAGACCTAAACTAAATCTGTCCCAAATCAGAACTAAACTACGTCTAAAATATGGACGAAACACAGGATTAAACCAGGACTAAACCAGGTCTAAACCAGGACTAAACCAGGTCTAAACCAGGACTAAACCAGGACTAAACCAGGACTAAACCAGGACTAAACCAGGACTAAACCAGGACTAAACCAGGACTAAAGCCAGTGTTGAATCTAATCAAACTAGTCAAACCTGAGCGGATCCAAAGAGTCCAAAGTGTCCCAGAGAAAAGTGTGCGGCTGAAGGAAGAAACCTGTTTGTGTGTTCTTCCTGGAGTGAGTCAGAGCCGCTCCTCTATTGGCTGTGGTCCAGGTGGGCGGGGCTTCACACAGGTGAGTGACAGGAGGCTGCTGCTGAGGACACAAATATGACAGGACCTGTAGGCTTTATTAGACAGGTGAAATGGGGACGAGAGAGGAGGGAGGACATGCAGCAAATTGTCGTAGCCGGGATTCAAACTCACAACACTGTGGCATATGTGCTGCCGCCTAACCCACTCCAGAGTATTTGTTTTCACTTTTGGCTGAAAACATGTTAAGACTCATATTTTAGAACATTTTCACATCAGTTCATGGTTTAGTTTCTTTGGTGTTGCTCCGAAAGCTTCTCCAAACTGAAGAAAGGTTGAAGAAAGAGCAAAAGTCTCCATAGTTGTGGTTTCCTCCTCTGTCTCTCCTCCTCCTCGTACGTCAGTTATTAAGACACATTTTCAGATGAGAGTTGATCCTAACGTTTGGACGCTCTGACTCTCCAGTTTGCTCTCAGCTGGTGCAGCCCTCCTCCGCCCCATCAGCACCTCTCCAGAGCTCATCTTCTCATATTTGGACCTTCTCTTCCTTCACCAGTGTCTAGAGCTACTGCAGATTGTGGCCTGTTTATTATTCTGCAAACAACAGATTTGATTGACAGACAGAGAGCCAGCAGGACAGTCCACAAACGTGTTGATGGATTTGCTTTTCTGACATGTTGAAGACGTCGTCACGTTTAAATATATAGAGTGGTTTTAGAACATCCACAGCTCTTCAGTCCCAGATTCTTTAGTGTAAAGTGTGAACCAAACACAAAGTGAACTAAACCAGTGAGAGTTTTGGTCCCTGAGAGCAGGACTGAGGCTTCTGAGCTGCAGTGACCAATGAATGAGCTCAGAAAAACAACAGCACTAAAACTCAAAGTTCAAACTGTTTTTTAGAAAATGACTTTTGACTTTTTTTCCCACATTGACTTTGTTCATCAAAAACTGTTATGTAATTATATCAGAAGATCTAATGAACCTAATCGGACTCTTCATGATTCTGATTCTGATGAGTTTTGTAAAATGACATATTGTTGAGTTCTTTTTAAAAAAAGTGAAACCGTGTTTAGGATTTTGTGGGATCATTTTTGCTGATGTCAATCTGGAAAGGAGAAGTTTGTCAAAGTGACGCAAAATAAAAGTCAAAGACAAAAAGCCTCTTCCTTCAGCCGCACCCTTTTCTCTGGGACTTGTGACTCTTCAGGTTTGACTAGTTTGATTAGATTCAACACTGGCTTTAGTCCTGGTTTAGTCCTGATTTAGTCCTGGTTTAGTCCTGGTTTAGAGCTGGTTTAGTCCTGGTTTAGAGCTGGTTTAGATCTGGTTTAGTCCTGGTTTAGTTTTGGGGTTTAGTCCTGGTTTAGATTTGCTTTAGACCTGGTTTAGACCTGGTTTAGACCTGGTTTGGACCTGGTTTAATCCTGGGGTCTAGTCCTGGTTTAGTCCTGGGGTTTGGTCCCGGTTTAGACCTGGTTTAGATCTCGTTCCTGGTTTAGACCTCGTTCCTGGTTTAGACCTGATGAAGTCCAGACCCTTATCCCCGGTTTAGTCCTGGTTTAGACACAGTTTAGATCCAGTTTAGATCCAGTTTAATCCTGGTTTAATCCTGGTTTAGTCCTGGTTTTGCCCTTGTTTAGTCTTGGTTTAGTCCTGGTTTAGTCAGAGTCAGATCTGTGTGAAACAAGTTCTCCTTCTGAACATTTCCAAACTTTAGTGATTGACAGACCTTAAATATGGAGTCCAGCTGTGTCTGATGGTGCTGATCACTTCTGATGGTGCTGACCACTTCTGATGGTGCTGACCACTTCTGATGGTGCTGACCACTGGAGACCTCTGGACCCGGCTGCTCCACTCTGTCAAAGACACTGATTCAACTTTTATCCAACACTTATGGAAACTCACAGCTCTGTTTCAAAATCAAGTGTATGACCCATCGACCGGTCACTCCTGAAGGACTCACAGCTGGAAACACTTCAGAGATCTCATTCAGCCGCTCCACCACCACCAGCAAAGGATTCAGCTCCAGCTGCTCCACAATCACCTCCAACGCCTCCAGTGAAGGACAACAATCTTCACCACGGCCAGCACAGGAGTCATTCAAATTATTCCCCATAGGGTCCTCATCAAAGGCCGTGGACCCATCTCTGAAGGGCCCGACAGCATCCTTGGGTCCCCCCTGAAACACCTACTCCCACTTCCTCACTCTCCTTCCCATCTCCACCCTCACCCAGGGGCCTTCCCAACCATCTTGAATGTGTGAACAAATCAGGCCATAAGATGGCTCCACTCACACCCAATATGGCAAGACCAAGAGTTATTTCAGCACTTATAAATGGTCACATTTATATAGCGCTTTTCTACCGTCAAGGTACTCAAAGCGCTTCACATCAAGGAACCAGTCACCCATTCACACCCCAGATGTACGCAGACACTGGGGGGCGAGTTGGGTTAAGTGTCTTGCCCAAGGACACAACGGCAGTATTCACATGAGGCAGCTGCGATCGCACCGCCAACCTGCGGGCCAGTGGATCTGACCGCTCTGACCGAGCGGGGAGTCAAACCGCCAACCTTTGGATCAGAAGACAAGCACTCTTCTGATCCACTCACTGAGCTACTGCTGCCCCAAACAACTCTTCCCCGCACAAGCCGACTACACCAACAAAAGCCCCACCACCCCTCCCCCCTCCCCTTTCACCTAGTATCTCCCATAGATAGGATTCAATGGGTCTCAGCGTTGCCAGGACTTATAGTCATTAAAAATCATACCAAACCATGTGTAAAAAGAGCCCCCCCTAGTGCTATTTCTGTAGTCACATCACACAGATGGGATAACAAAATGCGAGTCAGGCCCAATATGAGAAATTTGATTCATATTCCCTGTGAAAAGATAAGGCCCAGTCCTTACAAGTCTCCATGGCCTAGCACCAAAGTACATCACGGACATGTTAGTGCCATATGAACCATCTCGGACTCTGAGGACCTCAGGGACCGGCCTCCTGCTGGTGCCAGAGTCAGGACTAAACATGGACCGGCCTCCTGCTGGTGCCAGAGTCAGGACTAAACATGGACCGGCCTCCTGCTGGTGCCAGAGTCAGGACTAAACATGGACCGGCCTCCTGCTGGTGCCAGAGTCAGGACTAAACATGGACCGGCCTCCTGCTGGTGCCAGAGTCAGGACTAAACATGGACCGGCCTCCTGCTGGTGCCAGAGTCAGGACTAAACATGGACCGGCCTCCTGCTGGTGCCAGAGTCAGGACTAAACATGGACCGGCCTCCTGCTGGTGCCAGTGTCAGGACTAAACATGGACCGGCCTCCTGCTGGTGCCAGAGTCAGGACTAAACATGGACTGAACTCCTGCTGGTGCCAGAGTCAGGACTAAACATGGACCGGCCTCCTGCTGGTGCCAGAGTCAGGACTAAACATGGACCGGCCTCCTGCTGGTGCCAGAGTCAGGACTAAACATGGACCGGCCTCCTGCTGGTGCCAGAGTCAGGACTAAACATGGACCGGCCTCCTGCTGGTGCCAGTGTCATGACTAAACATGGACTGGCCTCCTGCTGGTGCCAGAGTCAGGACTAAACACGGACCGGCCTCCTGCTGGTGCCAGTGTCAGGACTAAACATGGACCGGCCTCCTGCTGGTGCCAGAGTCAGGACTAAACATGGACCGGCCTCCTGCTGGTGCCAGAGTCAGGTCTAAACATGGACCGGCCTCCTGCTGGTGCCAGTGTCAGGACTAAACATGGACCGGCCTCCTGCTGGTGCCAGAGTCGGACTAAACATGGACCGGCCTCCTGCTGGTGCCAGAGTCAGGACTAAACATGGACCGGCCTCCTGCTGGTGCCAGAGTCAGGACTAAACATGGACCGGCCTCCTGCTGGTGCCAGAGTCAGGACTAAACATGGACCGGCCTCCTGCTGGTGCCAGAGTCAGGACTAAACATGGACCGGCCTCCTGCTGGTGCCAGAGTCAGGACTAAACATGGACCGGCCTCCTGCTGGTGCCAGAGTCAGGACTAAACATGGACCGGCCTCCTGCTGGTGCCAGAGTCAGGACTAAACATGGGGAATCTGTGTTTCAGTTTTATTCAGACTGAAAGGATTTTCTTTGCACTCGTCTTACACTGTTTTGTGATTTCTGTCAAGTTTTTGTGATTTTAATGCTTGATTTTTTCCTGTTTTGTGAAGCACTTTGAATTGCCTTGTGTAGGAAATGTGCTCGACAAATAAACTTGTCTTACCTTTCTCTAAACATGACATTTTGCAAATAGTTTGAGATGATTTACTCTAGAGAAACAAGTGAAATACTCCTCATATTCATGGGAGGTCAATATGTGGTAAGTTCTGCTCACGTTCAGATCCTTGTAAGATCCTGCAGTAGTTCCACTTCGACAATGTAATGACACTTTCCCATTACACACAGATCACTCACAGCTTTCTCCTGAAGTGTCCTCGTTCTCCCATAGACCAGTGACTCCTGAGGGACTCACAGCTGGGACCAGGTTCAGACCGAAGATGTTTGATCCTGAGACACAGAAGAAGACGCACTTCAGTAAAAGACGTGCCATTATGACAAAGGTCAGTGTTTTGTGCAGGACAGTTTGATCCATCAGCCTGTTCTGTGCAGTCTGCACTTTAGTCAAGTGTTTCATCTCATGGAGCCTCAAGAAAACACATTCACATCAAACTGTAATATATGAGATTCAAACTGAACTAAAACCAGTCACAAATTCAGTGGGAACCAAAAGGACCAAAACAGGAACATTTATTTGAGCTGCATTTATTTGGGTTTAGAGGAAGTGACATCATCAGTCCTACACTGCCCCCTACAGACACAAGTCAAGTTCTACAGGGAAATGATAAACAACAACAACTGAAATCAGACAATTATGAGTGAGGCAAAATCTACAAAAAGGTCAATAATCTAAACAGAACTACGACTAACAAATGTGAAAGAATAAATAATTCAGAATACATGTATTAATTGTTAGTAAAAATCAATCTTAAATTATGATTAAACTCATGACATAACAAGGCCTATAACCAGGAAATAAACCAAGGCCTAAACTAAATCTGTACCAAATCAGGACTAAACTACGTCTAAAATCTGGACGAAACACAGGATTAAACCAGGACTAAACCAGGACTAAACCAGGACTAAACCAGGACTAAACCAGGACTAAACCAGGACTAAACCAGGACTAAACCAGGACTAAACCAGGACTAAACCAGGACTAAACCAGGACTAAAGCCAGTGTTGAATCTAATCAAACTAGTCAAACCTGAGCGGATCCAAAGAGTCCAAAGTGTCCCAGAGAAAAGTGTGCGGCTGAAGGAAGAAACCTGTTTGTGTGTTCTTCCTGGAGTGACTCAGAGCCGCTCCTCTATTGGCTGTGGTCCAGGTGGGCGGGGCTTCACACAGGTGAGTGACAGGACGCTGCTGCTGAGGACACAAATATGACAGGACCTGTAGGCTTTATTAGACAGGTGAAATGGGGACGAGAGAGGAGGGAGGACATGCAGCAAATTGTCGTAGCCGGGATTCAAACTCACAACACTGTGGCATATGTGCTGCCGCCTTAACCACTCCAGAGTATTTGTTTTCACTTTTGGTTGAAAACACGTTAAGACTCATATTTTAGAACATTTTCACGTTAGTTCATGGTTTAGTTTCTTTGGTGTTGCTCCGAAAGCTTCTCCAAACTGAAGAAAGGTTGAAGAAAGAGCAAAAGTCTCCATAGTTGTGGTTTCCTCCTCTGTCTCTCCTCCTCCTCGTACGTCAGTTATTAAGACACATTTTCAGATGAGAGTTGATCCTAACGTTTGGACGCTCTGACTCTCCAGTTTGCTCTCAGCTGGTGCAGCCCTCCTCCGCCCCATCAGCACCTCTCCAGAGCTCATCTTCTCAGTGAGAGTTTTGGTCCCTGAGAGCAGGACTGAGGCTTCTGAGCTGCAGTGACCAATGAATGAGCTCAGAAAAACAACAGCACTAAAACCCAAAATTCAAACTGTTTTTTAGAAAATGAGTTGGATTTTTTTTCCACCTTGACCTCGTTTGGAAAAAAACAAGATTCTGAACATGCATTTTATTATTTATGTATTAATTGTATGATTTCAGTCACTTTTGAACATCAACTTTGACACTTGTACAGACTTTATCCTTTATATTTCTGGACCTTGGATAAAAGAAGAGTGGATGGCCAGTGATGAATGCTATATTAGGCAGATTGAGAATCAGGCCTACTCCAGCTTTTTGATATCTGAGCTGGATTTTCCTCAA
This sequence comes from Eucyclogobius newberryi, assembly GCF_026437365.1. NCBI lineage: Eukaryota > Metazoa > Chordata > Actinopteri > Gobiiformes > Gobiidae > Eucyclogobius > Eucyclogobius newberryi. Next base: position 41,652,814 of record NW_027316056.1, read on the forward strand.
AAGACTTAGGACGACTCTGTTACGTTGCCTATGGTTCAGGAGCTGCTGGAACAACTCAAAGAACTTCTTTATCAACAAGAGAAAAAGCTTTAGCTCATGTGTTCAAGTGATTGTGGACTCCATGTTTGCTCCCAAGTCTGACCAAAGACATTCAGGAGTTAAAAACAAGCCTCCAGTTTTCTCCAGCTGATCTAGATCAAGTCATCTCTGGAAGTCTTAGAGATTACCAAGAGTATTGAAACAACTTGACAGCTAAACTGGATTATATGGATAACATCTCAAGAAAAGAGAAGATTATCATCGATGGAGTTCCAGATACATAGTCTGAGATATGGACTGAAACAGAGTCAAAGTGAGGAAACTTTCTGTCGAAGATCTGAAAATAGATCCAAAGCTAAGTGAATTTGAGGACATGGGATCGGGAAACCTAAAGCCACTGGACGACCAAGATCTATTTTGATTGAACTTCTTCAGTTCAAGGACAAACAAGAAATACTGAAGAGAGCAATGTCCCTCAAAGGCACAAACATCTTTATAAATGAAGATTTCTCTGACGAGGTTCACATGAAACACAAAGAACTCCTCTCAAAAGTGAGAGAAGAGTGAGGAAACTGCTTGTGCTCCCTCCACCATCCAATTCAAATGCCTTTGCAAGTTTCAGCGATTCTACTCTTCCATTTAGTTTAGAACTGTTGATGTCACTCTCACATATTCCCTCAGTAAGTGATTTAGACCTTACTTCATGATCCATTCACACACAAATGGCCGAAATTGAATATCAAAAGGGACATATAAATAGGAGAATGAAGCCGACTTTAATGCCTTGTTTAAAATGCCAACAAATCAAGGAAAAAAATGTGTTTTCCACTTTCACTTAAATGTATGTAGTTTAGCAAATAATTGTGATTTGTTAATACTGCACTTATTGACTTGAGATCATGATTTGTCGTTGCTGGCTCTGTCTGAAACACGGCTACATGAATTTGACTCTTTACATCAATCAATGTTTTATATTTCTGTAGAAAAAAACAATAAGCCTGATGGAGGACAGAGACACTGAGGACAGAGACACTGAGGACAGAGACACAGAGGACAGAGACACTGAGGACAGAGACACTGAGGACAGAGACACAGAGGACAGAGACACTGAGGACAGAGACACTGAGGACAGAGACACAGAGGGCAGAAACACTGAGGACATAGATACTGAGGACAGAGACACTGAGGACAAAGACACTGAGGACGGAGACACTGAGGACAGAGACACTGAGGACAGAGGCACAGAGGACAGAGACACTGAGAACAGAGACACAGAGGACAGAGACACTGAAGACAGAGATACAGAGGACAGAGACAATGAGGACAGAGACACAGAGGACAGAGACACTGAGGACAAAGACACTGAGGACAGAGACACTGAGGGCAAAGACACAGAGGACAGAGACACTGAGGACAGAGACACAGAGGACAGAGACACTGAGGACAAAGACACTGAGGACAGAGACACTGAGGACAGAGACACTGAGGACAGAGACACAGAGGACAGAGACACTGAGGACAGAGACACAGAGGACAGAGACACTGAGGACAAAGACACTGAGGACAGAGACACTGAGGACAGAGACACTGAGGACAGAGATACAGAGGAAAGAGACACAGAGGACAGAGACACAGAGGACAGAGACACTGAGGACAGAGACACAGAGGACAGAGACACAGAGGACAATGGACTAAAGACAGAAGAAAACAACATGCATCAAATGATAAATGGGACTAATGTCCATGTCTCTTCACAGACTGAACACAGGACGTCTGATACTGAGAATGACATTGAGCCTGAAACAAACTGCTAGAACAATCTGTAAATGAAATGTGAATATTACTGGGAGGAACCATTGAACACCAGAGTCGATCCTCAAGGGCCTTTGTCAATCACACACTTTAACAGCAGAAGCCTCTGGAAAAACTCTCCTCTATAAAACATGTTCTGAAGTCTTTGAACAAACTGAATGTGACGCCGTATCACAGACGTGGCTTCAGAAGCACAAAGTGGCACAAGTCAATCTCCAAGTTCTGACTTTTAGACAACAAATAGGAACAATAGTGGCCTCGTGTACGGATCAAACATTAAGAAGTACGACTGCAAAACAGACGTCACACATTATTGATCATGTTTTGGAAAGTGTCACGGTGGAAAGTGAAGTTTAAAACATGTAATGCTTAGTTGTGTGTGTCGACCACCGGGAACAAATGTGACCACCTTTAAAGAGAAAATGGAAGAAATGTTGAACAAGACGGGCACAGACAAAGTCCAAATAGCAGGTGGAGACTTTAATCTAGACTTGGTAAATCCACTTCAACTGAAAACAAGCTCAGATTTGATCAATTCCATGTCAATAAGAGAAGCCCGATAACAAGGCAAACGCCAACACTGATAGATCATACTTTTACTGACAGAACAGAAGGAAACATTTGGAGGGCTCTGTTCATTTGTGATAGAAGTGACCACCTGCCCGTATTTACAGTGTTTCAAAATGTCTTTAGGAAGAGAAATCAGACACAGACTCACTCTAAACTTAGAAGGCAGAAAACATGGAAACATTCCAGAAGGATCTTTGTGCTCAAAGATGGAGTGAAAGTGACTCAACTACAGACGTGGATGTGGCACATGATGCTTTCCTGCACAGATTTATTGAGCTGCATCATAACAACTGTCCTGCAACAAATCAAGATAAAGGAGATTTATAAAACAAAGCCATGGAAAACCAAAGCAATAGAAAACACATGTAAAAAGAAGAAAAAGTACTATATAAAGAACTTGTAACGCAGAGAACAAAAGAGGCAGAAAATAGATGTAAAAAAGACAAAACTAAACTAATAAGTATAATTAGAAACAGTGAGAATGAATATTATCATAAGTGACTTGAACAACAGAGACACAATATGGAAAAGACATGGAAAGTGATAAATCATTTAATAAAAACATCAAACAAACAAGATTGTCAAAGTTTTTTTTTCATTGATCTCATACTGATCAGAAACTCAAAAGATACAGCAAATGTGGGTAATAAAAATTCAACATGAGTAATAGGATCAATACAAATGTTTTTTCAATGTTTGTATCAGATATGAACAAAAAATAAATACAGGACATTGTGAAAGAGGTTTTAGAACAAAAACTCTAAAGATTGGACGGATATTGACATGTTATTGGTTAAAAATTCAACTGAGTTTACTGCTGAAATATTAACTTATTTATTTAAAATGGGTGTTTTCCCAAATAATATGAAAATGGTAAAAATTATACCAATTTTCAAGAGAGGAGATCTCCTTTTAAGTTTAGACCAAAGTCATTGTTATCCCAATTTTAAATTTTAAATTTTTTATTAGAATTTGTTCATTTTAACAAAGGTCAAATGGCCGCGCAGTTTCAGGAACCGCGGGACTTCTCTTATAGCGTCATGGCTAACCCTAACCCTAACCCTAACCTTAACCCTAACCCTAACCCTAACCCTAACCCTAACCCTAACCTTAACCCTAACCTTAACCCTAACCTTAACCCTAACCTTAACCCTAACCCATGGCTAACCCTAACCCTAACCTTAACCTTAACCTTAACCTTAACCTTAACCTTAACCTTAACCTTAACCCTTACCCTAACCCTAACCCTAACCCTAACCCTAACCTTAACCTTAACCCTAACCCTAACCCTAACCCTAACCCTAACCTTAACCTTAACCCTAACCCTAAACTTAACCTTAACCTTAACCTTAACCCTAACCTTAACCTTAACCCTAACCCTAACCTTAACCCTAACCTTAACCTTAACCCTAACCCTAACCCTAACCCTAACCCTAAACTTAACCTTAACCTTAACCTTAACCTTAACCTTAACCTTAACCCTAACCTTAACCTTAACCCTAACCCTAACCCTAACCTTAACCCTAACCTTAACCTTAACCCTAACCCTAAACTTAACCCTAACCTCAACCCTAACCTTAACCTTAACCCTAACCCTAACCCTAACCCTAACCCTAACCCTAACCCTAAACTTAACCTTAACCCTAACCCTAACCCTAACCCTAACCCTAACCCTAACCTTAACCTTAACCCTAACCCTAACCCTAACCTTAACCTTAACCTTAACCTTAACCTTAACCCTAACCCTAACCCTAACCCTAACCCTAAACTTAACCTTAACCCTAACCCTAACCCTAACCCTAACCCTAACCCTAACCCTAACCTTAACCTTAACCCTAACCCTTACCCTAACCCTAACCCTAACCTTAACCTTAACCCTAACCCTAACCCTAACCTTAACCTTAACCCTAACCCTAAACTTAACCTTAACCTTAACCTTAACCCTAACCTTAACCTTAACCCTAACCCTAACCTTAACCCTAACCTTAACCTTAACCCTAACCCTAACCCTAACCCTAAACTTAACCTTAACCTTAACCTTAACCTTAACCTTAACCCTAACCTTAACCTTAACCCTAACCCTAACCCTAACCCTAACCTTAACCTTAACCCTAAACTTAACCTTAACCTTAACCTTAACCCTAACCTTAACCTTAACCCTAACCCTAACCTTAACCCTAACCTTAACCTTAACCCTAACCCTAACCCTAACCTTAACCTTAACCCTAACCCTAACCCTAACCTTAACCCTAACCTTAACCTTAACCTTAACCCTAACCCTAACCCTAACCCTAAACTTAACCTTAACCTTAACCTTAACCTTAACCCTAACCTTAACCTTAACCCTAACCCTAACCTTAACCCTAACCCTAACCTTAACCCTAACCCTAACCCTAACCCTAACCCTAACCCTAACCTTAACCCTAACCTTAACCCTAACCTTAACCCTAACCTTAACCCTAACCCTAACCTTAACCTTAACCTTAACCTTAACCTTAACCTTAACCCTTACCCTAACCCTAACCCTAACCCTAACCCTAACCTTAACCTTAACCCTAACCCTAACCCTAACCCTAACCCTAACCTTAACCTTAACCCTAACCCTAAACTTAACCTTAACCTTAACCTTAACCCTAACCTTAACCTTAACCCTAACCCTAACCTTAACCCTAACCTTAACCTTAACCCTAACCCTAACCCTAACCCTAACCCTAAACTTAACCTTAACCTTAACCTTAACCTTAACCTTAACCTTAACCTTAACCTTAACCCTAACCTTAACCTTAACCCTAACCCTAACCTTAACCCTAACCTTAACCTTAACCTTAACCCTAACCCTAAACTTAACCCTAACCCTAACCTCAACCCTAACCTTAACCTTAACCCTAACCCTAACCCTAACCCTAACCCTAACCCTAACCCTAAACTTAACCTTAACCCTAACCCTAACCCTAACCCTAACCCTAACCTTAACCTTAACCCTAACCCTAACCCTAACCTTAACCTTAACCTTAACCTTAACCCTAACCCTAACCCTAACCCTAACCCTAAACTTAACCTTAACCCTAACCCTAACCCTAACCCTAACCCTAACCTTAACCTTAACCCTAACCCTTACCCTAACCCTAACCCTAACCTTAACCTTAACCCTAACCCTAACCCTAACCTTAACCTTAACCCTAACCCTAAACTTAACCTTAACCTTAACCTTAACCCTAACCTTAACCTTAACCCTAACCCTACTTAACCCTAACCTTAACCTTAACCCTAACCCTAACCCTAACCCTAAACTTAACCTTAACCTTAACCTTAACCTTAACCTTAACACTAACCTTAACCTTAACCCTAACCCTAACCTTAACCCTAACCTTAACCTCAACCCTAACCTTAACCCTAACCCTAACCCTAACCCTAAACTTAACCTTAACCCTAACCCTAACCCTAACCCTAACCTTAACCTTAACCTTAACCCTAACCCTAACCCTAACCTTAACCCTAACCTTAACCTTAACCCTAACCCTAACCCTAACCCTAACCCTAAACTTAACCTTAACCTTAACCTTAACCTTAACCCTAACCTTAACCTTAACCCTAACCCTAAACTTAACCCTAACCTCAACCCTAACCTTAACCCTAACCCTAACCCTAACCCTAACCCTAACCCTAAACTTAACCTTAACCCTAACCCTAACCCTAACCCTAACCCTAACCTTAACCTTAACCCTAACCCTAACCCTAACCTTAACCTTAACCTTAACCTTAACCTTAACCTTAACCCTAACCCTAACCCTAACCCTAACCCTAACCCTAAACTTAACCTTAACCCTAACCCTAACCCTAACCCTAACCCTAACCCTAACCTTAACCTTAACCTTAACCCTAACCCTAACCCTAACCTTAACCTTAACCTTAACCTTAACCCTAACCGTAACCCTAACCTTAACCCTAACCGTAACCCTAACCCTAACCTTAACCTTAACCCTAACCCTAACCCTAACCTTAACCCGGCGCGGTTTAAAACGGCGCTAAAACGCGGTCAAATAGCGATGCAGTTTCAGGAGCCGCGGCGCGCGGCCAGCACAAAAATAACATGGCAGCTTCGGCCGCGCGCCGCGGCACTGCAGCCACTCATCATGGATCATTTAGAAAAATAGAAATTCTTACATGAGCAACAATATAAATGGCACAAATGCAATGAACAGATAATATTACATATGCAGTAGATAAAATAAATACACAGTGTGTGTATTTATTGACTTAAAAAAAAAGCTTTTGACACAATTGATCATAAAATATTACTTAATAAAAAATATGTCGGTGTAATCCCTCATTCGTCCAGGCGTGTTCCATAGTAGAAAAAGCTTCAGTTGTAGTCATCTGGACTCAGTTTGAAAAAAATAGACGTTTTCGCCAATGGGCGGGTCTTACCACAGAACAGTATTAATATCGGAGTTCTCGATCTAAATTCTTTTATTGACAATGACTCTTGGATGAGAGTCGAAACGTCTATTTTTTTCAAACTGAGTCCAGATGACTACAACTGAAGCTTTTTCTACTACTTAATAAAAAAAGAAGTCTGGCTTTAGAGGAGCTGCTTATTCTTGGTTATAAAGTTATCTCGACAACAGGTACCAGTTTGTATACTTTAACCTGTTCACATCCACCCGCTCGCCTGCGGGCAATTACCGTATTTCAAAAGTTCTATTACATCATCACTTTTATTTTCGTGGTCAATACCAGCAAGTTATACATCATTTTAAAGATAATTTTCTCTAGAAAACGAATATGTCATTGATTTGCATTGAATAATACGCCCCAAGAAGCAATTACCAATAATTTGTCATAAAGTCTCAACTTTTCATCAAAATTTCTTACCTGCTTTGCAAATTATGACGGCCTCATCAACATTCAATCCTTCAGTAAGTGGACTCGTTCTGTCTGTAATAATCCACAGAAAAACAATATCCACTTGTATTTTTCCTGAAATGTTCCAATTTCGAGATATTGTCAAATAAACAATGTTTTCTTTGGTGAAAATATTCACGACGAACGCTCGTCCGGCGCATTTCTCCGTCCTTTACAAATGACCTGTTTGACTTATAAGATGGTGTTTGGCATCAATCTTTTGAGACCATCCACGAAGTTTTTTGTCCACGGGTTTGTTTTTACAGCCTCAGCAAAAAAAAATGTGCCGCTTCCAACGCACGCGGTCTTCTTTGTTGACATCGACATTGCGCGTGCTTAAGATGACGTAGACCACTTCGATTGACATATTATTTTAGCTAAATAGCATAGCTTTCGAAAGATGGGTGGGACTTAGGGATTCCTGACACAGAATTGTCTCTATTCACATGCGTAAAGGCAGTAATGAGCCAGATTTTTTGGCAGGAGGCAACTAGATTTTACGCATCACGTTTTCTGATTTTGTTAGCCTTTTGGACGCGCATTTTGTTAGATATATGTATTATTATACCAATAATATATATATATATATATATATATATATATATATATATATATATATATATATATATATATAACATATATTTTTTTTTCACCTCTGTATGGGAAATTCAAGGGTAAACTCAAATTTACACATTTTCACATACATTGTTTTTAGCAGTTATAATAGGTATTAGTGGCCTAAAAAACATCAAAATGTATGTTTTATGATCATAGAGGAGCTAAAATTGTAATAAAACAGTTGGCACATATTTGGATCACTTCTTCCGAATATACTTTTTGATACAAAAAGGTCAACAGCACCAAAATGCCTGTTCCCAGAGATCTGAAACTTTACACAGTTGTTGTCAACAAGATAAACATCATGTACAGTGAACAGCATAAGCACACAATTAAGTATGTCTTACTCAGGACCTTTACAAACAGACAATATTCAGGCGAGACTAAAAAAAGGATGCATTTTGTATGTTTGGGCCTCTGTAGTGTGAGTTCTGAAGCCCTGACAGTGTCATATGAACATCTGCAGAAACAAGAAGGCTTAAGCTTTCTAATGATGCATTACACTCACATGTGGGCTGTAAGATCCTCTTTTAATAAGCAATGCCATTTGGACCATTGTGCACAGGGCGAAAATAGGTGGATGGTAACAGGTTAAATCAGAAGACGTGAAAGCTTTACAATCTTATACTCTTAATAAACACTTATGATCTGTTGGACCCTGGCAGTACTGCAAGTTTTTGTTCAGAAGAACTCATGCACAAGCTCAAGATCACTGAGATGAAAACACAGTTCTTATTACAGACCATGGGGCAGGAACGAGTTGTTCCTGCTTTCTCATTAAAGGGATTAGAAGTGTCAGGATTGGATAGCAGTCATTTTTTTCCAGCTGCCAGACGTCCTGATACAGAAGAGAATGCCTGTGAACAATGACTGTATTGTGTCAGAAAAGGATTTGGAAAAATGGACATACCGCTCAAAAATTCAAATTCCAAGCATACAAGCGAATGTGGACCTATAGATTGGCAGCAACGCTCTGAAGGTATTGGAACCATGGGAAATAATAAACAGTCAAGAAAATGGGCCTTATGTAATAAAGACTGTTTTGGGCTGGGTATTTAATGGCCCTCTCCAAGGTGGTCATGGTCTAGGGAATGAGATTCCTGCAGCAGTGGTCAACCAAATCTCTGTGTACAAGCTAGAAGAGTTGTTGCAGAAACGGTATGATCATGACTTTAATGAAAGAACCACAAAGGAAAGGGGGCCATCAAGAAAAGATGTAAGATTCACGGAGAAGTCTGCAGTTCTTGATGGGGGCCATTACAGCTTAAAACTGCCTTTTAAAGAGGAGTTTATCTCTCTGCTAAATAAGGTGATGGTGGCGAGACAAAGACTAATTAGCCTCAAGAAAAGGGTTTCTTAGAAACGCGCAGTTCTACACCTACTATAAGGCCAAGCTTAATTAAATGATTAGTGAAGGCTATGCTGAGCAGATAACTACAGGAGGATGAAAGGGAGGACAAAATATGGTACATTCTCCACCATGCCGTATATCATCCCAGAAAGAAGTCATCTCAAAGTTGTGTAAGTTTTGCCCTTGCAGGCAACGCTGGAATGATAGGAAGCAGAATCTCAAAGCAGGAGACATTGGGATGAGTGTTGGATGTCTTTCTTGATAAAGATGTGCTGGTGCGATCGGTATGTTTAGCCATTGAGAGACCAATCACAAAGCTCTGTGTGCTTATTGATTCTATTTGAATTGTGGCTCCTCTGAATGATAGTTTGGAGAATTGTTCAAAGCTGTGAACAATTATGGGAACGATGAGTAGGAGCCAAAATCTCTGATAATGGTGCAGCGTTGGGAGAGGCCACAGGGTGTAGCTGTCGGTTAGAAGCGAAATGTGTATTTAAGTAGGAACTTTGGTGCTGGGTGGGAGTTGCTAGACGGGCAAGCAGAGTTTGTCGACCGCCTACGGCGAACTGTGATATGTGATATGCGATATTGTGACTATGGATTTTATCTTTGATATGAAGTGATGCACTGTTTGGATTGATTTTGAGAATATCGTAATAAATAAAGGATAACATGAACTTTGGAACTGCCTCAGAGAACTGTAAGCGGAGGGATTAAAATCTCTGTGGCGAGATATTCCAATAGTAAGTAGTTATAAAATCCAGCAGCGTTATGAGCAATAAACTTATAACCGCCATAACGTATAAAGCTTTTCACAAGATCTCAAATTCAGTCTTCAGTGTTAAAATTTAATACATAAATCCATGATTGATGATTGTTGAGCTCATGGATCCTAACCATATATTTGTGGTAAAGCTAACATAAGACTTTTTCCAGACAATATTTTTTTAGCTTTGTGGTGGGATAATGCATGTCCATGAAGGAAACAACCCATAAACTCATATCAAGTGGTTTGATGATGAATAAAAGCCATTTTCCAAGTTGATGCTCACCGCCCCAGAGTGCATGTTGAATGACGTGGTTTTCAGAATATGCTACATAATCCAACAACTTCATTGATTAATTCAAGAAACATTTATTCAGTCTAATATAATACCAGTCATAAGTCAGTGCTAAAGTATAATTGGTGGAAAATTCCTTTTTTGAGGTCATTAACTCTGAAAACTGAAGGAATCAGACCAGCATTGTTTGATTTTTTTGTCATACGTGTACAACAATATTACTTTTTTATTTTATTTTTTTTATTGATTTTGCATTTAAAAGACACCCCATAGTGCACTCAAAACATCAAAGTAAGTATAATCATAAGTTACATAAACTTATACTTATCTATATACACATATACCGGTACATGTACATGTATATACACATCAGGTGCTGTAACATTGGTACCCACCACTTGACCGAGGAACCTAGCATCCCAGACTGAGGCCCACCCCAACTGGAACCAGTGTCGAGGGCAAACGCACGGGCAAGCCAACACCGGACCCCCCCCAATTAACTTCAGGGTGGCCCCGACCCATGCCGGAGCCAGTACTGATCCAAAATGCGGAGCTCACAAGGCCGCCTTCATCCCGTGTCCAGGAATCCACTCGGATTAACTAAAATGGCGGAGGTGAAGGACGTGCGTGACTGAGCTCCGCACCTTGGCTCGCCTAAAATGTTGTATCAAATGAACGTTTGAACAAGACTACAAGCTAAGTATGAGGCATTGAATGGACAACACTATATTCTCCTCATATTATAGCCTATTGCAGTCTGATTGGTGAAACATTACACTGCGTGTTTGCGGTGGCGTCCTCGCAATCAATGGCAGGTGAACGCACTTTGGAGTCTCTGTTCCAGGCGATACAGGACAGCAAACAAGAGGTTCTTGGTCGACTACGAACCATTGAACAATCTGTGAACCATCTGGACAATTCAATGAGTAGTTTGGCCGAGCAGTTTACGGAAATCCAGCAACGCGTGAGCAAAACGGAGGATGACATCTATGACACGCAAAAACACGTCAAAGTCCTGGAGAATACTGTAACCTTACTACAGTCAAATATGGACTATTTGGAGAACAAAAGCAGGATGTCTAATGTGCTAATGGTGGGACTCCCAGAAAGATCTGAGGGAACGGACTGCACCGCTTTTGTTCAGCGCTTTATTCCGGATTTATTCGGAAAAGAAAACTTCTCGGAGACGCTGCGCGTGGAGCTGTGCCACCGTGTCGGGGACCGTGAACGAGCCGAGGCTACAAAACATCCCCACCCGCTCATTATGAAGCTTCTCAGCCATCAGGACAAAGTGAAGATCCTTCACCTGGCACGCACCAAAGGGGATTTAATGTTCCAACACAAGCGGATCCACGTATTCCCAGATTTCAGTGAAGCGGTTCAAGGAAAACGCAAAGCTTTTCTCCCGGTGAAAAAGAAACTCAAAACACTGGGCATAAGATACACTATGCATTTTCCAGCTATATTGTCCTTTACATATTGTCCTTTACATACAGGGGCAAGTATCAACGATTTCATTCACCTGCAGAGGCAGAACAGTGTATCGGCCTTCAGACCCAGGTTAGTGAACCATCACCTATGGAACAATCACACCTACGATAATATATAAACATTAAAAAAAACTATCTACAACGTCAACTTGGTCCTATCCCTCAACTCCTGTTTGTATTGGACCATGGACGACCAGCCTTTTCCTCATGTGAACTTATAACATATTGTAAAATATATCTGTGCACAACAGAAAAGGCGGTGTGTCACGATGTATACATAGAATGAGTTGCTGGGATATTGCGTCCCAGACTTCGAGCTTGGAGACAGGTGTCATGACTGAGTGCTCACCTGGATGGGTATTGGTGCCAGGGGTGGCGCATGGGTTGGACAGGATCTGATCTTTACTGGTGGCTTTGGGGTTTTCCTGATACTTGTTGGAGCTTCTATATACCTCAGAGCGGTGTGAGTGGGGCTTCTGCTGTTTAGTGTCGAGGGTTTCACTCTGCTGTCCAGGGAAGTGCTGGTCCCGGACATCGGGCCTCTTCCTGTGTGTCGAGGTCGGGGCTGGGATTTTCGTTCTCCACTGACACTGAACAAACCTAAAGGATATTAAATACCAACTACCGTAGGCTTATTGACCATCCAGGCCTTATACTTATGCCTATACTAATAAAACAAATGGAAACGTTCTTGGACTAATACTCTTAAAATATAAAAGGTCGACAAGAGCCTCTTCTAAATGTTAGGGAATAGTTTAGCACAACAGCATGGAGTCAGTTTGTGCTGTATTTGGTGCTTGGGGGGAAGGGAGGGAGGGAACGGGATGGGTTGGTGTAGGTGTTCACTTTTCATTTTATTTATTTTTTTCAAATTTTGTGTTTACTCTTTTTTTTAAATATATTTGGATTATTTTGACCTTTATTTGTAAAGCGGCATCCAATGATCTACTGAGCAATTTGTGGCTTCTGAAAAGATGGAACAAGCTCACATGTTTTAGAATAACTTCATGGTAAATGTCAAAACAGTCATAACATGTTCTTGGAATATTAAAGGGTGCAATAACTTGACAAAAAGGAATAAAATATTAACATTTATGAAAAAGGAAAGGGAAGCCATTAGACTGCTACAAGAGAGACATTTGACAAAATCGGAGCATTTCAAACTGAAAAGAGACTGGGTAGGCCAAATATATTTTTCCTCTTATAATAGCAAAAGCAGAGGAGTTGCAATTTTGATCCACAAAAATCTTCCACTTAAAGTTGAACACATTGAATCAGATCCAGGGGGATGTTTTGTTTTAGTACACGGTTCATTATGAGGCCAAACTGTGACCATCCTGAATGTCTATGCAGCTCCAAAAATTGAATTGAATATTTTTTCTACATTGACATCATTGATTGTGGAATTTGGAACTACAAATACTATTATAGGGGGTGATTGGAATTGTTTCTTAGATGGTAAAGTAGATAAACTCTCCAGCTGTAAAACCCCTTTAAACCCCAGACAGAAATCTATGCGTCAAATGCTTCAGGAAACGGGCATAATTGATATCTGGCGTAGACAAAACCCACTTGATAAGAATTTCACATTTTATTCAAGCCCTCATAAGACCTATTCACGTATTGACTATTTTCTAGTTCCACAAAACCTAATTGAAAAGATTGACAAATGTACTATCGGTTCTATTCACATCTCAGACCATGCTCCCATTTTTTTGTATATGAATATGTCCCACAACTTTTCAGGTCGATGTACATGGAATTGTAATCAATCCATTCTATCGGACTCTGAGTTTTGCTCTATGATTCGTAAAGAAGTACATTTTTTTATACAAGAGAATGACAATGAATATACAAACCCTTCAAACTTGTGGGAAACAACTAAGGCCTATTTAAGAGGATTAATAATTGCTTATTGCTCAGCTAAAAAGAAAAAGAAACTGAATGAACAAACTCGCCTCGAAGAGGAACTAAAACAAGCAGAGCTTGACCATAAACACAATGTTAACGAAGCAAATTGGGCTAAATTATGAAGAATAAGGACAGCTTTGAATGTCCTAATAACTCAAAATGCAGAAAAAGCCTTATTTAAACAAAAAACATAAAGTATATGAACAAGCTAATAGATCTGGAGAGTATCTTTCTAATCTCATTAATAACACTGTTCTCAACAAAGCAATTACCCAAATTAAAGATCCAAAGATCTGTTATGCAAATATGGAAATTGCAAAAGTATTTAGTGAATATTATTCTATACTGTATTCATCTAAATTTTCAGGCACACAATTAAAAATGCACAATTTTTTTCAACAAATAAAGTTAACTAAAATCTCAGAGGTGGACAAACAGAGTGAGAAGGACATAACTTGTGAGGAAGTTGAGAAGATGATAGACAACCTTCCATCAGGGAAGGCATGTGGGCCAGATGGCCTACCATCTGAAATTTATAAAATATTTAAAGATATTTCTGCCCCTTTATTAACTAAAATGTATATTCACTCCTTTTTGATTAAAACACTTCCTCCTTCTCTGCAACAGGCGACTATAAAAGTGATTTTAAAGGAAAATAAAGACCCCAACAACCCTGCCTCGTATCGACCCATTAGCATTCAAAATATAGACTGTAAAATATTGGCCTAACTGCTTGCAGCCAGAATTAACAATATAGTACCTAAAATTATTAATAATGACCAGACAGGATTTGTGGCAAATAGGAATTCATATACCAACATAAGGCGCCTAATTAACATATTACAATATATTAAGATGAAACAATCAGATGCTATGATAGTAACATTGGACGTGGAAAAGGCATTTGACAATATTGAATGGCCTTATTTATTTTACACTTTAAAAGAATTCTCATTTGGAGAAGTGTTTACTGATTGGGTGAGACTTCTGTCCTCCACACCTCCTCCTCCTCCACACCTCCTCCACACCTCCTCCAAACCTCAAGCCTCAATATGTATTAACGGAGTGACATCATCTCCATTTTCAATAAGTAAAGGCAGTAAACAAGGCTGCCCTCTGTCACCATTACTTTTCGTCTTAGCAGTGGAACCTTTGGCCGAAATTATAAGAATCTCCTCATTCGTGAAAGGAATTCAAACTGAAGTCAAAACACACAAGATCTCGCTCTATGCAGATGATGTCCTTTTATTCTTAAATGATCCTATAGGCTCTGTTCCTCCACTAATCAACATTATAAACACATTTGGAGAGTTATCAGGCTATAAGGTTAACTACGAGAAATCTACTGCACTACCCTTGGGAAAGTATAATTATTCCGAACTAACTAAATATTTACCCTTTAAATTATCATCTGAAGGCTTTAAATATCTTGGTCTAAATATCTCCCCCAAAATCAATGATATAGCAGAGTTAAATCTAAATCAAGCCATGACTAAAATTAAGAAAGACTTACAAAGATGGACTCCTCTTCCATTATCATTGACCGGGAGAGTTGCCGTCATTAAAATGAACATCTTGCCAAGATTGCTATATCCAATGCAGCTTTTACCTAATCATGTTCCTGAAATATTTTTTAAGTCAATTCACCAACTAATCAGGAAATTTCTTTGGAAAGGGAAACGCCCGAGACTGAAATTAGAAAAACTACAATTACCAGTTGACAAAGGAGGCTTAGCATTACCAAATATAAAATACTACTTACTACAAAAAAAAAAAAAAATCAAACCAACCCGGGGCCCTATGTAAAAAGAGCCCCCCCTAGTGCTATTTCTGTAGTCACATCATCACACAGATGGAAAAACAAAATGCGAGTCAGGCCCAATCTGAGAAATGTGATTCATATTCCCTGTGAAAAGATAAAGCCCAGTCCCACTGAAACTAGTCTGAAACTTGCTGTGCTAAATGTCAGATCCTTATGTAACAAATCTCTCTTAATTAATAATTTTATTTCTTCTTATAATCTTGATTTTATGTTTTTAACTGAAACATGGCTTGACAAAAACACAGGAAATGTAGTTCTGATAGAATCTGCTCCACCAGACTTTAAGTTTGAATCTGAAACACGAGAAAACAAAAAAGGGGGTGGAGTCTGTGCTGTCTTTAGAGATGAAATAATTACCCGCAGGTTGTCTTTTGGGGTGTTTTCATCATTTGAGTATATATCCTTTAAAATGGAGCTAAAACGGTCTCCATCCATTCTCTTCATTGTTTTATACAAGCCTCCCCAGCACTGCCAAAGTTTTATTGATGATTTTACTGAGATGCTTTCAGTCATATGCACAGACTTTGATGGTTTGGTCATTACAGGTGATTTCAACGTGCATGTTGATAATATTTGTGACAGAAACGCTAAAAAGCTTGATGCTGTCCTTGAAACCTTCAGTCTTACTCAGCATGTGAGAGGCCCCACCCACAGCAAAGGACACACTCTAGATCTCATAATTACAAAGGGAGTAAATATTTCAAATGTTAATGTGATCGATGTTGCTCTGTCTGATCATTTCTGTGTCTTCTTTGACCTGTCTGTTTCTCCCCAACCTCCGGTTGGTCCTGCAGTTGTTCAGAGGAGACACATAAGTGATGGCACAGGTGCACTGTTTATGGAAATGATAAACTTTGAAAATGTCTCATGTTCTAATGTAAATGATTTGTTGAACTCTGTTACATCTAGTGTTTTGAATGTTCTGGACACCATCGCCCCTATAAAGGCTAAAATGGTTAAAAATAAGCAGAAGGCGCCATGGAGAAATGATGATTCGGTCAGGGCACAGAAAAGGGAGTGCCGAAGGGCCGAACGGAAATGGCGCAAGTCAAAGCTCCAGGTTCAAAAAGAGATTTACAAAGAAAAGCTGAACATGTACAACCTAATCTTATGTAGAACTAGGGAAAGATATTTTTCTGAAATAATTGGAAGCTGCAGTAACAACTCGCGTGTCCTGTTTGCCACAGTAAACAGATTAACAAACCCTCCAGCTCAGCTACCGTTAGAACTCATTTCCACATCCAAGTGTAATGAGTTTGCATTATTCTTTAATGACAAAGTTCAGGGCATTAAAAATGCTATAAATCCCACAATGCAAAAAATTACCCTAAAACCACCAAGAGCTAACTCACTTTGCACCAGTAACTGACAAAACTGTCCATGAGATCATCACCAATCTGAGTTCATCTACATGCTGCCTTGATGTGTTACCCACCAGATTTCTAAAGTCTGTGCTGAACAGTTTGTTAGCACCATTCACTCACATAGTTAACATGTCGCTTCAATCTGGAACATTCCCAATGTCTTTGAAAACTGCGGTCATAAAGCCTCTCCTAAAGAAGAGCAGTCTTGATGCCGCAGTACTGAGTCATTACCGGCCCATCTCTAATCTGCCATTTTTGGGCAAAGTCCTTGAAAAGGTTGTTTACCAACAGCTCACAGATTTCCTCTTAATAAACAACTCATTTGATGTTTTTCAGTCAGGTTTTAGACCTCATCACAGCACTGAGACTGCTCTTGTCAAGGTGACAAATGACATCCGCCTGAACACTGACACGGGCAAAGCCTCAGTCTTAATTCTGTTAGATCTGAGTGCTGCTTTTGACACTGTCGATCATGGGATCCTCTTACAGCAACTAGAGGACTGGGTGGGCATCACTGGCACTGCCCTAAACTGGTTAAGGTCCTATCTGGAAGACAGGAAGTACTTTGTTGAAATTGGTAGCTGTGTCTCAGACCACATGACCCTGACCTGTGGAGTGCCCCAAGGGTCAGTCCTGGGTCCCCTTCTGTTCAACCTCTACATGCTGCCGTTAGGTCAGTTGATACGCAGTGAAAATGTGTCCTATCACAATTATGCAGACGACACTCAGATCTATGTTTCACTATCGGCAGGTGACTATGGACCAGTGGATTCACTCTGTCACTGCATCCAACAGATCAGTTTGTGGATGCAAAACAACTTTCTCCAGCTGAACTCAGACAAGACTGAAATAATCGTTTTTGGCCCACAGAAACAAAGAGAAAGTGTTAGCGGTCACCTCCAGAGTCTCGCTCTAAAACCTACAAACCAAATTAGAAATCTGGGGGTAGTAATGGACTCAGACTTGAACTTTAATAGCCACGTCAAATCAATAACATCAGCAGCTTTTTACCATCTAAAAAACATTGCCAAAATCAAAAATATAGTGTCAAAACCAGATTTAGAGAGACTTATCCATGCGTTTGTCTCCAGTAGATTAGACTGTAACGGCCTGCTCACTGGCCTCTCCAAACGAGTTGTAAAACAGCTGCAGTACATCCAGAACGCTGCTGCTCGGGTCCTGACTAGAACCAGGAAGTATGATCACATTAGTCCTGTTCTCAGGTCTCTGCACTGGCTCCTGTGGCTCAGAGAATAGACTTTAAAGCAGCTCTGCTTGTGTACAAGTCTCTCCATGGCCTAGCACCAAAGTACATCTTGGATATGTTAGTGCCATATGAACCATCTCGGACTCTGAGGACCTCAGGGACCGGCCTCTTGCTGGTGCCCAGAGTCAGGACAAAACATGGGGAATCTGCGTTTCAGTTTTATGCAGCTAAAATCTGGAACAGTCTTCCTGAAGATGTGAGACAGGCTTCTACTCTGACAATGTTCAAATCTAAGCTAAAAACAGTTTTGTTTAGCTGCGCATATGACTGAAAGGATTTTTTCTTTGCACTCTTCTCTTTTGTTTGTGATTTTATTAGTTTAGAAAATCAGTTGGATTGATAATTTTTAATTTAGTTAATTTTATTGTATTTCTGTTTCTGTAATTTCTTTGTGATTTGAATGCATTTTTCCTGCTGTGAAGCACTTTGAATTGCCTTGTGTATGAAATGTGCTCTACAAATAAACTTGCCTTGCCTTGCCTTGCCTACTTCTGGGCTGCCCAAATTAAATATATACTAGAATGGATTAGAAATGATACTGACTCTTCATATTTGGATCTTGAAGCGCTGGGACTAAATACAGCACTCTCAGCCGTACCATTTATTAATAATAATTCCTTGATAAAAGGGCTAAATGATAATGTTGTTGTGAAAAATGCCCTCAAAACTTGGCAAAATGTGCGCAGACACTTCAGAATAGTGGAGCAATATTCATTTTTAGCACCCATTTATGATAATCCCGATTTTCCAGGATCATACACAGATGCAGGCTTTAAAATGTGGAGAGACGCCGGTATATATAAGATCCAAGACCTCTTCTCTGGTGGAAACCTAAAATCTTTTTCTCAACTTAAGTTAGAATATAATCTCCCACAGACACATTTCTATCGATATTTACAGATAAGAAGCTATATCTTTTCGATTCCATTCTATAAAAATGGCCCTTATAATAATGAACTTGAAACTATTCTACTTAACCTGTTACCACCCACCTATTTTCGCCCTGTGCACAATTGTTGGACATACCCAAATGGCATTGCTTATTAAAAGAGGATCTTATGTTCCACATGCAAGTGTGATGCATCATTAGAAAGCTTAGGCCTTCTAGTTTCTGCAGATGTGCAGATGTCACACTGTCAGGGCTTCAGAACCTACACTACAGAAGCCCAAACATAAACAAAACATCCTTTTTTAGTCTCGCCTGAATATTGTCAATTTGTAATGGTCCTGAGCATGACATACTTCATTGTGTGCATATGCTGTTCACTGTACATGATGTTTATCTTGTTGACAACAACTGTGTAAAGTTTCAGATCTCTAGGAACAGGCTTTTTGGTGCTGTTGACCTTTTTGTATCAAAAAGTATATTCGGAACAAGTGATCCAAATATGTGCCAACTGTGCCAAACTGCTTTATTACAATTTTAGCTCCTCTATGATCATAAAACATACATTTTGATGTTTTGTAGGCCACTAATACATATTACAACTGCTAAAAACAATGTATGTGAAAATGTGTATTTATGAGTTTACCCATGAATTTCCCATATAAAGATGAAAAAAAAAAAAAAAATTATAACATTTTTATTTTATTTTTGTATTGATATAATAATACATATATCTAACAAAATACGCGTCCCAAAGGCTAATAAAATCAGAAAACGTGATGCGTAAAATCTAGTCGCAAAATGCAGAAAAATCTAGGCTCTGACAGCCTTACGCACGAGAACAGGGAGAATTCTGTGTCAATAAGGCCTTTGTCCCGCCTACCAGGAGAAAGCTATTCTCATTGGCTAGAATAATATGTCACTCAAAGCCTCCTGCGTGCCTGTTAGCAGAAGCTAAGGGCTAAAAACAAAGATGGACGCGCGCTTCGGAAGCGCAGAATTTTTTTCCTCCGGAGGCTGTAGCAAACAAACCCGGTGATAGAAAAAATCGTGGATGGTCTCATTCTGTAGGTAACAGTCTAAGGATGAGATCGATGTCAAACACTATCTTATAAATCAAACAGGTAATTTGTTATGGACGGAGAAATGCGGCGGACAAGCGCATTCTCGTCCGGTGAGAAACGAAGAAAAGTTTGTTTACTTGACAATATCTCGAAATCGGATAACTTGAGGAAAAATACAAGTGGATATTGTTTTTCAATGATTCCTTACGGACAGACTGAGTACAAGGATGTACAGAATTAAAGCCGTTTCGTCCATCATAAACAGCAAACAGGTAGGACATGCGTTTGTAAAAGTTGAAACTTTCTCACAAACTATTGGCAGTTGCTTCTTGGGGCATATTTTTCAATGTAAATCAATGACATATTCGTTTTGTTGAGAAAATAAGCTTTAAAATGATGTATAACTTGCTGGTATTGACCACGGAAATAAAAGTGATGATGTAAGAGAATATTTGAGGTATAGAAAATGTTCGCCGGCGGACAGGTGGGTGGTAACAGGCAGCTCAATTAAAAAAGAAAAGCTTGGGCTATTTGTATAAACGTATGTTTGTCAAACCCATTTTGATAAAAAGTAAAAATCTTTGGACCGATGACCCATTTGGACCAGTCAAAATGGAAACAAGTATTATTAAATGCAAAGAAAATTACATGTTCTAATAGATCTTATGAAACCCAATACAAAATAATCCATAGGCTTCATGTGACACCAGTTATTCACAGTAAATATGATTCTACAAGCTCTCCACAGTGTCGAAAATGTAAAGCCAGTTTGGGCACATACTCTCATCTAATATGGTTTTGTCCCCAAGTTCAAACAGAACAGTGTCCGAACAGAAATTAAACGCCTCCTACTCATAAATATTCCAGCAGATCCTTATTGTTTTGTTTTAGGACTAGACACATATTCCGAGAAGAAACAAAAATATGTTTTGAGAATTTTATTATTTGCAGCCCGCCTAACAATCCTTCAAAGATGGCTAGACGATGAACCTCCAGATCTTCGTATGTGGAGGGAGAAGATCATGTCCTTAATGCCACTGGAGAGGCTCTCACACGTCCTGAAAGGCTCTGTAGGACCCTTTGTTAAAAACTGGTCCCCACTAGCCTCCTTTTTTGGAGAGGAATGGAATAAGGTGATTACCATGGGCTTTTCAGATTAACAAAAACGATCACTAAATTTACGGGATCAACTTATTAATCATTAAAGTAGATATGCTATAACTTGGTAAATTGAAGGGATCATGGTGAGCAGATATTACTGTAGATATGGAACTCAAGGTAAATAACATAATTGGTGCAGCTCCAAAACCTCTTATAGATGTAAAATAGAGTACTTACTATTATTATTTGTATTTATTTATTATTTATTATTATGATGATTATGATTGTATTTTATTATTTTTATTATTATTTTTAATTATTATTATATATATATTTTTTTCCCCCCCTTTCTCCTCTCCTCTCTTTTTAGGGGGTGTGTAAGGGTGTAAGGGTGTAGAGGTGTAGGTGCGTAGGTATGTATGTGTGTATGTGTATATGTATAGTGCGGTGCTGGAGTCCCAGCTTCGGCTTGGCGCCGGGTAAGAGGCTTGATCCCAATTTCCGTGCCTTCTCTTGGACGGTCGAGTGGATTCCTGAACAATACTACTTTTAACTGTAAGCAGAGGAATTTAACTCTGTGTGGTGAGATATTCCAACAGTAAGTGGTTATTAAAGCCAGCAGCGTTAAGAGCAACAAACAAATAACCGCGATTTGTTACATCTAAAGTGTTTCACAAGATCACAAATATTGTCTTAAGTGTTAAAATTGAATAAACAAATGCCATGACGTTCAGTCAGCTCATGTATCTTAAAGATAAACATGTGGTAAAGCTTACATAAGACTTTTTTTTCGAGACACATATTCATGATGGAAACAACCCATAAACTCAAAAGTGTTTGATGATGATAAATCAAAGCCATTTTCCAAGTTGATGCTCACCGCCCCAGAGTGCATGTTGAATGACATGGTTTTCAGAATATGCTACATAATCCAACAACTTCATTGATTCATTCAAGAAACATATATTCTGTCTAATATAATACCAGTCGTAAGTCAGTGCTAAAGAATAATTGGTGGAAAAGTCCTTTTTTGAGGTGATTACCTCTGAAGACTGAAGGAATCAGACCAGCATTGTTTGATTTTTTGTCATACTTGTACAACAATACTACCTTTAACTGTAAGCAGAGGAATTTAACTCTGTGTGGTGAGATATTCCAACAGTAAGTGGTTACCAAAGCCAGCGGCGTTATGAGCAATAAACATATAATCGCGATTTGTTACATCTAAAGTGTTTCACAAGATCACAAATATAGTCTTAAGTGTTAAAATTGAATAAACATCTGCCATGACGTTCAGTCAGCTCATGTATCTTAAAGATAAACTTGTGGTAAAGCTTACATAAGACTTTTTTTTCAAGACACATATTCATGATGGAAACAACCCATAAACTCAAAAGTGTTTGATGATAAATCAAAGCCATTTTCCAAGTTGATGCTCACCGCCCCAGAGTGCATGTTGAATGACATGGTTTTAAGAATATGCTACATAATCCAACAACTTTATTGATTAATTCAAGAAACATTTATTCAGTCTAATATAATACCAGTCATAAGTCAGTGCTAAAGTATAATTGGTGGAAAAGTCCTTTTTTGAGGTCATTAACTCTGAAGACTGAAGGAATCAGACCAGCATTGTTTGATTTTTTTTGTCATACATGTACAACCCTATTACCTTTAACTGTAAGCGGAGGGATTAAAATCACTGGAGAGATATTCCGATAGAAAGTAGTTATCAAATCTAGCAGCGTTATGAGCACTAAACTTATATTCGCCATTACGTATTAAGCTTTTCACAGGATCACAAATTCAGTCTTCAGTGTTAAAATTGAATACATAAATCCATGATGATTGTTGAGCTCATGGATCCTAACCATATACTTGTGGAAAAGCTAACATAAGACTTTTTCCAGGCAACATTTTTTGACCTTTGTGGTGGGATAATGCATGTCCATGAAGGATACAGCCCATAAACTCATATCAAGTGTTTGATGATGAATAAAAGCCATTTTCCAAGTTGATGCTCACGGCCCCAGAGTGCATGTTGAATGACCTGGTTTTAAGAATATGCTACATAATCCAAGATTTTTATTGATTGATTCAAGAAACATTTATTCAGTCTAATATAATACCAGTCATAAGTCAGTGCTAAAGTATAATTGGTGGAAAAGTCCTTTTTTCAGGTAATTAACTCTGAAGACTGAAGGAATCAGACCAGCATTGTTTGATTTTTTGTCATACGTGTACAACAATACTACTTTTAACTGTAAGCAGAGGAATTTAACTCTGTGTGGTGAGATATTCCAACAGTAAGTGGTTATTAAAGCCAGCAGCGTTAAGAGCAACAAACAAATAACCGCGATTTGTTACATCTAAAGTGTTTCACAAGATCACAAATATTGTCTTAAGTGTTAAAATTGAATAAACAAATGCCATGACGTTCAGTCAGCTCATGTATCTTAAAGATAAACATGTGGTAAAGCTTACATAAGACTTTTTTTTCGAGACACATATTCATGATGGAAACAACCCATAAACTCAAAAGTGTTTGATGATGATAAATCAAAGCCATTTTCCAAGTTGATGCTCACCGCCCCAGAGTGCATGTTGAATGACATGGTTTTCAGAATATGCTACATAATCCAACAACTTCATTGATTCATTCAAGAAACATATATTCTGTCTAATATAATACCAGTCGTAAGTCAGTGCTAAAGAATAATTGGTGGAAAAGTCCTTTTTTGAGGTGATTACCTCTGAAGACTGAAGGAATCAGACCAGCATTGTTTGATTTTTTGTCATACTTGTACAACAATACTACCTTTAACTGTAAGCAGAGGAATTTAACTCTGTGTGGTGAGATATTCCAACAGTAAGTGGTTACCAAAGCCAGCGGCGTTATGAGCAATAAACATATAATCGCGATTTGTTACATCTAAAGTGTTTCACAAGATCACAAATATAGTCTTAAGTGTTAAAATTGAATAAACATCTGCCATGACGTTCAGTCAGCTCATGTATCTTAAAGATAAACTTGTGGTAAAGCTTACATAAGACTTTTTTTTCAAGACACATATTCATGATGGAAACAACCCATAAACTCAAAAGTGTTTGATGATAAATCAAAGCCATTTTCCAAGTTGATGCTCACCGCCCCAGAGTGCATGTTGAATGACATGGTTTTAAGAATATGCTACATAATCCAACAACTTTATTGATTAATTCAAGAAACATTTATTCAGTCTAATATAATACCAGTCATAAGTCAGTGCTAAAGTATAATTGGTGGAAAAGTCCTTTTTTGAGGTCATTAACTCTGAAGACTGAAGGAATCAGACCAGCATTGTTTGATTTTTTTTGTCATACATGTACAACCCTATTACCTTTAACTGTAAGCGGAGGGATTAAAATCACTGGAGAGATATTCCGATAGAAAGTAGTTATCAAATCTAGCAGCGTTATGAGCACTAAACTTATATTCGCCATTACGTATTAAGCTTTTCACAGGATCACAAATTCAGTCTTCAGTGTTAAAATTGAATACATAAATCCATGATGATTGTTGAGCTCATGGATCCTAACCATATACTTGTGGAAAAGCTAACATAAGACTTTTTCCAGGCAACATTTTTTGACCTTTGTGGTGGGATAATGCATGTCCATGAAGGATACAGCCCATAAACTCATATCAAGTGTTTGATGATGAATAAAAGCCATTTTCCAAGTTGATGCTCACGGCCCCAGAGTGCATGTTGAATGACCTGGTTTTAAGAATATGCTACATAATCCAAGATTTTTATTGATTGATTCAAGAAACATTTATTCAGTCTAATATAATACCAGTCATAAGTCAGTGCTAAAGTATAATTGGTGGAAAAGTCCTTTTTTCAGGTAATTAACTCTGAAGACTGAAGGAATCAGACCAGCATTGTTTGATTTTTTGTCATACGTGTACAACAATACTACCTTTAACTGTAAGCAGAGGAATTTAACTCTGTATGGTAAGATATTCCATAAGTAAGTGGTTATCAAAGCCAGCGGCGTTATGAGCAACAAACAAACGCGATTTGTTACATCTAAAGTGTTTCACAAGATCACAAATATTGTCTTAAATGTTAAAAATTGAATAAACAAATGCCATGACGTTCAGTCAGCTCATGTATCTTAAAGATAAACTAGTGGTGAAGCTTACATAAGACTTTTTTTCGAGACACAATTTTTTTACCCTTTGTGGTGGGATAAAGCATATTAATGATGGAAACAACCCATAAACTCATAAGTGTTTGATGATGATAAATCAAAGCCATTTTCCAAGTTGATGCTCACCGCCCCAGAGTGCATGTTGAATGACATGGTTTTCAGAATACTACATAATCCAACAACTTCATTGATTAATTCAAGAAACATTTATTCAGTCTAATATAATACCAGTCATAAGTCAGTGCTAAAGTATAATCGGTGGAAAAGTCCTTTTTTCAGGTCATTAACTCTGAAGACTGAAGGAATCAGACCAGCATTGTTTGATTTTTTGTCATACTTGTACAACAATACTACCTTTAACTGTAAGCAGAGGAATTTAACTCTGTGTGGTGAGTAATTCCAAAAGTAAATGGTTATCAAATCCAGCGGTGTTATGAGCAACAAACAAATAACCGCGATTTGTTACATCTGAAGTGTTTCACAAGATCACAAATATCGTCTTAAGTGTTAAAATTGAATAAACATCTGCCATGACGTTCAGTCAGCTCATGTATATTAAAGATAAACTTGTGGTAAAGCTTACATAAGACTTTTTTTCGAGACACAATTTTTTTCACCTTTGTGGTGGGATATTGCATATTCATGATGGAAACAACCCATAAACTCATAAGTGTTTGATGATAAATCAAAGCCATTTTCCAAGTTGATGCTCACCGCCCCAGAGTGCATGTTGAATGACATGGTTTTCAGAATATGCTACATAATCCAACAACTTCATTAATTAATTCAAGAAACATTTATTCTGTCTATTATAATACCAGTCGTAAGTCAGTGCTAAAGTATAATTGGTGGAAAAGTCCTTTTTTGAGGTCATTAACTCTGAAGACTGAAGGAATCAGACCAGCATATTTAGATATTTTGTCATACGTGTACAACAATACTACCTTTAACAGTAAGCAGAGGAATTTAACTCTGTGTGGTGAGATATTCCAACAGTAAGTGGTTATCAAAGCCAGCAGCGTTATGAGCAATAAACAGATAATCGCGATTTGTTACGTCTAAAGTGTTTCACAAGATCACAAATATCGTCTTAAGTGTTAAAATTGAATAAACATCTGCCATGACGTTCAGTCAGCTCATGTATCTTGAAGATAAACTTGTGGTAAAGCTTACAAAAGATTTTTTTTTTGAGACTCAATTTTTTTCACCTATGTGGTGGGATAATGCATATTCATGATGGAAACAACCCATAAACTCATAAGTGTTTGATGATGATAAATCAAAGCCATTTTCCAAGTTGATGCTCACCGCCCCAGAGTGCATGTTGAATGACATGGTTTTCAGAATATGCTACATGATCCAACAACCTCATTGATTAATTCAAGAAACATTTATTCAGTCAAATATGTGACCGGCCATATGAAACCCAGTTACATGTCTACCCGGAGACATTTTGAGTTATTCACAGATTCTGAAAGTGTGAATTCAAAGCTTTCCAATGATGTCTCACTCATGTAGATCTGATAATATTTGAGTAAGTTGTGGTCATTTGAATGTATACAACTCTCAAAACCTTTCACTGAGAAAACGGCTTCCAAAGTTTCTCACCGGAGTGAGCCCAGAGTCACAGGGGGGCTCATTTGCATCTCATTGAGATAAGCCCTCCCCCCTGTCACACTGACACCACCTTCCCCCTACAGCTGTCACTCAAGACTCAAGAGGAGTGTTGTTATTGATGGTAACTGGACTTGAATCAGAATTAGAAGTTACTATATTAAAATGGAAATACTTGGATTACAAAAGGCCCTGAATAGAATCAAAGAATCAGAATGAGAATAGGGTTCATTGCATTTGTCGATAAACATAATTCACAGGTGATTCAGTGCACCATCAATGGTGCACTGAATGATTCAACACAAACAACAAAAAGATAAGATAAAATAAAATAGCCTTTAATGTTACAACGCAGTAGATACAGGGGGAAAGGACAGTAACTTATAGGAAGTTTAAAAAACACTCTTAATAGAAGAACTCTTATAAACAGATGCCAGGGCCAGGTATACGAACTACAACGGGTCCATGGCTTTGAATATATGAGATATGAGATAATAGATATGATATGTACACCACCAGAGTCCAATTACATCAGAGATCACATCCTCATCCTCTTCTTCGTCTGTGCACTCTTCTGTGCTGTGACTCTCGGCTCTTGGCATCAAAGCTGTAAACAAATAACAGGACATTTAAGAAATGGCTAACTATTTCACATAAAACACTCATTAACTATTTTTTTTAACACAACGTGAGAGTTTCAATATAAATACCTGAAGTGCTGATAACTCTTGATCTTTGGAAGCCGTCTGAAGAAGTGGGATATTGAGGTGAGACTCAGGAGAGCCGTTTTCCACTACCTGATGACAAGGGCGACACTGTAAAAAAATGAGAACAGAAGAAACATATCTTAAGCAGAGAGCAGCACTGAAGTTTTGCCAGGCTAATGTTTACACATTACAGTAGTCAAATAATATAAACTAACCTCAGCGATGTCTTCCAAAGTGTCAACCCTGGTCTTCATGTATGCTCGCTTGATAAGTCCAAAGCCGCAATCAGGGGAGAATTTGGTGTGGCCAGCAATGAGGAAGTGGATGTCCATTGTGTGGTGAAGCTTGGCCCCGGCTGCAGAGGGTTGGACGGAAAGTGTATCTGTAGTAGACAGAGAGAGAAAGGAGATAAGATTAATACATATGACATTTGATTAAGACGTATATGTCTCTATAATTGCTATTCTGCATTTGCACTATCATTAGTACCTGCTGTGCAAAGTCAAAGCTGTAATGCATACTGATGTCTTTGCTTGCTGGCGGTGAGGGTCCGAAAGACAGCACATTAGATTCTGTTGTAGAGATCTGTGCGTGGCCTGCAGCTTCTGATGTGTGGGAGAAGCTGTTTCCACAGTGATCTGAAGCTTGATGTACAAACTGCAGGCTCACCTGAAAAACAGATGTTGCTTATGGTTAATTATACTCTAATCATTAAAACACGAAAATCACCAAAATAATGTTTTACACTTACCACGCTCCTTAGCAGACTTCACGTAGAGACAGGTCATGTCAGTCAGGGTGTCTTTGCCAATTCTGAAAAGGGGAAAAAAAGGATTAGGGTTAACAGTAATATGGGAATAACACGCTTCACAGATAACAGTTCACATTGTGACGTTAACGGTGTATTTTAGATGCAAAACGCGGAGATATTGGGACATCTGCCCTCGGCTAGCGATGCTAGCTAGCTCACTTGAGATAACACTGCTCGTAAAAGCAAAACACTTGCAGAACAGCACACCAAAACATAAACATACACTCAAGTTTAAAACCGGCGCACATTAAAGTGATTAAAAGCGGGTGTTTTAGTCGCAAAGCTTACCTGGTTCAGCCATCCTGTTGTCTCTTCCAACACCGTGCAGAGAGACACACAGGAAGCTGATAATGGCCAGGCAAGCGCGTGATTGGTTCGAGTGACGCAGTGCGTGCGTGACGTGCAACGTACGTAAGCCACGTGACCAGAAGTGGTATCGGGAGTTGTAGTTTTTTTCTCTTCCCACGCCGAAACAGACACAAAGCACGACCCACGGGTCAAGAAATACTACATAAGTATATAATTTGTACAGACAAAACGCCGAAAAATAACCCGATAACATAGCAAAGTTTAGCTTACAACTTAGCTCCGAATAGCTGCGTTTAGCTCCGGGCTGCGGGGGTAACAGCCGGTTTAGCACCATAAAATAGACACAAAGCACGACCCACACAACCCGCGGGCCAACCCCGATAACATGGTGATAACAGCAAGTAGTCACATTAAGCCCGTATTGCAGAGTGCACTGAAGCAACATGTTAGCTTAGCATTAGCTCCACCGGAGCAGACAAGTAAGATTCTAAAGTGATCACGAGACCGCCTTAAAACACAGCGTTAAAGCAATAATTTAGTAG
This sequence comes from Eucyclogobius newberryi, assembly GCF_026437365.1. Classification (NCBI taxonomy): domain Eukaryota; kingdom Metazoa; phylum Chordata; class Actinopteri; order Gobiiformes; family Gobiidae; genus Eucyclogobius; species Eucyclogobius newberryi. The sequence goes on from NW_027316056.1 coordinate 41,682,255, forward strand.
TAAAGTAAAAGTGTACCTGAGTAAACAGTTCCGTTGCAATGTAGTCCAATGTAGTGCAGACGGTCTGGAGTAATGAGAAAAAAAACACGGAGCACGCAGAGCACGCAGCTGTAGCCATGCGGATCACAGCTGATTGGTGGAAAATGTAAACAACACGTTGGCTAGAAAAAGGTGACGCCCCCCAGGAGAGCAGGAAAAAGACCCGAAAACTCCACATTTTTAACAGCTTAATGTATACGTTTAAGACAACCAATAGTGTTATCTGAAGCACACAGGGGTTTATTTATAACTTCAACTAGCACATTCTGCAAAAAAACGAAAATCACAAATTTGGGGAAAAAAAAGTAAAATGCTGTTTTTCTCAGTTTCACCGAGGCCGACATGGTCCGACAATTCTCGTGGCGAGTCACATATAATACCAGTCATAAGTCAGTGCTAAAGTATAGTTGGTGGAAAAGTCCTTTTTTGAGGTCATTACCTCTGAAGACTGAAGGAATCAGACCAGCATTGTTTGATTTTTTTGTCATACATGTACAACCCTATTACCTTTAACTGTAAGCGGAGGGATTAAAATCTCTGGAGAGATATTCCGATAGAAAGTAGTTATCAAATCAAGCGGCGTTATGAGCACTAAACTTATATTCGCCATTACGTATTAAGCTTTTCACAAGATCACAAATTCATTCTTCAGTGTTAAAATTTAATACATAAATCCATGATGATTGTTGAGCTCATGGATCCTAACCATATACTTGTGGAAAAGCTAACATAAGACTTTTTCCAGACAACATTTTTTGACCTTTGTGGTGGGATAATGCATGTCCATGAAGGATACAGCCCATAAACTCATATCAAGTGTTTGATGATGAATAAAAGCCAATTTCCAAGTTGATGCTCACCGCCCCAGAGTGCATGTTGAATGACATGGTTTTCAGAATATGCTACATAATCCAACAACTTAATTTATTAATTCAAGAAACATTTATTCAGTCTAATATAATACCAGTCTTAAGTCAGTGCTAAAGAATAATTGGTGGAAAAGTCCTTTTTTGAGGTCATTACCTCTGAAGACTGAAAGAATCAGACCAGCATTGCTTGATTTTTTGTCATACGTGTACAACAATACTACCTTTAACTGTAAGCAGAGGAATTTAACTCTGTGTGGTGAGATATTCCAACAGTAAGTGGTTACCAAAGCCAGCAGCGTTATGAGCAATAACCATATAACCGCGATTTGTTGCGTCTAAAGTGTTTCATAAGATCACAAATATCGTCTTAAGTGTTAAAATTGAATAAACATCTGCCATGACGTTGTTGCGGAAACTATTCTATAACAAATGACAGAGAAAATGAGGCAAAATATAACCAAGTTGTCTTGTTCAAAAGTGGTTCTTTATTTTAGCCGTGCACAGCCAAAAAAGCTCTCCCTGACATTTGCCGTTCTGTCCCTCCCTGATCTGACCAGAGCAAACATTGAGTTCAGCTTATTAAGGCACAACAGGTGCCACGTATGCACAAAACCAGTCTAAACATATTGCAGAAAAACACACTCAATGTTCTACCGCATGCGAGACATCCTTGGATCCGCAGCTCGTCAGTCTGTTTACCCAGGGATGTCTGCATACAGAGTCATAATAAGTGTGACCCAGATGTTAAACATATGCTGACCTAAGTTCTATGGCATCAGGCAAAGACATTACATTTTTACACCACAATTCCCCCCTTATGATTAGAATCAAACCCCTGGTTTATTATTAATCATTAGCAAAAAAATGTCAACAATGTATCAATCAATATAAGTAAATCAACAACCTTAAAATCAAAAGAATGTTAAGCACGTCATCAAAATTTAGCAGAAGCAAAACTGTCAAAGGAGAAACACTTAACACATGTTCAGAGTAAAACCTTTTGTCCTGGGACTTTAAACCAGTGTCTCAATCCTCACATTACCGCAAAATGAGCACATGTATTTAAAACGCAAACAATGATTAGTTCATCTCCGGTGATTAGGTTAAGTATATGATTAAGAATAGATAAAAAAAATAAAACCAAGTGGTTCCAATCTAATTTTTTTTGGTTATATCTGAAACTAATCTACAAGGAGTCATCATCTGAGTCACTCACATAATCAGGATCACCAGGTGGAGTGATTGTGTCAGGTCCTGTCATTTGAATGGACACAAATTGGGCAGAAACCGTCTTACTAATCATCCTGTGTAAGCATGGGATCACACAGGAGAATAGGATTAAGATCACTACCATAATTATAGCAAAATTTATAAGTCTGTTATGCCAGGAGGACAGAGACCAGTCGAACACCGACGAAGAGTGAGTGTGGGACAGAGTCTCTGACTCCATGAGATCACGGAACTTAGTCAAATTTGCGAGTCCCTGTTGGATTGCTCCTCCATCCTCATCGTTAGAGGGAATGTATGTACAACAAGCTTGGCGCAGTAAAATGCAGACTCCACCCTTTGAGGCTGTTATCAGATCGAGGACGATGCGACTCTGAAGTGCCACTGCACTGTAATTCAATAGTAGCCAGTGTTGTGTTGATAAAGGAAGTAAATCTATAGCTAAGAGTCTCTACACGCAACATCAGTTTACCCACACCTAGATTTGGGAACAATGCCAATAATACTTTTTCCCCTGTTGTCCAAATTTTGTGGTCGTCTGGCACATCAGAACTCCAACCAGAGTCATGAGGCAGCAGATCCCTTTGTGCCCTGTGTGTGACATGTGGTGTGCTGGATATTATGTATGAATGATCTGAAGGGACCACAGCGGCGCATCGGCCCACCCATCCCGCCGGAAGACATTCATACATGTAATATCCACAAAGAAACATGTAATCCTCTATTGGAATGGTCCCTAAAATGTCTGGTACAGTGAAGTATGGGGCACATGTGGTTCCAGGACTCGACTGGGATGTGTTCAGGTGTGTGCCGTCCTCTAGATAAGTGCACGGGACATATACTATAAAACAGTATATATTAGGGATTTTTCCCACGCGTGTTGGTTGAAGTTCAAATACTAGGTCTACGGATGTAATGTTCTGTGCAAAGCATGTGAATTTAGAGCCAGGTTTAATGTGGACTGGTCCGAAGAGTGGTCCCAATGCTAAGTTTTCAGGAGGTTTGATTCTAGGTCGAACTTTAGTCTTGCGTGATATAGGAGGGGTTATCGCTCTCCACACAGACCAAACTATCTTACTCAGAAGTTTAGCATAATCTAGAGACATCAGAGTGGCCGGTAATCTGTTGGCTAGGTCAGGCACAGGAAGAGGCAGCACATGTGGGGACGTGGTTGCTATGGGCATGTGTGTACACACATAGCAATCTTTACGTTTGTGGCTCTCGGCTATATATTTAGCATATCGATACCAGAAATTTAGTGTGTAGACAGTGGAATGATTGCTAGTGTATGTAAGGTGTGTCTTGGCTTTAGGTGAGTCATGATTCTGCAGAGTGCGAGTGTTACGGTCTAAACTTTGTTCTTTTGGACATATCAAATTAAGCAGAGCAATATGAAGTATCAACCATGTTAAAGCTGCAAACAACAACAACAACAACGGGACAAGAAACATGATTCTACAGATCAAAGACCTGCCAGTGCTCCTGTCGATCTTGTTGGAGCTCTTGGGCTCCAGGTGTGGCTCAGGAGCCATGAGGAAAGTGGGAAAGTGGAGAGTGTCTGTGTAGATGTGATTACCAAACGCTGCAGAGGAAAGTGGAGCTTTAAACTGCGCTGTGGTTTGGCAAAGTGCCACGTGCACGGAGCACCCGATCAGACCGCTCTGGTTGTGCGGGTCGAGCCTTACGACCTGCTCTGCCCCCCGCTCTCTCGCACTTGAGATTGTTGCAATTCAAAGGTCCCACGATGTCCTCAGTGGTCGGCCCGTGTGTCTGACCCACAGGTGGACAGACAGCCGCGTTGTCGTTGATCTCCACAGGTGAGCTGAAGATGGCTCTGCAGTGTGATGCGTGAATCCAGGTGCCCCGTTCTGCAACTTTCACTGCAGTGTCGGTGATGAGAAGAACTTGTAGAGGCCCAATCCAACGCTTAGATCTCCAATGCTTGCGCCTCGGCTCTCGGACCAGGATCCAGTCACCTGGTTTGAAGTTGTGGAGGACAGCTTCAGCTGCCTTTGGGAGAGCCGTTTTCACCTGCACAGAAATGGAGGACAACAGGTTATCCAATTCTTTACAATAAGCTAACATTGAGTCGTCGCACAGAGAGGAATCGGGCAGATCTCGTGGAGGAGGTGGGTCTAGGCCTATGTTAGGCGGGCGAGCAAACAAGATTTCAAATGGACTCATGTTACATCTTACCTGTACCCGCATTCTCATGTACATCAGTGGCAGGGCCTTAATCCAGGAGAGTCCAGTTTGCTCACATATTTTGGTCAGTTTTGTTTAAATCGTCCCGTTACATCTCTCGACCACCCCGGACGATTCCGGATGGTAGGAAGTATGTTTACGGAGATCTATACCCAGAAATTGACCCACCTCCTCTACCACCTTGGCTACAAAGTGGCTGCCATTGTCACTTGAATTTTTTTCAGGAATGCCCCAGCGTGGTACGATCTCTGTGATCAGAGCTTTAACCACTGCATTGCTGGAGGCATGTTTGCATGGAAATGCCTCGAGATGACGCGACCATACGTCAACAAACACCAGACAGTATTTCTTTCCTTCACATGGATTCAGCTCAATGAAGTCCATCTGAAGATGACCAAAAGGCCTGTCAGGTGGTGGGTGTGCCGCCTGTGGGATTTGTTTTGATCATCCTGGATTATTAGTTAGACAAATAGCACAAGATTGACAAAACTTTTGGGCATAAATTGTAAAACCTTTGGTGTACCAATTCTGTCCGACAGCATTTATCATTCCTGTTCAGTCAGCTCATGTATCTTAAAGATAAACTTGTGGTAAAGCTTACATAAGACTTTTTTTTCGAGACACATCTTCATGATGGAAACAACCCATAAACTCATAAGTGTTTGATGATAAATCAAAGCCATTTTCCAAGTTGATGCTCACCGCCCCAGAGTGCATGTTGAATGACATGGTTTTCAGAATATGCTACATAATCCAACAACTTCATTGATTAATTCAAGAAACATTTATTCTGTCTAATATAATACCAGTCGTAAGTCAGTGTTAAAGTATAATTGGTGGAAAAGTCCTTATTTGAGGTCATTAACTCTGAAGACTGAAGGAATCAGACCAGCATTGTTTGATTTTTTGTCATACATTTACAACAATACTACCTTTAACTGTAAGCAGAGGAATTTAACTCTGTGTGGTGAGATATTCCAACAGTAAGTGGTTATCAAAGCCAACAGCGTTATGAGCAATAAACATATTATTGCGATTTGTTACATCTAAAGTGTTTCACAAGATCACAAATATCGTCTTAAGTGTTAAAATTGAATAAACATCTGCCATGATGTTCAGTCAGCTCCATTCATCCATCAATTTTCTGCCGTTTTATCCGGGGCCGGGTCGCGGGGGCAGCAGTCTGAGCAGGGACTCCCAGACTTCCTCTCCCCAGACACTTCCTCCAACTCCTCCGGGGGGATCCCGAGGCGTTCCCAGGCCAGCCGAGAGACATAGTCTCTCCAGCGTGTCCTGGGTCTTCCCCGGGGTCTCTTCCCGGTGGGACATGTCTGAAACACCTCCCGAGGGAGGCGCCCAGGAGGCATCCGGAACAGATGCCCGAGCCACCTCAGCTGGCTCCTCTCGAGGTGGAGGAGCAGCGGCTATGCTCCGAGATCCTCTTGTGTGAATGAGCTCCTCACCCCATCTCTAAGGGAGCGCCCAGCCACCCGGCGGAGGAAACTCTTGTATCTGCAATCTTGTCCTTTCGGTCATTACCCAAAGCTCATGGCGAGGGTAGGAGCGTAGATTGACTGGTAAATTGAGAGCTTTGTCTTTGGACTCAGCTCCTTCTTTACCACAACAGTCGATGCAGCGGCTGCGGTGCACCGATCCAACTGTCAATCTCCCGTTCCATCCTTCACTCAATCTTGAACAAGACCCCGAGATACTTGAACTCCTCCACTTGGGTCAAGGACTCCTCACCCACCCGGAGAGGGCAAGCAACTTTTTTCCGATTGAGAACCATAACCTGGGATTTGGAGGTGCTGATTCTCATTCCAGCCGCTTCACACAACCGAGTGATGTCCTGATGGAGCCATCAGGACAACATCGTCTACAAACAGCAGAGATGAGATCCTGTGGTCCCCAAGCCGGACACCCTGGTGACAAAGGGTAGCCCTGGCAGAGTCCAACATGCACTGGGAACAGGTCTGACTTACTGCCAGCAATGTGAACACAGCTCCTGCTCCGGTCATACAGGGACCGGAATATTTTGTATTTATTTTACTTATATGACCATAGCTTCTCGGGTAGGAGCCAGCGTAACCTTGGATCAAATCGGGAAGAAGAAAATGGTTGGAACCACTGCTCTATTGGACTAAAACCAATGTTCTTTTCATATATTCTGTCATTCTAAATTCTTTCTGACTTTTAATCTTATCTTGTATCACAGCCATTTGGCCATTCCGTGTCAATGCCCGATCTCGTCCGATCTTCGGTCAAACAGGTATGGGTCAGTACTTGAATGGGAGACTGCTGTAACACGTGGTGCCACAGGGGGGTGGTCATTGTGTCCTTGGGCAAGACACTTCATCCACCTTTCCTCCAGTTTCCATGTATGCAGGTGTATGAATGAGTGAATGTGGGACAACAGATGCAATTTAGGCCATTTCATAATATCCATTGTCCTGACAAAATATAACAAATCCTAATAATCATGGCTCAGTTTGATCGTTTTAACCTCTGCATTGTAAGTGATCGTTTTCTCTCATCGTGATAGGAAGTGAATAAACAAGTGCGTAAACAGATCGATGGACATTACAATGACTTTATTCCACAGCTCAGAGTCTTTCATTCACACAGGTCCTTAAGATAAATGTGTACAGTATATACAATTTAAACACAGTTACCATGGTTACCGCATGCCCAGAGTCACTATGAGGAGAGGTTTCCATCAGAAGCACAGTAGAATATTTATGTTCAGGCATAGATCCGCTGTGTCCACTAGGGGGCATCGCAGCAGCCGCACAGCCTTTGCACAGCTGTAGCTCTGGAGATAAACAACATGTGGGACTCTTCTTCATGCACATGGGCCAGGCAGGAGGCTCAAGTAGGGGGCGCTCTCCTCACTGGCACCTTTTAAAACCAAACAAGATCCTTATAACCAAAATTATACAAAACAAAATCCAAGGATTATCTTCATACAATGGAGCGTGTCATTTGCCCGATGTGCGTCAACCATGCTAGTTGCTAGCTTGACTGTCTGTATTGTCCTTATTCGAAAATGGCAAAAATGTTATCACCACTTTTTTAAAGGCACAGTACGTAACTTTCTACCCCAAAAATAGACTAAAGCAGACAAAGACATGTCTCTTTTCCCTGTGTTTGTACATGCTTTAAGTGAGGACACATATGGTGCTATCGAGCATTTAACCTTGTTCAAACTTTGTTCCTTCATCAAAAATTTCAGGGCAAGCTAGCTTTGGTTTATTTTCCCATGGTAATTTGCTCTGCTGCCCGAAGCTGGAGCTATAACATAAATCCTGAAGAGGGGTCACATTGCAGATATAAAGTAATGCATGCGAACAGTACATTATTTTATCCTTCCAAAACATGACATGCCAAAGCAAAAGAACAAGAGCAAGTTTAAAAGAATGAATCTAATGCAAAATGTGTGTCCTTTAAAACATGTACAAGGTTAGTACTCCACTCTAGAAGAGTATTATGTTTTTTAAATGAAGCTCAAATAATTTTATGAAATAGGTGTACAAGTTTGACATTACTCAAGGAACGTTAGATTGTCAGCACAAATAATATTACCATGTATAATAGGTTAATTCTCCATTTAGGTTGACTATTTTGACCAAAATCCTGCCCAGGTTACACCAATAGCAACTCCTAAAGATGGGTTGAATGTGTCTTTTTTCAGTTTTTGGTGGGATAGTTAATTTAGACGGATGTTAAAGCTGGGGTACCTGACCTTCTTTTGAAAATGTGAATATGTTGTTTCTGCCCTCACCTAGTAAATTGTAATAGCAGCACTTGGTGACTGAATCAGTCCGCTGTGCTCTGTTTGCATCTAATTATGAAACATTTTGCCCGATGTGTCGCTATGCTGTGTTTTGGGATGAGAGTGGGTTTGCTGTTCCGAGGCTGGGCACGCGTGTGAAAATCCATGCATGAGAACTGGGAACTAGTTAGATTAGTGGGTAATTGATTAGATACTCATTTCAGAGTTTGAGAATCCTGTACCCCGGCTTTAAGCTGAACAGTTTTCATCACATGCACACCTCAGCACACACCTAACCTTTGGAACCAGTCGCATTTGAATAAAATAGAATGAAACGTTTAGACTTTTGTCCCTCATGAGATGTAAACATACTGTGTGTAGTGACCCCCAGAGTCCAGCAGATGGCAGAAAACATATATAAAGTACCACTATGAGATAAAAAGTACGTCCCGTCTGCAGCTGAGAGAAAGCTAGACAGCGCCGGCTTGACCCTGTTGTTTACAGTTTTTATATTTTGGCGTCACAGGTTTTTTTGCAGCGTCGTCCCTTTGTCCATCGCTCGGTTCAGTTTTTGCTCGGACGCCGTAAACAGAATTTGGATTGTTGTTTCCAGAGTTGGTTTGAGCAGGGTCGGAGGCAGCAGCTAGCACCAGGGCAAAGAGCGCAGCACAGGAAGCCCACAGAGAAGTGCACTGTCCGTGGGAAAGGTCACGCCACAGCAGCACGTTTACACTGGAAACAGCATTGTACGAGGAACTATCTGGACGCATAAGAAACCATAAAAGGGCACGGAAAACTGCTCCTCCATGCACTCGTCATCATTCTGCCAGGATTTTTCCACAATATGTGATTTTTATGGCTTGAAATGACCTTGAACATTTGTCTCATCCCAAAACATTTGAAGGAAGCTGGATGATATTACAGGTTCCCTCACACTTTCCAGGACATTTTTAGTTTTGTCATTACGGCATTTACAAAGAAATTACCAGGTTATTATAGTTTTGATCATAAATATGTAGTCTAAGGCATCACCTGAAGTTCACACGGCAAACATCACTGTTCGCTCAAATTAGATGGAAAACACTTGTGAACCCAAACATATTGACTATTTTTTATTGTAGTTTTGATACATATTCTTCCTATGTTACACTTTTAACACTGGAAAATAAGGGACGTATAAATGTGATGGTCATGTCTAGCAGATGAGAGAAAGAGGTAAAGAGGTGAAGGGGGGTCTGGGGGTCCTCCCTCAAGACATTTTGTACTAAAGAAGTGCCATTTCTTGCATTCTGGTGGGTTTTAGAGTTCTTCTCCCCAAAAAACTCAACTGCTCTTGTCACTGTGACGATTGCAGGAGCAGTTTCTAGTAATTTTCAAAAATAAAGCGAGGAAAAGGGTCAATATATTTTCAAGGATTAAATGTGTAAGTATGTAATTCCAGGTTTTCCAGGACACGTGGAAACCTTAGAGAAAATGTAAACTTGGAGAAAGGGGTGGGAAGTTTACATGTTCTTCCCACTTGCCTTTTTGAAAAATGTTGAATAGTATTTCTGGAACATTATTTTTTACGCTGACATTTTTACTGTGTGCAGGTCGCCTTACCACAGATATGACCTATAACTTTATTTGGTGATTTCACTTTCTTGTCTCCATTGAGAATTATAAGTCTGATGGCATACTGTGGAACATTCCAGGCAAAGCAATGTCATCTCCATGAAGACAAAAGGTGCCAGAAACTTGAAAAAAACTCAAATTCAGTCATTGTTTTTTAAAGACTAATAGGTAAAAATGGGACATAGAACATATGGCCATATGTTTACACATTCATGAAAAACATTATTTTGTATGGCAGATAAATACATTTTCTTATTATATTAGTTATTATTTATTCATAAGCGAAAAGGATATGGATCAGTATTGGTCAAAAAAAAGAATCCAGATAAGCCCATCCCTACTTTCCTGTCTCCTTTCTCCTTAGGCCTAGCCTAGCACAGCCGGGTTGTAACATTCTTGGAAACAAGCAGCAGTGGTCAGTGGGAGAAAAGGTTTCAAAGGTTGTCATCAAACATTGCGACTTCAATCTGAAGGTCATTTTCAATCTGATGAGATGGTTTGAGCAGCGGCATTGATAATCTGTAATATAATCATTACACATAAGCAGGAGCGGGGACGGTTTGCAAAAGGAGTGATGTAGGCCATTTGGTCAAGAAAGAAAACCCTTCTTTAAACAGGAACGGTCTGAGATACAACCTCCCCTCAGTCTACAACAGCCTCATCAAACCCCGGCACAAATCAAACGCTAATGAGGCACTTACAGTTCTGAGGGACCTTTTCTCTCTACAAGGACAGAAAGTAAAGCAGTTAAGCATCTGCAGCTTTCAGTGACATTTATGATCAGATTGTTTCCGTCGTGCGATGCCGTTGAGTGCAAACGTGTTGTGTGGACGCAGACTGAGCGGTCCTTTAGTGACTGAAGAGGGAACATGGCCGCCATGAAAAACAAAGAGGTCTGAGTGTTTCTGTCCCCAGACTGATTATTCACCGTCCAGAAGAGTCAAAGGCCCGATCCTGCAGCTTTGGAGCGGGTCCTCACGAGTTTCTCACAGTAGATATTCATACGAAATGCAAAAGTAAAAATACAGGGATGTAACGTTAACAGAACAAATATAGTGGTCTGTGGTCTTATAGGTCCTTTATCTTGTAATATTTTGGCTTTTTGAAAATTTTGGACTCATTACTTACCTTATCAGAAGATATGGAAAACAGTGCAAAGGGAAAGGAAGTCAGTTCAAATGGGGCCAAAAACAACCGCTGCTAAGTTGAAAGTTGTTTACGAGCCATTTAAATGCTTATGACCATGAAATTCCTGGTATAGACTTTAAAAACACAGAAAAGCTGTAAAACAATGAAAACAAAACGAACAATTCATTAAAAAGCTAATAATTTTGAAGAATGTATTGTATTGGATGATGACATTATAATATGGTAGTTTTGCTGTAGAGGCAAATGTAAGTGACATGACAAGCCCCAGCACGTACAAACACTTCAATAATAAAAAAGTATTTAGTGGTGATTAAAGACATTGTTGAGCTATTTTTGCACCGTTACATCCCAATTATAAAACACATAAATAACTTTGGTTAAACATCAGCTCTTCCGTAGCTTTTCCCGGTTTATCTTCCGGGTTTTCCGGGCTGCGTGCAAACCCTGACAGGTGTGGGTATTATCTGGCAGGCGTGGACCTCTCCCTGGGCTGCGGTTTGGCTTTGGGGACGACGGGCGCTGCTTTGGGCCGTGGGTGGGATGCGGAGGCGTCCTGGGAAACGCTGCGTCTCATGCACAGGTTGAGTGCCTGCTTTCTAGGTAGGATTATGGGCATCGTGGGCTGCCTGGAGGGTCGGTGAGGCGAAGGGCTGTGGACAGACGGGTCAGAGGAAAAATGACAAAATTATGAAAAAAATACTTGAATTATTTTTTTATTTTTTTGTACTTAATTTTACTGACTAAATCCTAAAAGTGTCAGTTTCATTTTATGTTGTCACAATATTGAAATTTCAATACTAAGGAAAAGGTTCCAGACTCAATACAAATGTTAATACCACAATAATTAAAAGCAAAAAACAAAGACAAAGTCATGAAATAATAGTAGTAGAACTTACAAAAACTATTCAGGAAAAGTAAAATTGAGTAGTTTAGTTACTAGTTTTGGCATCAATAAATATCTGGGTATCATTCTTTGTGACAACCCTAGTTTCAAAAAAAGGTTGAACCTGAAGAATGCCTTTGATCTCCAACCCAAATGTCTAAAGTTCTTTAGTTCTTCTGACCAATGTGGTATATTACTTACTTTAAAGCTGGGACTGGAACTACAGGTGGAAAAATAACCTGCTGGCTAATTCTGGCATAGTTACAGAAATGTTGCACTATCAATAAAATTAATACATTGATAAATTAATACATGAATTTGCACTATCAATCAAATTAATAAATTAATGACATTATTAAATAAACACCTTTTTTCTGACTGTATTTTTCACATCCAACTTTAGTCATTTACAAAGTTCTTTATCTAATAGCATTATGAAAACAAGCTAGTCAAATTCTTTCTCTTCATCATCAATCAAAAAAATATTAAACATAATTGGCCAAATAGACTAAGCTATAACAAAAAATACAGACAAATAGAAAAACAAAATGTCTCTATGTGCAGAGTAGCAATTGGCTGTTTATTTTCAAATGCTTTATGCCTCAAGAGTAGCATTAGCGTTAGCATTGAGACATAAACACGTCCCTTTATAAACACACTTTGGTCCTTTGGTGAAGTATTCTCCTGTTTAGTCTTTAACATGTTGTCAGAGACTTCCAGCACCACTCACTGTCCACTGCCTGATCACAATTCATTCATTTTAGACTTAGAGAAAACCCAGAGACATGAATTAGACAGGAAGTACTGATGTCAATAGTGAGCTAACCATTTAAAAAACAAATAACCAATGGATATTCAGTACCGAGACAATCACATGAATATGAAAACAAAACCAAAAATATAAAATATAATACTTAAATTGTAAAAATGAAACACAATAAAGGTCATTATGGTGTCATTATCAACTACGCGTAATTCCTACTCCACCTTGGGCTGTCGAAGCGGCTGTGGGCGGAGCTGAGGAGGCGCAGAGGCGTCCGGGCGCTGCCGGACAAAGCGGCGCTGCAGCGAGGGACGGAGGCGGACGAGGAGCGAGCGGGAGCACCTTTAACAGCTTTACGTTGCGAGCTGAGCGTGGTCATGAGCGCTCTCTGCGACCTGGGAATATCAACAGGTTCAAATCCAGTCCACTTTATTCATCCGGAACATTTCAGAAGCAAAAACGGAGCTGCACTGTACAGCTCTCAACTACAGGGCAAAATAGGTATAAAACATGTCTCTAGTGGTCCTTGTTTAAGACAATACAACTAGTCAAATCAAGAGTTTAACTGTCATATGTCAAATAAAAACAGATTAAACACACAAATGATGAATCATTTTAAACCAAGAAAAAATGAGGAATAGACCAAGAGATAGAAAAGAAAAAATAAGCAATTGAAGACATGTAAAAGTGAGAACAAAAAAAAATATTCTTTTGAACATATGAACTAATTGAAAATTTGAATTGAAAAAGACAAAAAATTGTAATTTTTTTTTAACACAATGACGCCCAAAAACTGCAGCCCGCAACTCTCAAAATTTGCAATCCATAGTTGCTATGAAGAAGCAGACTTGGTAACTATGATAACGCCCATAACTACACCGGAACTAACACAAACTTGCTGTTACCGTCAGGATTGTTTGTTCTTAGTTAAGTCTATTGAACTACTCAAGTGAACTGTCACCTGACTCATATTGAGCAGAATCCTTCACGGGTCATCATCCTGCAGAGTTTAGACCTGAGGATTTGTCCCGTTGACAGAATTCCATTGTCTTTCGCTTTTGGAACGACCTGGACGACTGAGACCACGCCGACATCCACACGTACCCGCTCGTAGCTTTGGTTGCATTCGCCCCCGTTGGCGTCTGAGGAGGGTTGGCCGCAGTGGTCAGTCCAGACGCGGGCCTCCTGACTGGGGTGAGCGGCCGTGGGATCCTGCTCCGGCCTTCCCTGGACTCCTCGGTGGTCCTCAGCCTGGAGCTCCTCTTGGACTCGTCTGAGGTGAAGTCTGGAGGCGGGCCATAGACAGACATGAGCTCACATCACAGTCACACTTAGGTAAGGTGCGTGACGTGTCTGGCCCAAGGACACGACGACGGTATGGGCCGAGCGGTCATTCAGACACTGACTCTAAACACTGCGCTCATTCATGCCAAAACCAGATAATGCAAGAAATGCAGAAGAACTCCACTTGATTTAATGTGTTTTCATGAGTTTGTGTAGAATAAGAAAGGCCAACTGCAGCCTGTAAACACAACTCCAAGTATGGGTTTGATATGTTTTTGAAGAGGGACCAAAATCTTCTAAAAGTCCATTGACAAATAAATAAAGCATCTTAACGTGTTGTAAGGTCCCTCATAAATATTGAGAGGTCACAAATAAAACAAAGATATCATTTGGACTAGAGTTGTTGTGGATGATGGAACAACATTAGAATATTGTTAACTGCTTTATTTATTAACCTTTATTGAACAGGGAAAGAACCCGTTGAGAAGTAAAAAAGACATTACACATCTACACTAAACAGTATAAAAGATTGAAAAGGAGAACTACATTTACAAGCGCTGTCTATTTTCATTAGATTTGCTTTCTATGTTTTTCAAATGGTGTGAAAACCCCTCCGTGACACCAGCTCACACAACTTCACTTCAGACTGGAGTTCCAAGCTGTGGGAGCAGCATAACAGGCTGGCTTCCCCCAATCAGTTCGAACTCGAGTGACGGACAAGCTGTAAATGTTTGGTGAGCACAGGACATAGTGACCTTCAGCTCTCTACACAAGGGCACAGAGCGGTCCATCTAAGGTGAACTTTATTGTCCCCGTAGACAGATTTGTCCTCTGCATTTGACCTCTGTTGGAAGAGTTTCTGGTGTAAAAACAAATGCCCAGGGAGTGCCAAAATTACCCGGGCTAATTCTGCGTCCACTTTGGCTGTAAAAAGGGACTCTTTTTTTGCCAAAGCTTGTATTCCGTAAAGATGCCTCTCCTACCTCTGCTGTGGTCGTCCTCTGAAGCGTTGTTGCGCTTTTCTTCGTCCCCAGAGGAAAGTGAAGACGAGGTCCCCGAGAGCCCCCTCCTGCGGCCCATCCATCGGCCCTGCTGCTTCTCCACCACCATCCTGGCCAGCCCCATCTGCCTGGCCCTCTGCTGGAGACGCGCCCGAGCCGACACCGAAGAGGAACGCTCCGAGCCGGAGTCCTCCTCCGAGACCAGCACCGGGATCCTGCTCCGAGGTTTAGGTCTGTCCTCTGCCGCCTGTTTCACCGCGCTCGGCTCCTCTGAAGGGCGACTCACTGCCTCTTCTAACTTTGTAGACTCCTGTAAAAGAATACTGTCATTTGCGTTTGGGGCAATATGAAACGTTGAAAATTGGGATATTATTCCAAATCTACTGACTGTGGATGTTCTGCAGAAGCTAAACGCACTAATAATGACAGGAAGCAGAACTATGACTTAAATACCCCTAAACAATTAGTAAAAATTTTATACGTACCGCCATTAAATATTCTTGCATTAATTAAATTGTCAATTATATAGTAATAGCATAATGTCTCTTTTAGATCATAATCAAAAATGTAGTCCATATCAAACAACATTTCAAAAAGTGACTAGAACAAGCAGCAAAACAAATAAACATCATTTCAAAAGACTGTGATCTAAAAACTCTAAAAACTGCCTTGGGTGCTTCCATGTATGTTTTCTAGATGGTATATTTCCTCTGTTCTGGTCAACTCTCATACTGACTTTCAGCGCCCTTTCGTGGTCATTTCGTGGCCTTTGCAACATAAACTGTCAAAATTTTGCAGTGGCTGTAAGTACGCTTGGAACAGATCGCAAAAAAATATAATAACTGAGATCTCTTCATGTGGATGGACGCTTTAATTCAATATACATGTGCCTTTCTGTCCATCTTACTTCTACAGTTTATCATAGCATAGTATCCGTTCCTTACCTGTGTCTGTGTTGGGTCCAGCACAAAGGTCACAGACTGGACTTCTAACGCTGGTCCATTCTCTGCAGGAATGGGCTCTGGACTCGTGTCGAGCTTGGGCTGTTCCTCGTCTCCCGTGTGGTTCAGAATGGCCATGACCTCCGTGTCTTTGGCCGAGTGTCCGTTGGAAGACATGACGTTGAGGTGCGACGTCTCCGCAATGTGGATGAACGTTCGCTCCACTTTGGTGAAGGGCGGAGAGGCCGGGGCGATGGGCGTGGAGGGCCGCAGATCGGACCTCAGAGCCGGGGAGAGACGTCCGGTTTCAGGGGGTTCGAGCAGCAGCGCCTCACCCACCAACATGCGCTCGTTTCGGGGCGTGAGAGCACAGGCCGTGGCCAGCTCCGGCTCCAGACCTGTGTCTCCGCCCGATGGAGACTTACGCGTGTCGCCCGGAGAGAACAACACTAGCGTTTTGGAAGCATCCTCCAAATCCTGGTCGTTCTCTGCACCTGAAACCTAAATGAAACATCCTCATTTAGATTCAGCACTATTCGATATGTTTTCCAACAGTCACAGTTCCATTCACTGATTGAGCGAGAACGGGGCCTTGCAGATTTTCCTTATTTGTTTGTCTACATGCTTGAGTTTTCACATGAGCTGCCGACATCACCAGGAGGACTCCAGAACTTGCTAAAAAAGGTTGGATTGATTTAATCAATCCAAGCACTAACCAGGCCCTGATGTGCTTAGCTTCTGAGATCTGCCAGGATCAGGTATTGACAGGCAGGTATGGGCAGGGAAGGAAATTCCAGCTCAAAATCCGCACAGAGAAAACAAAAATCACGTAGCTACCAGAGATCCAGAGCAGCATATCCTCAAATGACAAGATGTGGTACTCGAGGAAGTGGAACATTTAAATACATGTGTGCGATTATTGAACAAACGGCAGATGGAGCTCATGAGATCAGAGCCTGACTGAGGGCAGCGAGATCAATACGGCCTACAACATGCTGACTACATCCAGAGACTGGCAGCATTCCTAACTTCATGCTATAGACTGACAGTGCTGAGGATCACAGGATCATATGGACTGCTCACAGAACAAATGAGATAGTCTTGGAGGAAATGGAGGCAGAGCAGCAGCTAATATCAACCGTAAGGAAAAGGAAACTACAGTACTTTGGCCATATTACCAGGGCCCAAAACCTCTGTACCTATGTTCTGGAAGGATAAATTGATGGCAAGAGGACAAGAAGGAGACAAAGAAACAAATGACACCCAAGACTGGCCCAAAACATATCTTGGGAAGAACACAACCTCGGCATGGCATCGGAGTCTGTCTTAGTTCAAATCAAAGGTGTGCGAGAATTTATGACAATGCGCTTCACAAAATAAAGTGAACTGATAAATTCAAGCATTGGGGTTAAGGTTCATTTCCCTGACACACGATATACTGACCCTGCTGAAGAATCCCCCTATTAACCTGGACAGAGATCTTTGACTGAAACTCGGAGGCAACTGTTCAGTCGCAACAGCACAATACCTGTCTAAATGCAGAAGATGCCTCTTACAAACCTTGGGCCCCTTCTGGTCCTCTGCCATGAGCGTGGAGTGGGCCGCCTCCTGGCTCCTCTCCGTGCTCTTCTGGCTGGCCTCGCTGTTGGACTCGCTCTTCGTCACGTCGTCGTCGCGTGGACCCGGAGCTTCTGGGACGTTTTCCGGAGCGGCAAAGCTGCGGCGCGCCGGTAACGTCCCGGTGAGCACCACGGTGAGGAAGTCGGCGCGTTTAGCCTGGAGCTGAGGCAGGATGTGGAAGTGCTGCTTCTCGTCGTCCAGGCCTTTGGTGCGATAGTCTGGCGACGTGGGAGAGGGTGTCTTCTCTGTGGGAGACACCGCCACCGCCGCCTGGGTGATGGAGAGAAGTATTAGACAACTGAGGACGAAATGTGAAGAACTTTGAACAACATTGGATTCGCACAAAAGCTTGACATACATTCATACACCCACACAACACATTCCTTCACCATGGCACAGAGAGAGACATGAGGGTTTTGGAAGGATCAAGAGTTTAAACCACACTGAGAGGCAGGAAACAGAAGAACCACGCTGCCAACATAAAACAAACCGATGAACAAACATTGTATTTGCCCCAAATCTGTTTATTTCATCGTAGTTTGGTTGTACACAAGCTCGTAAAGATTGTCTAGATTACATACATTGATATAAAAGGCACAAAAAATGCATTGCAGTTTCTTCTTGACAGCACGCAGTCGATGTGTTCAAGTGTTTCCCTCCGGAGATATTCACAAACGGCCTGTACAAACATGCGATTCAGCGCTTACTGCCACTCCGGACATGGCTTTCTACAGCTCTGTACACGCTTTATCGCCGGGTTTACAAAAATGTTTCAAATACATGCGTTTTTTTAAGCCTGAAATTATACAAGCAGTTACTGTACAGTGATACATGTGGTAGAAAAGAAATGCTTACATGTATTTTACAAGTGAAAAGTGACACCCAACCTTGCTCTTATTGCCTTGAATTTACACGGGGCGTTCATATACAGAAGAATAATGTACAATGCAGTGTGGGTAGCTCAGCAAATGTGAATGGAATCCGCAAATGTGCTGAAAGTGGCAAAAAAATTATCATATAAAGTGGAGAAAGATGATTGCAAAAGTATGTCTCCGACCCCCTGTCGCGAGTTGGACTATAGGCCAGGTGGTGGTACTACAGCAAAGAAATAAAAATTAAAATCCATAGCGCAAAGGTTGACAGGGACCTACAGCTTTCTGAAAGGTTGGATTTTGTGGAAATTGTTGTCTATTTACATCAACCTTTTCTCAATTCGAAATCCAACAGTTTTTAATCCTTTTGTTTTGGTCCACTCGAGCCCACTGCACTGATTGGTCAGAACAATCACGTGGTGCGCGGGGAGGGGAACTATGGGCTGCAGAATCACCGCTAGAGGAACCATTTAGAGGAAGGAACCACGCGGATGCAACCAGGATTTCTGTTGGAATATTGTGTAATCTGTTGGAATATTGGAATATTGTGTAATCTGTCAGTAATGAGGCGATAACATTATGGGAACAATGTCATTCCCTTGTCAAGGGCAGCGGGCGATTCATACAAACTTTCCAGAACAGGAAAATTCAATCGTCTTCTGACTTTACACTGCCTCGAATAATTAAAACAAATACAATAAAAATATGTCTTGAAATATTTACAAAGGAATCACAGACGTTTCCAGTCGGACGCGGCGTTTTTGTTTAAATCGTGGTCAAACGGGCCGTGTCCAGAACCTCAGCTCTGAGACACTACAGAGAGCTACAAACTCTCCTGATGTTCACTCTTCATCTGTTCTTTTAATTAGGAGGTTCTTAATCTCAATGATTACAAATAATGAAGGAAATTGTAGCATGATTTAGTTTTTGACATGTCTAAGTCCATTCATGGTTGTGACAGACAATCAATACCAACGTTTTGATATTTGCAATAGTGACAAGGCATTGAAATCAATCCTCAGTTAAAATTCAATTCAAAAGTCAATTTTCCAGAATTAATATTTTTGTTTCGGTGCATATGTTTGTTAGACCAAGTGTATGTCTATGATTAGTATTATTTTTGTCTTATGTTAGCTTATTTTTGTCTTTTTATTTTATTTATCTTTTTGTTTTTCAATTTAAATTTAAATTTTCTCTCTATTCCCTATTAAGAATATGAGAGGTTCTGTCCATAGGAGTTTTGTTTATAAGAGTTTTTTTTCTCTATTAAGAGTGTTTTCAGTTCTTTTCTTCTGTATCTACTTGCGTTGCAACACTGAAATTCCCCCATGTGTGGACAAATAAAGGCATATCTTATCTTAATACCCTCCAATGAATGGTGAGGAGAAGATTAAATCTACTCCAAAATCATTAACACCAAATAGAATCCGAGTATTATTTGGTTTTGTATGGAAACAAGAGTCACTGGTTTCTCCCTTTCCACCAATAGAAACGGATCTCTCATTCGTGCACTTCAGTTTTACCATTTTATTTTGGTAACACACACAAAGGCGGTGACGGGGAATCCTCTGGTTTGACCGTTTGTGGTGAACCCGGAGAGTCTTGTAAAGCCCCTGTGGATCATGGACACGGCCTGCTGAATGAAAACGCTCCACCATCCAATCTGAACCTCAGCGCGTGGCGTGTAAACAAAGCGTGCAAAGTAAACGTTAGCAGCTCGCGGTACATTCGCGCGGTGGTTTGAACTCGGTCAGAAGCAGCATCGGATGGACGGTTGGATGGGGACGGACTCAAAACGAGCGGCGAGCGGTGCATATTTGAATGTAGCCCTTTGAGAAAAAGTAACAGTGAGGAGCTCCAAACACCCGCCTGAGCTAACGGCTAACAGCTGGCGGCTAACGGCTAGCAGCTAATGGATAGAAGCTAACGGGCTAACAGCCTGACGTTCACGGGCCACAACAAGGAACAACCGAAGCAACAAGGAATATATTTCACGCAGTAGTAACTTGTCTTAAGTGAATTTTCATTGAAATTAGCATCTAGTGTTGCATTGTCTTCCACTTTTTAGTGTATGAATACAATGAATATAATGAATATTAACGGCGATTTGAGAGTCAAAACATGTGAAGAACAGCACATTTGACTGAAGTCCACTAGTTCTTTGGGCCTGGATTACTCATTACTTTCTGATCCCAATGTTCTGGACACGAACAAAACGTTTCATTCACGTCTAAGACAAAAGCCCTTGATTCAAAAAATAAAGAGATAAGTTTAAGCGCTTCTCAGTCTCCGGTTCACGGTCCTTTTCTACTCAAGAGCTAAAGACTTTCAGTGACTTTAACGTTTAGAAACAAAGATCAAAACTGCTTGTGTTGAAAAATTCATTCCAAACAAATGAAAAATACATCTAAAATATTTCAAACAATCCATAAATAGAATAAAAGAAAATAAAAGAAGATGAATTATATGATGAAAGAAATAACATTAATGACAAAAAGGAGATTAAATAAAAATAATAAAAACATTTAAAATTAAAAAATATATATTAAAAATGATATCAATATTTCTCATTTACTCCCTTATATTGTCCCTAATCTAATAATAAAAAGAATACATTATAATGCGTCATAACGAGTTTGTTTTACATTATCATTTTCTTGTGCAAATATCCAACTACGGATGTGTTTTACAGACGTTGCAACCTGCGACTTACAAATAAAGTGATAAAGTGCAAAAAAAAGCGTGGACTTTTGCCAAAACAACTCAATATTTTGGAAGACGATTCTTTTCTTTTTTTACAATTTACAATATGTATACGCCATAGTTTAGATTCTATTCATAAAACCGGCAAATGGCTCTATAATATGAGAACGCATTTTGGATTCACAGTTAACTCTTTTGTATTCCATTCTAGTGTTTCAGTTTTTGTTTCCCTTTTTGACCTCTAGAAAAACGGACACAGCTAAATATCTGTCGACAAATCATAAAAGTTGAATTGTTTCACTACGGATTCCAAAATATAAGCCTGAAAACCAATATGGCTGTAGAATTCACCTCTGAACTCATAAATAACAGGTGATTTTTGTTATTTTCTTAGCACCATCCATTAATATTTATCCCATTAAACATTTGTGTATATAATATTTTGTCCATATTTAAATGTAAATGTTAAATGTAATAAAAAAGTGTGTAATTCATTCACTCGTTCGTTACAGTCACAGCTGTCCTGGGGCAGACTGACGGAGAATTGCATCGTTTTTGACCTCCAACGATCACCTGCTCATTCAGCCATTCATCAGCAAAGTGAAGCGCCCCGCCCAAGGACACAACAACAGTGTGCCACGCCTTCTCCAACAATTCTACCATCTGAACTACGGCCACCACTTTAGATACATGTCTCTACACTACGTCATATATTTAGCAATAAAATGTTCGTATCAGACGTTAAATATGGTTTTGTTCAGTTTGAAAGTCAAAAGAACAGGTTTTTTGTTTTTGCTTTTCCCCGTGTGTGCTCCTTCGGGCCACCGTACTTCCCTTTTCACATTCGCTTTGTGTGTGTTTCGAGCTCGTGTCAAAGAAGCGATGCATTCGAGTGACGTAAAAAAAAAAAAAAAAAAACACATATTGCTCAAGTGATTTTCGCGTTGGAACACAGACTTCAAACAGTTTTTCGAGGACGACCTGCATTCCTCGAGACACGTTTTCACATCTGACGAAAAAAAAAAAAAAGGCTATATATTTGTGTAACAGTCTGGCAGAAGTCCGCTCCTCCTTCGTCGCAGTTCGTTTTCGCTCTCGCGTTTTCACCTCCCGTCGACTTTACGGCGTGTGCAACTTCAAGCTTCGCGCGGCGGCCGTTTCAGGAGTTTATTGCATGAAAGAGTTCCTCGTTTTTTGGGGACTTTCCTCCTCGGCGTTTGGTACTGAGCGGCGGTGATGGACGCTCGGCTCGTGGTCAGTCCTGGGACGCAGACGCAGAGCGGCTTTGGACAACTCGGGGTCTAATGTACATTTCTGTTCTTCAACTCGGCCACAATAGAAGGAGACGAGCGCCCCCTGCTGGCAACGGAGCTGCATGGAGTAAAAGAAAACGCAGCAAAGCTAATTTCAAGACGCTAGTGGGTTTTGTGGCATGAATGCAACATTGTGGGGTCAGAAATAAAGTGATTTCCTTAAAAAAAAAGTCCAGATCGTCAATGACCGAAGCAGATTTTTATAATGGGAGATTTAAATGACTAAAAGTTCAATAACTGCCTCTGCCGTGCACTGATCTACATAAAACAGATCATAATAACGAAAAATTATATCAATATATTTTTTTTGTACATTCACAACCCTGTTTTACAACCGGTCAAAAACAATAAAGCAATAAAGTGTCAAAATGAAGCTTTACGTCATTCCTCTGCTGAATATTTAAGGCCAAAAAGTGTAAATATTGGCCCGATATATCCGTCTATCGCGACATAAAAGGAAACGTCTTTAAATAAATAGAATTATTGTGCGTGTTGTTTTGTGAATTATAAAATGCTAAAGAGTAGGGACGGTGCTTGAACCCCGAAACTCTGAATACGTCACAGGGTCGACAGTCACGGACATGTAAACGATGAAATATATCCTCACTAGAGCCGGACTCTCTCTCAGGTCTTTAAAGCATCAGCCAGAACATTACGACAGGAGAAGTCAGTCCAGTTTTATTAATTATGTTATATTTGAGTCGTTGTACTTAATCTGTGTTGTAGTTTTACAGAAGATCATTGGTTTGAGTCTCGTCCCGACCGGACTGAACAGGTTTGTCCCAACAAACTCCATCATCTCTGTGGATTCAGCTCAATGTCTGAGGACCAAGAATCTCAGGTTTTACTTTGAGGTGACTGGATTTAAACACAGACAGTTGAAACATAAAATAAAATAGAATATTATATGACATTATATTATATTCAAAAAAATATTCAACATTTTTTTCTGTTCATTGGAACTATGTAATTTAACCAGATTGTTTCAAAACCCAACGTTTGTTTTGTTTCAACATAGATAATAATTCAAACTGACAAATATGCCAGATATATAAATACTTTGGTAACTCTTTAATTTAAGGACCGAATTTTAATTGCTAACCAAGTGGTAATTGGTATGCAAATGATTAATTACGGTATTAGGTCTTTTATAAAGGACTTATTAACGTATTAAGATAATGTCCACTAACAACCATATGAGGCATTTGTTACTTAAACCGGCAATGAAGATAAGATATAATATTTCCATAAAGCCAGATTTATGGCTCTAACTCTCTTCCTGTCGTAACGAGCCGGCTGACGACTCTGGGTGACGTCGGTGCAGTTGCGTGTTGAATATTTGCTGTGCGCGTTTTGGCTTTGCTTGTTTGCCGCTGCGTCCCGGGACCCTTCCACAGTCCGGGACCCTTCCATAGTCCGGGACCCTTCCACAGTCTGGGACCCTTCCACAGTCGGGGACCCTTCCACAGTCCGGGACCCTTCCACAGTCAGTCCGGGACCCTTCCAGAGTCCGGGACCCTTCCACAGTCCGGGACCCTTCCACAGTCAGTCCGGGACCCTTCCACAGTCCGGGACCCTTCCACAGTCCGCCGTTCCTGCATTAGCTGTTGTTCTTGTTCATGAGTTTGGCAAACATCTGCTGCAGCTGCGAGCGCGAGGCGTTGAGCACGGAGTGTCTGTGGCGCGGGCTGCCGGGCGGCGGGAGCGTTCCAGCGTGGCGGCGGCGGGACGAGGCGGCGGAGGCCAGGTGGGCGGGGCTGCTCTCGGCGGACCGGCTCCTCTGGATGAAGCCGCTGGCGCCGTGAGGATACTGCTCCGTCTCCAGGGTGGACGAGGAAAACACGTAGGAAGCCAGCCGCCGAAGCTGGTTGGGCCGCCCTGCGTGTCGCTCCTCATCCAGCTGCCAACAGACCAATCACAGGGGAGAAGAGGCGGGGTTAATGTCCATGAATACAGCATGAACAATTGTTTCAAAAGCCATCACCACACACTGTCCAGCTTAAGATCCACAAGCAGCTAATGGGAAATCTCACACTGAAAATGTTTCAAGCCATTACTTGATTACACTTTTTGGCTTTCTGTCCAGTGACGCGCTAAACTGTAAAAAAAATAAAAAAAATAAAAATTTAATTAAACCTTTCTTAAAGGACACATATGAGTCATTATTTGTATTTGTTTTTGACCTTTAAACTTGCTTTCAGTACCTTCTCTCTGGCATCTGTTAGAACTTTGAATAATGCATGTATTGAAAACAACACATTTTCTCCATCTACCGGCAGCAGAGGGAATTACCATGGAAAAAAAAAAAAAAGCTAGCGTATGACATGCTCAAATGAAGGTGATTTGAGTCAGAAATGCTCCGAGCGAGTCTGTGATGATTAATGGAGTTAAAAAAGACCTCCAGATCTCTCCATGGCGTCATAAAGAACTCATAAACAGGATCAGGATGAAGCAAGCAAAAAGAAGCTAAATGACAACTGCAGGTATGTTTAAAAAAAAAGGAAAGGTTGCGTAGTATGTGTCCTTTAAGGCCTAAAAGGTTCCTCGTTGGTTCCAGCAGCACAGAGTGGCCCCGTTTACGCTCGCACACTCTTGCTTTGTCTCAACGTAGACCCGTCGACTTGCCTCTCGCAACAGGCCGTCCTGGTCATCAACTTACAAAACGGCGTCACTAAACGGGTGCTACAGCCTGAATGCTCGATGAATGTGAAAGATTTGTTGTGGGAGAGTTTCCTTGACTAATGCCCAGAAGTGTGTGGTGATGCCAACCATTCAATCAACAGCATCAGGGGTGTAATAGCAGAACTGGAGCCCCTTTCCAAACGGTT
This sequence comes from Eucyclogobius newberryi, assembly GCF_026437365.1. Taxonomy (NCBI): domain Eukaryota; kingdom Metazoa; phylum Chordata; class Actinopteri; order Gobiiformes; family Gobiidae; genus Eucyclogobius; species Eucyclogobius newberryi. The sequence continues at coordinate 41,707,338 of NW_027316056.1, forward strand.
TCATAGAATCTGAAACAGCAGCTTTCCCGTAAAATGAAAAAATTATATTATATTTAACTAATATTCTGTGAGATTACGTATTTAATTTTATTTACACAATTTGATTGCCTTTTTCACTTAAATCCGGCTCCAGTTCCTTTTATACACTCACAGTTAAGTTTCATCACTGTGCACATGTCTGTCCTGGCTACAGAGGGTTAGCTTTAGCATAGCATCGCAATCATTTAAATATTAGCTTCTTTGCGTTGTGTATCGTAAGAGCCGTTATCACTATCCTAACATCTCAAAGTCCTGGTCCGACTGTTGGAAGCAGACTCTGACTGGACACAGGTCATCGTGTCACTGAAAGACTAGCGACGTTAGCGGCTCACATTAGCACCGGCTAACATTGGATGCAAAACTGTCTGAAGCGAAGGCCCATCCCAGTTCACGCAGCACACGGCCACATTCACTCATTTAAGAGAGTTCAGAGGAGGAGGATTCCTGCTTCATCGAGGAGGTCAGGGTAAAGGAAAGAAGGTCGTTTGTTTCCAGGGAGAATCAGAAGTAGTTTGAAAGTTTGGGCCAGTTATTCCTCGTGATCGTGTGCAATTATTGACATTCTTTGAGAGGATCAGACTGTGGACAAGAGCCAAGAGTCTAGAGTCCCGGAACTGAGGCCGGAGCTGCAGAACTGGGCCTGGACCTTCGCCGCACGGACACGGACAGAACCAGCAGAGTCTGAGCTGAGGAGGAATGAGCGTTAGAGATGCTTAAAGCGAAAAGGACCAACACAAACGAGATGTCAAGCACACAACACACACAACGCAGGAGAAACAAGGAGGGGAACCAAGATGGCCCAAAGGAACAGAAGACAGCGTGAGTGAGGACACAGGACGAGGCCTAAACTGTGCTTACCCCGAGCATCACTTTTCTCTTCTGCAGCGCTGGTCCTCCTGAGGCAAGCTCGACATAGTACGTTTAAACGAGAGGAGGGGCTTCGCCGTATGTGGAGGAAGGGGTGGGAACAGTCCTCGATGGTTGGCGGCGGTGACAAAAATGAAAATACAGAATACTCGGAACGCCGCTACACAGGCTTTATCCAGGAGGTGCACGCTGCGGATCAGAACCAGCCTTGTTTCCTCCAAACTCTCCACCGCGGCTAACGCTAATGCTGTGACTCAAGCTAATTACGGATTATTGACGGTGCGGTGAGTTCCAGCTGGGTTCTTCTGAGTGAACGGTGTGGTTTAGATGGCCTGGAGTCCACGTAAAAGCGTCGTTGCCTCTGTGCGGATGCGTCGGTGTGAACGCGGAGAGACTGTGGGCGCAGGATGGCAGCCTTGCTTCGTCAGTCAGCCCCGGGGCAGCTACGGCTTTACTGCACCAGAGACCGACTGAGGACTCGAAAGAGCATCAGTCCAGAGTATTTATTATATATAGATAAATATACAATTTCTCTTTTGACTTATTCAGTGTTCATTGTTTTATGTTGCACTGAATCACCAAGACAAGTTCCTCTGTTTGTGAATTCTGTTCATTGATAATGGCAATAAACCTTTTCTGATTCTGATTCTGAATTTAGTGTCCAGTCAATTCTTAAACTGAGCCTGGCGCCCTTTAACCTTCACCTTCAGTTTATGGAGCAAAGAGCTGTGAAACGCTCGGAGGAAACGAGGCTTTGTTTGAGAGGAAGAAGCCACCAAATATGGAGGACCAAACCTGAGCAAGCGAGAAAAGTCATGAGTGAAAGAAACTGAAGCAAAACATGAGGAACAAAAAGAGCAGATGAAACCCGCTAAACAGCCAGAGGTCAGAGGTCACTGCAGAGGTCACTGCTCAGGTCAGAACTCACTGCAGAGGTTAGAGGTCAATGCTGAGTTTAGAGCTCACTGCTCAGGCCAGAGGTCACTGCTGAGTTTAGAGGTCACTGCTCAGGTCAGAGGTCATTACTGAGGTCAGAGGTCACTGCTGAGTTTAGAGGTCACTGCTGAGTTTACAGGTCACTGCTGAGTTTAGAGGTCACTGCTGAGTTTAGAAGTCAATGCTGAGTTTAGAGGTCAATGCTGAGTTTAGAGGTCACTGCTGAGTTTAGAGGTCAATGCTGAGTTTAGAGGTCAATGCTGAGTTTAGAGATAACTACTGAGGTCAGAGGTCAAACAGTCTAGTGCCCTAATTATTTGTGAGTTCTAGTGCACATCTGCAGTGCCAGGTTCTGTCCACCAGAAGGAGGCGCTGCACTGTGTGGTTTTGCTTCTGTCTGAGAGCCTTAAAACACGTGAAACCCCTGAAATCATTTGACCTTGTTCTAATGTAGGAGCTGAATGTTGTAGCTCCAGAGGTTTCATCAAAAGCCAAACTTTTAATTAAATGCCTCCAAGTCTCCACCCACTGGATTCTTTTGACGGACACATCTGCTCTGACCAAATATGGCCGTTCTTATTTCCTGTGTTTGTGTCACATTGTCTCATTGAACCAATCACATCCTGATGACGTCATTAGTTTGACTGAACTGGAGCGAATGCCACAAGGTTCAAGATGTACATTTTCAAAACCCCAAATTTTGCTAAATGTACCGTATTTATATCTTTAATCGATTAAACTTGATTGTCACAGCGGGACAGTCGTGTCGGGAAACGGCAGAACACACGATAAGTGCAGGAGAAATACAGCAGAGAAAACAGAATGACAAACACGATTCAGCAAAGATACTGTCCCCAACTAAAATGGTCTAAATTCATACGCGACATTAACACGTGTAACATAAGTTTGTCATGATTGTCCCCTGGAAAACGTTCTGGACATATGTCCGTTTGTTCCACTCACCCAGAGTTTAAACTGTTAAGTTTCATACAAGAAATATTTAAAATTATTCAAATTGCATCAGTCGAGTGCTAGTTTGTCGAAATATTACATAAATGTGATTAATTGCCAATAAAAACACATATTAGCATTGGCTGTACACTTAAGATATCACAATTATTCAAATAAAAAAATTAGGACTCAAAATGTAAAAACGTGCAATGGGGTTAAAATAATACCAACAAAAAAATGGACAATAAAACAAAACAATTAATTGATTGAAAAAAATCAAATAAACAAATGTGAGGTGGTTTAGTCCGAAGCTGCAGTGAAACATCAGGACAGATTCAAACAGTCTCAGTCATCCTCAAACAATGGAAGAAACGGAATGAAGCTGAATGTGGAGCTCCGGCAGCACGGCCCAGGCCTGAAACTGAAACACGCAAGCCTGAAACTGAAACACGCAGGCCTGAAACTGAAACACGCACGCCTGAAACTGAAACACGCAGGCCTGAAACTGAAACACGCAGGCCTGAAACTGAAACACTGAGGAAACACCCAGGCCTGAAACTGAAACATGCAGGCCTGAAACTGAAACACTGAGGAAACACCCAGACCTGAAACTGAAACGCCCAGACCTGAAACTGAAACACCCAGGCCTGAAACACAAACACCCAGGCCTGAAACTGAAACACCCAGCCTGAAACTGAAACGCCCAGGCCAGAAACTGAGATACCCAGCCTGAAACTGAAACGCCCAGGCCTGAAACTGAAACACCCAGCCTGAAACTGAAACGCCCAGGCCAGAAACTGAGATACCCAGCCTGAAACTGAAACGCCCAGGCCTGAAACTGAGATAGCCAGCCTGAAACTGAAACGCCCAGGCCTGAAACTGAAATACCCAGGCCTGAAACTGAATGGCCCAGGCCTGAAACACAAACACCCAGGCCTGAAACTGAAACACCCAGCCTGAAACTGAAACGCCCAGGCCTGAAACTGAAACACCCAGGCCTAAAACTGAAACACCCAGGCCTGAAACTGAAACACGCAGGCCTGAAACTGAAACATTGACGAAACACCAAGGCCTGAGACTGAAACTGAAACATTGATTGTTTCAGACCTGACCCTGGACCGTGTTTCAGACCTGACCCTGCTTTATGTTTCAGACCTGACCCTGGACCATGTTTCAGACCAGACCCTGGAACGTGTTTCAAACCTGACCCTGGACCGTGTTTCAGACCTGACCCTGGACCGTGTTTCAGACCTGACCCTGGACCGTGTTTCAGACCTGACCCTGGACCGTGTTTCAGACCTGACCCTGGACCGTGTTTCAGACCTGACCCTGGACCGTGTTTCAGACCTGACCCTGGACCGTGTTTCAGACCTGACCCTGGACCGTGTTTCAGACCTGACCCTGGACCATGTTTCAGACCTGACCCTGGACCATGTTTCAGACCTGACCCTGGACCGTGTTTCAGACCTGACCCTGGACCGTGTTTCAGACCTGACCCTGGACCATGTTTCAGACCTGACCCTGGACCGTGTTTCAGACCTGACCCCGGACAGTGTTTCAGACCTGACCCTGGACCATGTTTCAGACCTGACCCTGGACCGTGTTTCAGACCTGACCCTGGACCATGTTTCAGACCTGACCCTGGACCGTGTTTCAGACCTGACCCTGCTTCATGTTTCAGACCTGACCCTGGACCATGTTTCAGACCTGACCCTGGACCATGTTTCAGACCTGACCCTGGACCGTGTTTCAGACCTGACCCTGGACCGTGTTTCAGACCTGACCCTGGACCATGTTTCAGACCTGACCCTGGACCGTGTTTCAGACCTGACCCTGCTTCATGTTTCAGACCTGACCCTGGACCGTGTTTCAGACCTGACCCTGGACCGTGTTTCAGACCTGACCCTGGACCGTGTTTCAGACCTGACCCTGGACCATGTTTCAGACCTGACCCTGGACCGTGTTTCAGACCTGACCCTGGACCGTGTTTCAGACCTGACCCTGGACCATGTTTCAGACCTGACCCTGGACCATGTTTCAGACCTAACCCTGGACCGTGTTTCAGACCTGACCCTGGACCGTTTTTCAGGTCTGACCCTGGAACGTGTTTCAGACCTGACCCTGGACCGTGTTTCAGACCTGACCCTGGACCGTGTTTCAGACCTGACCCTGGACCGTGTTTCAGACCTGACCCTGGACCGTGTTTCAGACATGACCCTGGACCGTGTTTCAGACCTGACCCTGGACCGTGTTTCAGACCTGACCCTGGACCGTGTTTCAGACCTGACCCTGGACCATGTTTCAGACCTGACCCTGGACCGTGTTTCAGACATGACCCTGGACCGTGTTTCAGACCTGACCCTGCTTCATGTTTCAGACCTGACCCTGGACCGTGTTTCAGACCTGACCCTGGACCGTGTTTCAGACCTGACCCTGGACCGTGTTTCAGACCTGACCCTGGACCGTGTTTCAGACCTGACCCTGGACCGTGTTTCAGACCTGACCCTGGACCGTGTTTCAGACCTGACCCTGGACCGTGTTTCAGACCTGACCCTGGACCGTGTTTCAGACCTGACCCTGGACCGTGTTTCAGACCTGACCCTGGACCGTGTTTCAGACCTGACCCTGGACCGTGTTTCAGACCTGACCCTGGACCATGTTTCAGACCTGACCCTGGACCATGTTTCAGACCTGACCCTGGACCGTGTTTCAGACCTGACCCTGGACCATGTTTCAGACCTGACCCTGGACCGTGTTTCAGACCTGACCCTGCTTCATGTTTCAGACCTGACCCTGGACCGTGTTTCAGACCTGACCCTGGACCGTGTTTCAGACCTGACCCTGGACCGTGTTTCAGACCTGACCCTGGACCGTGTTTCAGACCTGACCCTGGACCGTGTTTCAGACCTGACCCTGGACCGTGTTTCAGACCTGACCCTGGACCATGTTTCAGACCTGACCCTGGACCATGTTTCAGACCTGACCCTGGACCGTGTTTCAGACCTGACCCTGGACCGTTTTTCAGGTCTGACCCTGGAACGTGTTTCAGACCTGACCCTGGACCGTGTTTCAGACCTGACCCTGGACCGTGTTTCAGACCTGACCCTGGACCGTGTTTCAGACCTGACCCTGGACCGTGTTTCAGATGCCATCTTGCTTCTTTGGCGCTACAGGAAGTGATTATATTCGGAGTGGGCGGGGCTTAGCTGCAGGGCCGTGCTGCCAGTGACATCATCTCAAAAGGACAAATCCAGCTCCATTCACATAAAAACTGAAACGGGTCATTGTTTTAGATGGACACAAAGAAGCATCAGCCTCTTCACCAACATCAGGTTTAAGGTCCTGGGAGACACTTTCACCGACAAATCTTTTACTCTGATCTAGTTTTGTCAAGATACTAAAATGTTAGACTATATTTTGACACTTAGGAATAGGCTTGATACGTGATACTAATTATAATACAATTACAATATATTTTATTTCTGTTGCCATGTGGTCTTTTACCAGTTCTGACAAAGATCAAAATCCTTCTAAAAATAATCATCCCTTTTTCAAATGAGTATCTGGTGTTAATATTATTTTTAGTATCAGATTTTTGATACTTATAACAAGCCTCATCTTAAAAGATACAGGATTTAACATCAGAAAAGACACTAAATGGTTAAATTATAGGACTTTTCTACACCTGAGCGCAGCATGTCCCTCTAGGGCTTCCATAGTCGTTAACAGATTTAATGACTTAATTACTTTAGTTTAATTACCATCACGGTTTGGAAAGAGCTGGATGTGTCCCTTTGCGCGCGTTAGCTTGACCGTCTGCGCAGGAGGAGGGTCAAACCAACAAGCTGCGCTCTGATTGGCTGTCTGCGTCCCTTACCGGTCGCTGTGGTCCAATGGGCTCGGACTCTCTCCGCCGCGGCCGGCCCGACGGCAGCGAGTGGCAGGGCGACTGGGCGGGACTTCCTGCGCTCCTCCGCGACGCTTCCTCCTCCGTTAGCGTTAGCATGCCGCGACTGCCGTCCCTGGCGTGGGTTTTGGGCCGCACCACCAGCTCGCCTGGGCACAAACACCGACGCGCCGTTATAGCGTCGTCTCATGGTTTAGCACAAGAAATATGAAAGTACAACCGCAAAAACTTAACAGTTTTAAGGTCTAGTCAACCAATCTGAGTTTGTTTTGACATTAATATTTGTTTTATTTTACGTATTGTGATAGAATTGTAATAAATTGAATCGTAGGTCACACGTCGTGCATCGAACAGAACGGTTATATTTCTGAATCGTTACACCTCAAAGACCAACACGAAAAGGTTTATTTTATTGGTTATGTATGAATGTACGACTCTCACTCCCCCATTGGCCCCTGGTACCTGCGGCCCGGAGCCGGCGTCGCTCCTCCGTCTCCTCCAGGGGGCGCAGTTCTTCAGGCTCGTCGTCGGTGGTGCCGGACGTCGTGGGCTGAAAGTCTCTGAGCTCCGTCTCTTTGTCGATGATCACCCACTCTTTACTGTCAAAGTCCTCCTCCTCGGCCAGCGGCACCGAGCGGATAAAGGCGTTACTATGGGCCTCCTGGTCCGCCGACGCCGCGGACACCTCCTGGCGGCCGCTCGCCTGACGGTCCCCGCGGCAACCGGGATCGATGGAGAGCATCTGCGCCGGCTGCGACGAGTAAACGTGCCGCGACGGAGAACCTAACATGTCCATGCGAGACCTGCAGACAGATGTAAAACCCAAGTCTGAAACGAGTACAAGGTCCTAACCAGGTGGAAACTAGATCTGAACCCGGTCTGGCCCCGGTCTGGACCCGGTCAGGACCCGGTCTGAACCCGGTCTGAACCAGATCTTTATTCTGACCTCTGGCCGTATCCGTCGCCTCGCCCCTCGGCCGCAGAAAGCCGGTCAGACTCTGGGCTGTTGACTCGTCGGTAGCGCAGAGACCTGCACTGACCACTCGGAGACTCGGGGGCTCGGACAGCTCCTGGGTCCTCGTCCGGTCCTCCCTGTGGACCAGAGCAACCAGGGTTCAACTTACGGGTCAGGCCTTCAAAGTATAAGGTTTAAACTAAAAAAGTTCAGAACTAATGGGATAATAGATGAGAATTTTATCTGAAATTAAATTAATCTGAAATCCAGAATATACTATAACTGTATATCTGAACATATTATGTCAAAAGAAAAACATTGAAATTCACACTGTATGAAAATGCTGAATATTATAGAATGTAATAAACATTTTAAAGGCTGACATGAAACTAAAACCTGTAATGTGGCTCCCTCTTGTGGAGATATAAGTATATACTGTACTGCAGCTATATTGTAGCTGGCTAGTACCCTGAAATGCACACAAAGGAATAGTAGAGTACAATAATGTTTACATACAACGGGATAAGTTATGCTTATCCAGCCTTTTCTATATGTTCACACTACTCAGAACTCTAGATGTTGTGGTGTGGCTATGTGTGGCTCATGAAAAAGAAAATAAAGGATATATTAGAATACTGGCT